>NW_027315823.1:31406594-31644094 GCF_026437365.1 Eucyclogobius newberryi | reverse complement strand
TTAGTACTAATTACAGTGGCAGTAGTATTTAGTGTTGGAGTAGTACAGTGGGTATGAAGAACTATGTGTATGTAGTAGCAGTAGTTGTGTAAATGTAGAAGTGGGAATAGTATCTGTTGTGTATTTTTATATTTGCATTTGTAAGTGGAAGGTCTAGTAGTAGTAAGTATGGTTAGTAGTGTTATTGTAATACTACTAACAATACCAAAATATACTGATTTCTGATTTTGATACCACAATGATCCTTAAAAATAGACTGACCCTTTCAACACAATATGACTAAACTTTATTTATTAAACGTTGTGGTCGTCTCATAAATGTTCTGATAAAACGAAGCTAGGTTAAATGTGTTGTTGTTTTTTCTCGTACCCTAATGGTTAGTAGTGAGTAATATAAGCAACCCCAGTGCTAGTATACGTGGTATTTGGTGAAGTAGTGGTGTTATTGATGTACTTAGTATTGTTAGGCCACTAAGTAAACACCAGTAATGGTAGTAGTCATACAGTAGTACATTGGTAGTAGCAGTAATAGCTGAATTAGTATCAGCACAGAAGTAAAAGTAATAGTCGTAGTAATAGTAGTAGATTAAGTAGATGCAGTAGTATTTGCTGTAGCCCAAGTGGTAGTAAGGACTAAGACGACTCAGGTAGTACAGTTGTTGTAGGGTTAGCAGTAAGTCATAGAAATAGTTTGTTGTAGTAGCAAAATACTGAAAAGTAGAAGACTTCAACATATAAGCAGCAATAGTAAGATCATTTAAAACATGGATATTGCAGCTGTAAAGAAGAAGACAAGGAAGAGTGTCTATTGAAGTACTTGGAGTAGTATTTGCAAGAATATAATATTAAGTGAATTGATTAATAGTTTAAAACTTACATAGAAGTAGGAGGAGGCAGAAGTACTATCAGCAGCTGCAGTGGTAGGATTAGTCTTTGTAGTGAAGGGAGCATTAGTAACGAGCATAATACTTCATACTTTTAAATATTACTACTTGTATACATAGCAGCGATACAGCCGAACAGCAGACGGGTTTTTGCCACGGGCTTTCACAAAAGAGAGGAAATGGCAGAATGTGGAGCAGAGACGAGCTACAGTAGGTCATCGATTGATTGTCACGGCTGTGTAATATATATGCTCCCTCCAGACGCCGCCGAGACACGTGTGTGACGTGTGCTAACCGTGCGTTATCGCTAATGCATCAGGGCTGGTTTGGACCGCACCGCGAGGGCAGAAACAGAGGCTCGGGAACCCACAGACGCCTTTTCTAAAAGCACGACATATCAAGGTGAAGCACTCATTTCATCTACTCACGCCTCGTCCACTGTGAGTAACCTCTGTGCGTGTTTACAGAGGACCACGGAAACATCAGCCAATCACATCAAGTCCATTTCATCTCCATAGGAACCGCCTCCCTGGCCTGCATCCGTCATTCAATCAGAAAGAGATATAATGTACAAGGCAAATTTAGGGCGTGGCTTTGGGTGTCTGTAAGATGACACTGAAAAATGAATGTACAGTTTTGATAGTGTTTGATTTGTTTATTACGTACTAGGGATGGCAAAAGTATCAGAAATCAGACACTAATCGTCACTAAAACAAGTATCAAAACTAGATACTCATTTGAGCAAGTTTCAATATTCAAAAAATGACATAAACAGCACAAAATTAGACCTTGCCTTGACATGGAATGATTTTCAACTTTGTCAGATCTAATATAAAATCTCATGAACATATAAGTACAGTACTACTTATATTCGTGTTTAAAAGTAGTCTAAACAAAAGGCTATTTATTACATACCGAACTTAAGTACAGTAATGTTTTCTCCATTTTACTCATGTATTTATTTCCTGTTGAAGGTGGCTGGTTAACATTTTAGAATAATTATTTTTAGGTCCAGACATTGGGTGCATAATCTTATGAGTAACTCTAGGTTTGGCGAAGCGCTCAGTCTGAACATGCTCTTAACTTAGGCTAAATGGAGAAAATCAAGAAACCCAGTGTTTAAAGTAATTCTCTACTATATATTTCAGACATACATAGACAGTAATAGCACTTTGGGTCACTCTGGCACTGGTTAAACTTGTAAGTGGTTTGGCCTTTCTACTCCAGCTGCTTCTAAAAAGGAGAAAAGTAACACTAGTATGTGATTTTGAAGGCGTATGGGCTCATTATACAGGCACACTTGTAACTTAAATATAATATGACACCTGATCGTCTCTGTGGTGATGTTCCTGCTTTGCCTGGAATTTTCCACTTCTCTATCTCCATAGGAACAAGCTGTAACAGGTCAGATCTGTGGAGAGGCGAGCCTACTCACAGGAAGAATGTTTTTCCACGGTCATTTTTTGTAATAAAAACATTGAAATAACAGATTTTTTTGGGGGGGATAAATAGGTTTTAAGCCATACTGTGGAACATTCCAAGCAAAGTAACAACAACATATCCATGGCAACAAGCAGGTGGCAGACTCACTACCAGTTACATATTGGATCTTTACACAGCTGGTTCCAATTTTTTTTCAGACAATTAAATAAAATCTGTTTTGCCACAGATCACATTCAAATGAGTCCATTGTGTGCTTTTTGCATCTTATTATAGAGCGTTTTACCTTCCATGAAGCAGTCAATGCGCTGTTATCACGGTAATGCTTGTTAGAGTTGTGAAAAGTGCTTATAAACTCATCACGGTGAATATTTAGGATGCTAGTAATGCAATAGATACATTTTTTAAGTATTTAAGACAGTAAAAATCAGATTGAAGTTGTCCAGTGAGGCATTCATACATGCTTTGACATTGCTGCCTGTGTATGTGCTATAACCTAATAAAGATAAAACCCATTTAATGTCTTTTGTAACTCTACTTGCGGCTAATAAGACCACCACACTGGGTCCAATCATGTTAACCCAGCTCCTCAATGATACCTCGTACTCTGACCTACTTCCCCTGGTCCAGCCTGGAGCTCTGGACATGCAGTTTGCACGTCCTCTTGTTGACAGTGCACCATGTCCTGTTACGAAGGTAATTGATGATCGCTCGCTCTGTCTCTCCCAGTGCAGAGATCGAGATAGCAGCAGGAGCAGAACAGGAGCGGACAGCAGTGGGATGAGGGTCAGATAAAAGGAAGCGTCGCGTTAAGATAGTTTGTTGTTGTTGTTGTTTAGCCACGCGATTGACCGAGTTCAGAGATGCAGAACCTCTTTAGGTCAGAACTCTCTGGAACAGCCTCCCACATGACATCATATCATGTACAGATGATGACATGTTCACACGCCTGAGGAAACAATGGCTTCTAACTAAACAAACGTGTACACACTGAACTGTCACGAATGCAGGAACATGAATTGTAATGATGTAAATATTGTGTGGATGTGTGTGAGGTGGTGTTTAGGAGTGGGAGTGGTTTTACTAAATGAATGACTGGCTGAGTGATTATTTTAATATACTTGAAATGTAAACAGAATGGTACTTTTATTGTATTTTATTGCCATGAACGCCATTTTGACATTAACCTGTCCAGGAACGGAAAGTAAAAAATGAGCATCTTTGCAATAACCTGGCACAAGCGTCTTTCCTGTTGGTCAAAGTTTTATGTGCACTGTCCCTGATGAATAAACTAATGACTAAACCAAAGTGACCAAAGTCCCAAAGCCCCAAAGCCAATATACTGACCAGATTTGAAAACAGTCCCGGTAATAGGATTTTGCAAGGGCTCCCTTTTGGTTTTTGTATTTTATTTTACAACCCAATCCAAATGAATCAAACATATCATCATTTTGCACAATATGTTATATAAAAAGGAGAGATTTGACAAAAGAAAAATTGGCTCGGTATTCAAAACATTGTCTGGATTCTAACATATTTCAGTTTTGCTGTAAAAGGAAAAAGAGACACAGAACGTTTAAATGAGTTGCAAACCACACTTTGCCCAAAACAGAAAATGACCTCAAATAAGTGATGCCTTACAATAAATTATCTTTAATGTGTGTAATGTGTTTGCTTCAAGAGTAACTCAAGAACTTGTCAAGCAACATAAAAGACAGTAGAACATCTTCCAAGCTGTAATTGTTTAGCTGTGCATATGACTCTTAAACTGTTTTGTGATTTCTGTCATGTCTTTATGATTTTAAAACATTTTTCCTGTTGTGTGAAGCACTTTGAATTGCCTTATGTACGACTTGTGCTCTACAAATAAACCTGCCTAATAGTCCAACACATGAATCTGTTTGACCATGACTTTCCTAAACCTCCTCGAGTGTAAGATGAATGAGACTGTCTCTGAGCAGGCTGCACTCTGAATGCCCTGCTTTTATCAGAGCCCAGTATATCTTCTGCCCAACTCCCTGTGAGAGGAACTCCTTCAGGGGCGATCCAACGACAGCTTTGATTAACATCGGGAGTGGCAAACTGGGCAAAACTCAAGGTGAAGTACTCAACAGATTTCCCTTTCACTGTTACTATGAAACTTTGAAACGTCACAAATTAGACGGTTGAAATGTCAAAAAAACAAAGAACAAATTAAAAAGCCAAACCAGAATACTGTCTATCCTTGTTTGAACTGATTCATTTGTGAGAGGCAGAGCTGCATTGTACTGAACTCTAATGACATTTGTTCGCTCCCTGTTTCAAACCAGACATGGATCGCTTCATTAAACTATCCTTGGTATTCTCTGTCAAGTCTCTGCTCTCAAACGCTTAGTGAGAACTGCTAATCTGTGTCAGTGCTGGAACATTCCTCACACAATTGGACTCGTGTGGAGCCAGTGGAACCACCCAAGGATGTAGGATAAAAGTCTTTGATTTCATTTTGGCCTTTCTTTTCTGGGATGTACACTAGATCGTCAGTCTTCTTGTATATGTCAGCTGATTATGCACAAAAGTGATTAGGGCTGCGCAATATACAGCAAATTGCAAGAGTATCAATATCAATAACACAGTAATCATTACCGCAAACAACTAAATATATTGCAGCAACACCGAGTGGCTCAATCTGACATAAATGTATAGTTTTAAAAAAAGGAAAACTTAAAAAAGCCAATTTTATGTATGATTTTTCATATTAAGTCTTAAATTAGCCTCGATTATTCTTGGTTTTGTCTCAACTGTTTTTATTTTTTTACAGTTTGACTAGTAAATTAACCCATGTCATGTTTTCTATTGTAGTAAAAAAGTATATTAAAAGAGTGCGATGCAAACATCACAGTTCAATATTTTTTTACAACACAGTTTAAAAAATCGCTAAAACTGATCAAAATATTTTGTGTAGTGGATATTTATTCTTCAAGTTATCAGGTATAGGATAGGCTTCTATGAATAAGTAAAATATCAAACATTAGGAGACGTTCTGGGCCAGAATAACTGATTGTAAATAATCTGATTTCATTCCTTGCTTGACCAAACCCTGACCCAATATCCTGGAATCAAAACACTGATCAATACATTTTCTGGATCCCAACAATACAACGATCAGCACTGCACTTACTGAGTCAATCCTCTTCAGTGTTGGGATTAGGGCTGTAACTAACGATCATCATCAGCCGTTCGAGGATCCTCATTATTTATTTATGATCAAAAGAGTCTTTTTATCAAATTTTCAATTATTAAATTACCCAATTAGTTGATGAGGATTTTGTTATTAAGAAAATGAAGAGAAAAAAACAAAAACAGCACCGGGCAGGACCAGAAGAGAATGAAGATAGGAATAAATTTAGAAAATAAGGGGGTAGCAGTCAAAGAAAAGAAGGGTTAAAGCATATTTATCCAAAATAAAAGGCCAATTTTGTCTTTTGTCTGTCAAATTTGTCTATTTTGTGATAGTTGATGATAATTTCAACAAACCGATTAACTGCGACTAATCGATGAACTTGTTGCAGCCTTAGCTGGATTGATCGAAAGAGGAGTGCATCCATATTGGCCGGCTATGAGTTTTTTTCATCTAAACGTAATGGAGTTTGTGTGGGAAACATCTGTACATTTTCAGTTTCGTGTTTTTGCGTGAAAGCCTGAGGTCTCAGGCGCAGAGCCATGTTTCTGTGGCCTCGGGGATCTGCTGTCACACAAACCGTAAACCATTAAGTGGATGAACAAGTCATTAACTACACTTCTAAATGAAGCGACCAACGAGGCAGGAGAAAACAACACATCACTGGGTTTAAGTATTAGTTGCAGCTTGTGCCCGATCTTTTAGAGACATTTGAAGGCGTCGCCCCGTGTTGAAAGCGTGTATTCTGATGGCCTAATGATTTGACGGTTAAACTACAGTCCACTGGCTCAATGCCCGGTTTCTGTCGTCTTCTCCGTGTTGTTTTCGGTGCGACGTTAACCGCACATGACAACAGCCATGATAAAGGGCGTGACTGTGAGAGGATTCAGTTGAAATGAAAGCGGCTGTGGTTGTTCTGCAGGTGTGGTCTGATAAGTGCCAGGGTGTGAATGAAAAACTCATTAAATGGGAGCGTCACGATCTGCTGTGATTGGAAAACGGACAAGGAAAATACATACCACATTTTGACAAAACGGTTCCAAGGGATTTTTTCCAGCCGTTACGATTTGTTTTTCTGTTGTGGTTGATGATGGATGTGCTAATACCGATATTAGGGTTTTAAAGTCAATACTAAGGAAGTGGTAGTAAACTCCACAAAACAACAGGCAACTAACGATCATTTTAGTAGTCGGCTACTATTGTTTTTAATGCAAAGAAACTGGAATACGGTTAAGAATAAAGTGTATTTTTGTTGAAAATCTAAACTTATGTATTATTTTTTTACATTCAGATTACATAATGCCACTGTATTTGTATTTTTGCATGTTTTTTTAGAGACTGTGTAGTCCAGATAATGATTATCAAAATACCTTTTTAATAGTTGACTAGTAATGATTACCACCACTTTTGACAGCCGGCCCCGCAACCCGGCCCCGGATAAGCAGAAGATGGATGGATGGATAGTAACAATTATTCAGATTTTTAACTTGTATAAGAAAATATATTCATATGGAATATACCATAAAAAAATTGTCAGTACTTCTTATGTAGATTGTGTGTGATTGCGCTTCTTTGCCCTTTTATTTCCATTTGAACACACTAATCTGTTTAAAAAGATGGACACATGAATACACAGAGACTCGGGCGGCTTGAATCAAATATTTTCACTAAATAGCTGGGATCAGACCAAAACCTTGAAAAAACTCCTGACAACACAATCAATATTAGCACTGACAAATTGCCCGTCCCTAATTTACAACGTTTACTTGCAATTTCTTGGTCTATTGCTAAACCCGGAGTCTCAAAGCTACCTGCAATACATTTGAAAACCTCATTATGGTCTTATTTAATCTTTTCTTTCACTGTAACATTACCTTAGCTCAGCGGAATGAGCTTTTGCCTTAATAGCAAACGGTGACAGAAAATCCGTGTTCCCTGTGGCCTTCCCGTGGTCCCATACAATACAATGACCCTGCCCCATTTACAACAAAGCACTGTTCTTCACCAATGAGGTCATTTAGCCGCTGCACGAAGCACAATGCCACCACATCCCAAAAGTATTGACTCAACTTAGAGCTAATGGGACAAAACCTAAGCTAATATACATCACAAGAAACACACTCTATCTTCTATACAATCCGATAATGGGGGGCTTTATGATGTACGTCTGCAGTTAAGGTAGCATGTCCTGACTGTGTTTAGGGCGTGGAGCTGTTACGGCAGAGAGAACCGCTTACAAAAGAAAAGAAGATGAAGATGTTCACTTCTGGCACAAATCCAGGGCGTGGGTGAGTGGTTATAATAGATCAGAAGACCACAGGCTTTCATAAACTGTACCTGCGCAAACACCTGGGGGTATAGATGATGAGAACGGCAAACATTTAAACAAATGTTGTACAGATTTAGAGATTAAATATGACAGCGGTGGTGAATGGTCACATTTATAAATATATGTAGTGTTTTTACCCTCAAAGCGCTTTACATCAACAAACCACTCCCAACGTGCCCATTCACACACACCGGTGTAGACACTAGGGGTAAATAACATTAACTCTGCTATATTTTCACATGATTTAAAAACTTACAGATTTCCAGCAGCCAATTTACCATTAATAACACAACAAACAGGCTTATCATGTTCAGTGAGTGATTCTTTTATTTAGTCCTTTCTACTGGACATAGAGCGCATAAGACAACTGTCC
The DNA here is from genome assembly GCF_026437365.1 of Eucyclogobius newberryi. Lineage (NCBI taxonomy): Eukaryota > Metazoa > Chordata > Actinopteri > Gobiiformes > Gobiidae > Eucyclogobius > Eucyclogobius newberryi. The sequence continues at coordinate 31,635,912 of NW_027315823.1, read as the reverse complement.
AATTAAAGGTGGACAATGTAACACATGTTAGATAATAATGCATGTTGTTTTGAAGATATGTAAAATATCAATATTGAGAATATCGATTACAGTTAAAAAATGCTACAAAACAATTAAGAATGAAAACTTTAGAATAAGGGTGTAAGGGGAGAATTCTGAAATTTTGTGCAACTATGTTTATAATTTCGTCTCAATACCATAATCAGGATAGTCCAAAAAATATCAAGGTATTTTTGTCACTATCGCCCACTTCTATTCTATTTTCAATCATAGCTGCTCATTTGCAGCTCCTCTCGAACATTCTGAACAAAATAAATACATCTTTAGTGTTTTTCTCTGTGCTGTTTCTTTGTCCTCTTTCTATTTTACCTTTAAGCTGCCAATTTCTTGTTTTAATTCAGTTTCTCTGGTGAGAGTGAGCCTTCTATTTTACCATTTTCAAACGTTACGACATATTTGATCCCAGATTAAAAGCAGCATGTTTAAATCTGTCAATTACCAACGTGTAAACTGAACAGCTGCATGTATTCCTTCTTCAAAGTCCCCACTGCCCGGTTACATTTCGCCTTTATTGGTTGGGCCCTAACACCAAACGACCACAGCTATGTACGTCCAGATATGTTTGAGTGCGTGTCACATTTTCCTCCTCACGAACAAACTGTACTTTGGTCAGATGAGAGCCACACGTGTTTTGCTGTAAGGTCACGCACGGTGGGCCTCAGACTGATTTAAGAGCAGCACTAAACCATGCACCAGGAGCCCATCTCCACACGGGACGTACAGCCCTGACAACGCGCATGGTTTATGTCCCTGTACACTGAAACGTCCCGCTGAATAACAGACAATTGAAATATAACAGTGATTAACTCGCACGTCTGTTAAAAGCGCCGAGTGCACAACCAATATTTGTATACGAGTATCAGTACAAAAAGGCTAAATCCATGGCAATCCTGACAACAGATTTATATGGTAATTGTTTTATCTTTTAAGCTTTATTGCCCAATCTATTTCAATTAGAAAAATAGAAAGTAAATAAGAAGAGTGTATTCATTTGAGAATTGTTCCAATATAAAAAGTCTACTCCTCTCACTAATACATATACGAGCATCAATATATTCATTCATAGTTATTTTAGCAAATGTATTCTCCTATTGTTTCTAAAACTTGATGTAAGAATTCTAGTATGTATAAACTATTCAGTATTTCTATGATGTGCCAGCCGTGAATCTGGACTAAAAAGACAACAACTGGAGTTAAAAAATACAAATATTTATACGGAAAAGTAGTAGAAAACATGCAAAAAGGAAGATTAGATCCATGATGGACTGCCATATCTAACTCACTCCAAGTCTTTTTGTTTCTCCTAATGTCCATAAAAGTCCTTATAATCTAAATAAAATTGTTCAAACCTAAAAACCGACTGTAGGTAAAACTAACCTGACAACTAGTGATGTCACACAATCGCTTGACCACAGTGATAATAAAAAACACTCTTTGCTGGACATTAGAACCCCATTCAAGACACAAAGTACTCGTACGTTCTGTAATATCATGTGGTCTTATGCTAGTCCAATTCCGGAAATGTCAAATGTGTCCTGTTTATGTGGTGGTTTTCAGTATGGTCACTATATTTTTGACAACCACAGTCTAAATTCTGTGTTATACAATTATATGTCAGCGCTCCTGGTAATTGAAACAGCTCAGAGCCACAAAACTACTGCAATAACAGTTGTATAATATAAAACTCTATATCACAGCTGACTTCAAAGCACAGGTGCTGTCTTGCATTTTTACATTTGGCTTTGCTCCGCTGGCTCTTGACTCCATCGATATCCATGAATAATCCAACCCAGGAGCACGGCACGGTAACCAGCAGCAGAAGAAGCTACACACAATAGTGCCTATGTTCATATATTGTGTGTGGCTGTAACGCAATGCAAATCTCATTCCACAGTGCAATATGTAGATATGTTGATATGCTACTTCTCCCTTTTAAAATGTCATGTCTCATTCCAAAGAATTCAGATTGAAAACTGCTAAATAGATTTTTCCTAGGCACATCAGTCCCAAAAAAATACTGAAATAATTAAATTTTAGACTAATAAATGCATTTGCTATAGGGGACAATAACATTATCTTGACATTAAAATGAAAAAGAAAAAAGGTTAGAGTCACTGATTAGCATTTTAAGTAGTGTAGGGGTTTTAATAAAGGGATTTTTCCAATGCCAGTATTAAAATATACCATCCTAAATGATTATGAGAGCGTGAATTCAGAAGGACCACCTAGAGACGGGAAGAAGAAGTGACAAAGCAACAATGCAGCCGCTAATCCTGGAGCTCAGCGGTGCTCCAGAGAAGTGTCAGCCGGACGTCCCACAGTGCAGTGCGGCGGTTGCGTGCCAAAATGTGGCTCAGGGCCGTGGGCAGAGCTTAGAGAAAATCCCTCCATGAATATAACAAGGCGGGATTAGACAGGGTAGGTCAAAGACAGACAGACACATGTAGTTTTACACTGCAACTCTTCATTAAGAACAGCCTCTTAAAATTAACATAAATTAATCAAAAGTGCAAAGTGAAGGATGCATACATTTAGGTTTGTTTCTTCTGCTGCAAATAAGGATTTCACAATACAACATTTTGGTGTTACGATTATTGTGGGGGAAAAAACATCAGGATTTAATGATTTTTCACGATTATTGAGACTGTGACCAAACAAAAAAGTCTTAAATTTCTCCAGTTTGTGACCGACTTTACACAAATGACCTTTCTGAAAGACAAAATCAAGTTAAATGTGACATAAACAGCCAGATAAAATAAAGTTCTTTACATTTAGGTCTATTTTTTGGGCTGTATATTGAACAAAAAATACCTAGATTTGCTTCTAAAGTGGTTATGATTATTATCTTTTGGTTCTTACAATAATCACAATTATTGATTAATCTAATAATTGTGACATCCCTAGCTGTAAACAACATCTGAGAGTGGTCCTATTCTGTATAAAACCTGCACACCTCGTTGTTTATACCTCAACACATATGTTATTTGATGGATGCAATTAATATTTTTTGTATTTCCCTCCTCACTACAATGTTGAGGAATGAATTACTGAATGAATTGTATTACGACAACAATGTGAACACAGGGGGGGAAAAAAAATCAGTGTCATCAAGTTCCCTGACATGCAAGTTAACAACAAACAAAAAACAGATTCTCTCTCTCCTTGTATGTCTAAAAGAGCAGTGCAAAGAAGCAAAAAAGCAAAAAAAACAAGCTCAACCCGTACTATACAATAATAAAATGTATTAAAACTCCTTAATTCTGGATTCTTATATGCTACAATCTGCAATAGATACTGTACCAATATTAGGCTTTAATTAACTTTGTCTCTTAGTTTTTTCCCACTCCACAAGATGCTCCTGAGTGACACGCATGTGACCGGAACAAGTTACAAGTCAGATCTGTAGAAATCACAATTTATAATCCAAAAAATCCACAACAAAGGTATGTATTTAGTCAAAACAGCCCAAATATCAATACATGGCTCATAGAATGTTATTGATCATACAGGTAAAGCTGAGTTCCACTATGCCACGTCTTAACTCAGGCTTTCACCTCCTTGGAGCACAAGAGGGAGGATCAAAGCGTCGGAAAAGTGCCTGTGCCACAGATTTTCTCGATGCATTGATCCACCCACGTCTAAATTCAGCTGGAGGTGAATTATTCATGCAGGAAAACATGCCCAGGAGGCCCTCGTCCCGCCCCAGTCACTACTGTCTCCACACGGCGTCCGGGGGAGCGAGACAGAGGTGCTGCAGAGAGAGAAATCCAGAATAATCAAGGTGCTTTTGAGATGCATACAAAGCACTGGAGTAAGCAATGCAACTAAATGAAGCAGAACAATTTGAGTGTTTTTGTCTGTGCTGACACTTTGTGATTGTATAATGGGAGACAGTTACCCCACATGTGATGACTATGATGAAACCGAATACAATAAATGCAAAAGCGTAGGATGTGTTCACACTTGCGCACACATCTAAATAAGAGGCAAAAAATGATCCCAAAACACACTAATGACAATCAGAAGATATTCAAACAGACAAGACTTAAAAGCGCCTTTAAATGCATTAGTTGTGGTTTATATATCAGACAAATGTAAATGGATACCCACAAACGTGCAGGAGAAATGCAAAATGTGAATATCAAGTACCGTATATTCCGCACTATAAGGCGCACCGGACTATAAGGCGCATTAAGCGAAACAAAACGTGTACCACACAAAATCGCTTCGAGGTCAGTAAGCACAACCCGAATGAATCCATATATAAGGCGCAAGGTTGTTTTTTGAGAAAATTAAAGGCTTTTTAAGTGCTCCTTTTAGTGCAGAAAGTACTGTATATATTTTATAACAAAAACTCAAAATGCTGGGGAAAAGCTGAATTACAAATAAAATAGAATTAATGGAATGTCGTAATATTTCAAACTAAATTGCTATTACTTCACAAGGATACGCATATGGATATTATATATAATTTTATATTTTGTCCAACGTTTGACTCGTCACATAAAAAATGGGACTTAACTGGGACCAAACTCTGATCTAAACGTGGACTAGACGAGGACTAAAACAAGAACTAGAACTGAACCAAAGCAACACAATAGAACTGTGCTGTGACTGACTCTTTCACCAGTCACTAATTACACAAAAAATTTGAATAAGTGTGTTGTAGTAAATGTACATGAAGCTGCATAAAGTGTGTCAATGCAAACGGTCTTGCCTTTGTTTTGGGTCGATGTTACGCCCAATAAGCTTTGCAAAATGACCAACATATGAAGCGTCTGACGTGGCATTTATCGCCTGAGTGTCGAGCGTTCGTCCTTGTCAGCCGCACTGATGACGACCCTTGAACCCTTCTCACAGAGCGGTGGCATTTACGGACACGGAGAGGCCGAGGTCCAACGTGACACATTTTACAGTCGTGTTCGAAAGATGAGCGAAGATGAGCGAAAACAGTCCGGCGCGTTGCGAGTGCAGGACAAGTGCGGGAGCGTTTCGTTCAGATTGATGAAGGAATATGCTGTGTTTGCACTAGTGTGATACATACAATATTAAAGTTTTGATTTTGATGCTAAAGCTCGATCATCTGTACGGATTTTGATATCAAAAAGATAATAGACTGTAAATCTCAACCAAAAATAATAGTCGTCCTTACTTTTTGTTACCAAATGGTCTCATACTGGTTCTGATAAAGCTCAATATAATTCTAAAAAGGTCAAGTTATGTCCTGTTTATGCTTTTTTTTTTGTAGTTTTAGAATGGATTAGTATATTATAGTCCAGGTGTAGTCAAGAAAAGTCATTGAAATGTTCAGAAATCTAGGCTCAGTATTTGAAACTTGCAATTTTGTTTTTCAGTGTCCAATTAGCAAATCGAAAAATATGTTTACAAGAAGAACATTTGATTGAATTACACCAATGTGTGGCATCTCACAGAACAGAATGGAAGTCTTTGTGAGCCTTGATTTGATCAGAAAATGTGATGTTAGGACAGTGTTATATAAATTGTTCTTCAGTTCATTTTAAATCCTTATTAGTGTTTTTGTTGGATTATTTTGGATATCAAAATCACTCAAACAAGAACGCTTAATAGGGATACAAAAAAGCTGACAAATTCCTCTGTTTACTCCATGTATATATATTTTATAATATACAGTGCATAATTGTGATTGTACAGGTCACAATGTAACTGTGGAAGCTAAAAAATAATTGTGTGAATTTTAGAAGCAAAAATAAGACATTTCTACATAATCTATGCCCAAAGTTAACATGTAAGTAATGCTTTTTTGTTTTTCAGATTAGCTGAACGTGAATGAAGGATTTCACTGTGTTTGGCGTCAATAACAGTGAATCTTTATAAAACCATGATATCTTCTGTCAATAACCGTAACACTAAACTGTGATACTGTGACATCCCTATGCAAAGTTTTAGTTTTTTCTTCTCAACTCCGTAAAAATGAACATGCCTGACCTACTTTTGGGCCCCCGACCCCTCAATTGCGATAATAAAATCGAACACGAGAACCAGTGGAAGCAGCGTCAGAACATCTGGTGATCCATCTTTAGACTGTCCACAGTGGGAGCGCTTTAATAAATCAATCGACCAGTGAGGCCTCTGCGCACTGGCCTCACAAAGCATTCAAAACACTGAGAACGGCAGCGCAGGAGGGGCCCGAATGAAGAGGCTGCGCGAGGGAAGGTGCCTGGTGCGGAGCAGGAATGTCAAAAATGCATCAATATACAACGATAACCAGCTGAATGTCACAGTCTAGTTCGAGAATATTTGGACGGAATGAGAATAATTTAAAGGTGCACTTTGCCACGTCGCTGCTCATCTCCTCTGGGGTGTTATTGCTTTACGTTGAATGTTCCAGAGTGTGGCATTAAACTCCATGGTGACAAGCTACAAGCAGGCCAAGTGAAAAGTTAGATCTGTGATTCTAAAATCCCTATATTTTAAAACTGAGCAGGAGCGGGTCAGAATTTTATGTGTAACTGTGAAGAGTGATGATGAACTGACTTGGTTTATGGTTCATATCTCTCTTTGTCAGCACAAACAAACAAACAAAACCAAATATATGATGATAAGGTCCATCGGGAATTTCAATTTTGGAAACAACTCACCTGAGCAAGTATCGATAATTGATTAAAATCATCTTGAGCTTTATCAGATTTTGTACAAGCCCACACTAAAAAATGAGTTAAAAATGAGTCCATAGTTGTGTTTTTTTTAGCGTGGGCTTGATTCCAGCCCTCAAACATTTGCTGAATGTTTCTACCCGCTCTCTCTCTCCATTTCACACTACAACTGTCTCTGTTTTGTTTCGTTTGAATTATAATTGTGTTATTTAAATTAGGATCCAGCCTTAACACCTAAATCCAGTTTGAAATGTTAGCATCGTGACAACACTAATCTTTAATGCCATACGGTGGGACAATGCAGGCAAAACAATAACCTGATGAACCCCTCCTGCAGAAAAGTGACATAGTGCACCTTTATAAACGTTGAGCACATACTACAGGGATGACAGTTATATGGTGATATGATTTGTGCTTTTCAGTAATTATTCTACATGAATTGTGGTTGAAATCACAAACATTTGACATCGTAGTCTCTGCAGTCGTTGGTTGTTTGAGTGGCCCAAACGTGAGTGTAGTGGAGAGGAAGTGAGCAGAAAGAAACAGCAGCACAGGAAACTCAACACTGATGCAATTACTTCACTCCAGCTCAGAGGGAACGGATGGAGATTGATTATCAGGGTTACGGACCAATAAAACAGGTCTGTGTCCTCCACGTCCTTGTTAAAATAACATTAGTGTTATAGAGGTGAATGGGGTCACACAAAAACATACACAAATAGTGCTTCCCTGCTTAAAGTACGTATAAATAGATGGCGTACGCAGCCCAATATGTTGTTACCAACGGTGTGATTTTTGTTTACACCTGCTTTAAGATGTGGATAGATTATTGACTAAATGAAAAATATGCACAATTGTTTAATGGCTCGGGATCTGGAGGAGATTCCCAGGGCATTTCAATGGATGCTCGCTGCTCTTGACAGGTTGACTTATTATTACTGACACTTCACTTTTATTGCCAACGTCTTTGTTTGTTTAGCTTTCCCCGTTTGTATTTTGCCAAATTAACCCAAGTGTTGTTGGACCAGATCTGCTTTCCACCTCATTTGAACTCAACTAAGTCATTCACACAGCTAAACTGAGGTTTTGTTGAAAAATGTAATATTATGACCCTTAATGATGCTGTATGTAGAGGTCGGTGTCGTAATATATATTAAAAAAGTTGATGATATTGTAGTCGTTTTGGAAATATGCACAATTAGTAAATAGTTTAATAATAAAAGCTATTTAAAAATAACTCAAGGGAGCAGGTTGAACACACAAATATAGCAAACTAGCACTGCAAACTGTGAAACAAGAATAGAAAGAGATATTTTGCACTTTCATGGTTAATTTTACTGACCTTTCACTATTTGTGCGATTCTTGAACCCAAACCAAGACATTTACAAGCATATTTTGACACATTTCTGATGGATTGCCATAATATTGTCTGGTAATTGTCAAAAAGATTAACATTATATATATTTTTTGTCATTATCACCCTCCATATGCTACAGCCGCACAACATTTTGACTCTTTTTATGCACAACAGTAAAACCACCTTCAATATATTTTTAACACGTATATTAACTCCTACAGAATAAGCCTTACCGTTGCATCTAAATTAGTTCAGTGCATTTTACCTCAGCTACGGCCCTGTTTAATTTGGCCCCTCTCCAACATGCCAATCCCCCCTCAGGGAGCTGAAACGCCCAAAAAAGGACGCAAAGGGAGGGGGCTTCACTTCACGGGCGATGACTGGACAGGATATCCCGTTTCTCACGCACATTCAGCGTCAGTGACTCAGTGCGTTCTCCACACAAGAGCATTGGTCAGAGTGGAAACGGGAGAGCAGACAGTTAAAATGCCTGTCGGTCTAAATCACCACCACAATGAGGAGTAGCGGGTCAGTTTGGCCGAGAGTCCATTCGGTTGCGACTGTACGGGTCAGACAGGGACACGCCTCACCACTATTGAGTTAATAAACGTGAGACAAATGCAAGGATGGTCCGGTATGGATTTGCAATATTTGACTTGCTGTAGTGGCCCATATTAAAGTCATCTTTGGCACGGCCCGCAAATTTAAGTGAGGTCGTAGTATAGTTCACGAAGTCCATCTTTGCGTTGTATCTCTCCTCTTGAATATTTAATGTATATTTATTTCAGGTTATTCTATTCTACTTGTACATGTTATTTTTGCTTATTTTTTATCTGGCTGAATTTAGTCTTCACTTATTTTCTGATCAGGTTAAAGTATTGCAATGTGTGAACTACTGTGTCCAAGTACTTTCCCCTGAGGATCAATCAAGTTAGTCCAAGTCCAAGTAACTTTTTACTTTTGCAAAAATAACAACAGTATTACAACATGTATTTTCTAGATCAGATACATTATAATTATTTGTTGAACTGTTTAATGATATAATGTAAACTAGGACGGTCGATTTGGCGTCTTAGTCGACCAAAATGTGTTGATTTTATTTAGATCATAAGGATTTATGGGATTACAGCTGAAAAGATATGGTATTTAAGATTTGAGAGTGAATCATGAGTTGAATTGGCCTTTTTGATAAATACACAGATTCCAAGTACTTTATTGTACTTAATAGTGTATGTAGTTGTAATGTAGTTTTGTGAGTGCAGTTTGGATCAAATACATGGTCAGATCTGAGGGATACTGAATAGTTTTGAGAGCTTTTGCCACGCCCCATTTTTGGTATGATTTAAGTAATTGAATAACAGGGCAAGAAGTAAAAAAATAGAGAAACAGAAATAGAAATAAAATATCAGCAGGATATACAGTATATGAATTCTTTCCGTACCGAATAGTGCAAAAATATTATCTTTTTTAGATTTTGTTGCCCGTAGGCTTTATTAGACAGGAAAGGACAGAGTGAAATGGGGGCAGAGAGAGAAGGGAGGACATGCTGTAATTTGTCAAGAGTCGGGATTTGAACTCAGGACAATGCCTGGCATATGGCACTTGGAGCCTGGCATATGTGTGCTGTGACTTAACTACTCAGCCACCGGGCAGCACAAGAAAAAAAAAAAAAATGATGACAGACTAAAGTCAAATAAGTCAGGAGCACAATGAGGCGGTCAGTGGGATTTCCCAACAGTGTGATAAAGATGGATTCTGGTAACTTGCACTGACTCGGCGAGCGGATGGGAAGCAATGGCTCAATTATCACTGGAATGTTGGTCACATACAAAACATGCTTGAAAAATGTGTATTATCTGTGTCAAGTCAAGCACTTTTCCACATGAACAGTCTTCTATGTGCAGTTGATGTACATGTATAGTAGCTTACTATAGAAGTTACTGGCAGCTATTCTCAACCTTTTTCAGTTGCAACCCCCAAAATAACAACCGACCCCCAATGCAGCCTTATGTCTAATGTTTGCTTTTTTTTTCTTCAATACAGCACTAGATAAATGACTTTGGTCGGCCAATAAATAATTATACATTTATCACTACATTTGAAGGGTGTCCGGGCCCCAGGTTGAATACTGCTGGACTAGAGAGACGCCTTGTGCATTAATTAATTGACTAAAAGGGGTACGTCGCAGGCCAAAGCTTTCAAAATGACTCACTCCATATACTGCACATTAGAGGTGTGCCAAAATATCAAAATATCGTGGTACTAAATTTGCTGATACAGTATCGATATTGCAGGCTGCTGTATCGATATATCGCCATGAGCCATTTTAGGTATAATTTCTCAAATCATTTTGTGAGCGCACTACAACTGTTTACACATCCATTTGACATTTTGACAGTTTTGATGATTAAAATGGGTGTATTTCATTTTGAGTTTATGCAGGTCGTGGCTTAACAAAGAAAAATGTTGTTAAAATGTATTGGGTTCAAGAAATTGTGATATATCATAGAATATCATGAGCAATATATGGATAATCACGTGTATTGCAAAATCGTGATATGACCGTATCGTGAGCAGTGAATCGTGCATCACATCGAATCGTGAGGGACCCTGTGATTCCCGGCTCTACTGTACATGCTCTGCTGTCGTCCATTTACATCGTTATAATCCTGATAAAAAACATAAGTTGACTGATAAAAAATGCATCAACTAAAACAGAATGAACCGATTCATCTTCATCCCTTGTGTACAGTTTATTCAGTTTGTCACTGGTGTCTAAAAAAGTCTCTGCTACTTTGGGTTTGTGGAGGAACTTTGTCAGTGTTCATACTTCAAATGAGTAATGCGTTTAAAAAGGTATTCAATTTTACTCTCCAAAAAATAAGACTAAATGTATAAATACAATTAACGTTACCTATTCCAGACACAAAAATGCCTATCCCGAAAACCAAACCTACAACATCCATTTGCCACTATCAGACTTAATCCTTAAAGTATATAGTTTATTGCTTGATATGGCTTCCATGTGTCTGCTGTTTTGTCTGTTGCATCTTTATTGCATAAAATAAAATACAAAATGACCAGGTCCAGCACGTAAATATGTTATGGATCGTTGCACAACCTTGTAAATACCTTCACTGTTTTGTTAAATACCTTCACTGTTTTGTTAAATACATTGTCAGACGAACTCTATGGCCCTTTAAGCCTCTTTTAGGGATAATGGTGGCACAGCTGAAACTGATATGCAAAAAGAACTGCAAAAATGACATATTGATCACATCCTCACTATAATGTGGGACTAATTGAACGACGGCTTGTCTTCTTGTTGAACGGAGGAATCAATGAACGAATGACTCAACCCTTTAACTCTCCGTAGTCTGCAGATTGGAGTGACCATTGATAAAAGTCTACAATATTATGCAGACTTTGTAGGTACATGCCCAGACTCAGCGGCATCATCCGCCTCAATGACATCACAGAAGTAGAGTTCAGAACAGCAACTGCAATAAGCAAAGTGGACTAACAGTGAACTCATTATGGAAAAGGAATGCAAATGTGCAGAAGAGTACTGTTACTTCTTGAAAAGGTTACTCAAGTAAATGTAATACAGGAAAGTACTGATGAATTCCAAGTTAAATAGATTGTGATCTCTACTTGGAATTGAAATAAAAACGGTTTGCGTATTTTCGTCGCCAAATATTCTGCATGACACATTTCAAACACAGCAGATTCACTCCATCATCGAATCATCATTTCAATTAGAAAATACACTTACAATCCACACATATGCAAACAGTTTTAAATTGACGTACAGTGAAAATTGCCCCGCGCAGCGACACCACCCACTATTTAATCAGATCACACAGTCAGAGCTACAGTCGCCAGCAGGGCATTCCTCCAATATGTTCTTAAGCCATGACAACACGTCCTGGAATGACAACAGTCACTAAGCACTTATGGAGTCACCCAATTCTATTAAGGGTTGTGTGAAATATTGAAGATTCACTCATCTCAAATCAGTCAATGATCTGCTCGAGTCCAGACTAAGGAGGAATAAATGTCACTATTTTTGTTTAAAATGGTAATTGTTAAACGTCTGTCTCGTTTATATTCAGCAAATTAATATTGAAAAAGCCTTTTGAATTTGTTTTAATGAGACAAACCAAAATACAGAATTGTGATTGATCAATATGAGGGATTAAAATGTGTTTTTCCTCATCTTTATAGGCCATTTGTGTTTAAGAATGATACAACCTTAGGACAGTTGCCAGAGCAGATCACAATTTAAACCAAATTTCCTATCTTTTGAATGGTGAATAGTCCTCAACATGTTGCCTATAACAGGAAGCTGAACCCCATAGACTGAAGGGCACATGTGTATATTCATAAATTGGCTCTATCATTCACTTTATTACAGTTTTATACTTGTTTACATTTGACTACCTGAACCATTGTGTTGCTTATTCGACATAAATGTACCTTTTGGATCAGCAAAGTCAATCTGAGTCTAGATACGTTTCTTTTTAGTATTACAGTTAAGTAAGCAACTGTCTGTGTGCCATTTGATGCAGTCTACAATTTTCCTCACCTCCCAGTTTCAGCAATATACAAAACTACAGATTCAGACCAATTTGCTTTATAGATTGGCTACGTCATTTTGAGTCTGAAGATGCTGATTTTGAGGTTAGATATTGGTTAATTAGGCCTGTATTGGAATAGCTTGAAGGCGGTCAACAAATTTACAAACACCCAAATACAGTAGATTGTGATTATTTTGGCATTTTGGATCAACAACAAGGTCTTTTGATGTTGATTTTTACTTTTGAGGTTAAACTAAGCCTGTAATTGCTGCTATTTGTTGCAGTCTACAGCTTTAATTGTATAGTTTCAGCAATATACAAAACTATAGATTCAGACCAATTTGCTTTATAGATCGGCTACGTCATTTTGAGATTGAAGATGCTGATTTTGAGGTTAGATATTGGTTAATTAGGACAGTCAACAACTTTACAGACACCTAAATACAGTAGATTCGGATTATTTTGGCTTTTTGGATCAACAACAAGGTCTTTTGATGTTGATTTTTACTTTTGAGGTTAAACAAAGCCTGTAATTGCTGCTATGTGTTGCAGTCTGCAGCTTTACTCATCACTGCACACTGCACATGGAGCTCACCTCTTCTTGTACTCATCTCTCTCCCTCTTGACTTTGGCCAGGACGTTGTACAGCGCCCTCACTTCTGGCATGATGGTGTCGATCTGGACCCCTACTCCGTCCGGGTGCGTCCACGTCACCCCGGGCCCCTGCACCGTCTCGACCCGCTCCCCTTGCCTCCGGACGTGCGTGAAACTCCAAATGGTCCCGGGCATCCTGGACTCCGGGCCGTCCGTCTGCGCCGCCACATCGCGCGCGTAGAGCCCGCGGAACTGCTGCCTGTGCTGCGCCTGCTGCAGCTGCGACTCCAAAAGTTTATTCCGTCTCTCCAGCTCGTGGACTTTGGCGAGAAAGCAGCGGAATCGCAAGTTGAGCGTTTTGAGGACGTGGATGTTCGAGCCCAGGTCGTTCCTCAAGGCGCTGGTCACCGCCTGCGAGCTGCGCGCGGCGCCGGCGGGAGCGCAGCCCGGAGCAGGTGCGCCGCTGTCCGGGTAGAAAAGCGCGTTCATGTCGGAAGAAAACATCCCAAATAACAACTCAAACTTGTCAGATGCTCGTAGGCCTGCTCCTGCACACGCTGCGGGGGAAAGGGAAAGGCGAGGTTAGCGTTCATCGCGCTCCATCTGCTGTGTCACCGTCACGTTCAAAATGTAGCAAATGTACGAGCGTCTTACGGTCCGAGAGGAGGCGACATCATCTGAAGGCGCCGGGAGTTTGACGCAGCCCGCAGTGACGAGCGACAGCGGCGGCGGCGGCGGCGGCCGTGCTCCTCAAAAGACACATTTCCCTTGTCTTCGCGTTGTCCCTTGTCTTCGCTGTGTGTTGGAGCCGCGTCTCTTCATGCGGGCGTGAACGTGGCGTCGGTGTCCTCTGTGTCCGCGGTGTGTGTACGCTCCGTGTGCCGCGGGGGGAATGGCGGGGTGCAGTAGCGCGCGGCCCGGCCCCTCTCTCTCTCCTCCCGGCTGCAGCAGCGCGAGGGTTTGGTCCTAGTGGCGGCGGAGCACGACGCGGATCATGTTGCAAAGTGCGAAACCCGGCGCTCTCACTTCTCCAGGCCCCGCCCTCCTCCGCCTGTCTCTCCCATGGATGTCTCTCCCATGGATGTCTCTCCCATGGATGTCTCTCCTATGGATGTCTCTCCCATGGATGTCTCTCCCATGGATGTCTCTCCCATGAATATATATATATATCTCCCATGGATGTCTCCCCCATGGATGTCTCTCCCATGGATGTCTCTCCTATGGATGTCTCTCCCATGGATGTCTCTCCCATGAATATATATATATCTCCCATGGATGTCTCCCCCATGGATGTCTTTCCCATGGATGTCCCTCCCACGGATGTCTCTCCCACAGATGTCTTCCCATGGATGTCCCTCCATTGATGTCTCTCCCATGAATATGTCTCCCCCATGGATGTCCCCCCCACGGATGTCTAGCCCATGGATGTCTCTCCCATATGTCTCTCTATGGATGTCTCTCCCATGTTTCTCCCATGGATGTCTCTCCCATGGATGTCTCTCCCATGTATGTCCCCCCCATGGATGTCTCATATAGATGTATCTCCCGTATGTCTCTCATATGGATGTCTCTCATATGGATGTCTCTCATATAGATGTCTCTCCCGTTTGTCTCTCATATGGTTGTCTCTCCCGTATGTCTCTCACATGGATGTCTCTCCTGTATGTCTCTCATATGGATGTCTCTCATATGGATGCCTCTCCTGTATGTCTCTCATATGGATGTCTCTCCTGTATGTCTCTCATATGGATGTCTCTCATATGGATGTCTCTCCTGTATGTCTCTCATATGGATGTCTCATATATGGATGTCTCTCATATGGATGCCTCTCCTGTATGTCTCTCATATGGATGTCTCTCATATGGATGTCTCTCCTGTATGTCTCTCATATGGATGTCTCATATATGGATGTCTCTCATATGGATGCCTCTCCTGTATGTCTCTCATATGGATGTCTCATATATGGATGTCTCTCATATGGATGCCTCTCCTGTATGTCTCTCATATGGATGTCTCATATGGATGCCTCTCCTGTATGTCTCTCATATGGATGTCTCTCATATGGATGTCTCTCCTGTATGTCTCTCATATGGATGTCTCATATGGATGCCTCTCCTGTATGTCTCTCATATGGATGTCTCTCATATGGATGCCTCTCCTGTATGTCTCTCATATGGATGTCTCCTGTATGTCTCTCATATGGATGTCTCTCATTTGGATGTCTCTCCTGTATGTCTCTCATATGGATGTCTCTCATATGGATGTCTCTCCTGTATGTCTCTCATATGGATGTCTCATATATGGATGTCTCTCATATGGATGCCTCTCCTGGATGTCTCTCATATGGATGTCTCATATGGATGCCTCTCCTGTATGTCTCTCATATGGATGTCTCTCATATGGATGTCTCTCATATGGATGTCTCTCCTGTATGTCTCTCATATGGATGTCTCATATGGATGTCTCTCCTGTATGTCTCTCATATGGATGTCTCATATATGGATGTCTCTCATATGGATGCCTCTCCTGTATGTCTCTCATATGGATGTCTCATATGGATGCCTCTCCTGTATGTCTCTCATATGGATGTCTCTCATATGGATGTCTCTCCTGTATGTCTCTCATATGGATGTCTCATATGGATGCCTCTCCTGTATGTCTCTCATATGGATGTCTCATATGGATGCCTCTCCTGTATGTCTCTCATATGGATGTCTCATATGGATGTCTCTCCTGTATGTCTCTCATATGGATGTCTCATATATGGATGTCTCTCATATGGATGCCTCTCCTGTATGTCTCTCATATGGATGTCTCATATGGATGCCTCTCCTGTATGTCTCTCATATGGATGTCTCTCATATGGATGTCTCTCCTGTATGTCTCTCATATGGATGTCTCATATGGATGCCTCTCCTGTATGTCTCTCATATGGATGTCTCTCATATGGATGCCTCTCCTGTATGTCTCTCATATGGATGTCTCTCATATGGATGCCTCTCCTGTATGTCTCTCATATGGATGTCTCTCATTTGGATGTCTCTCCTGTATGTCTCTCATATGGATGTCTCTCCAGGGAAATCCAACACAACTGACTGACAGTAGTTGGTGGTTAGTTATGCTTAAGTGAAAACAGCTCCTGAAACCCACGACTCAATTATTCATTTAGTTTTTAATAACAGTGATATAACTTGTATTTGTCCCACAATGAAGACATTTCAGTTGTAGACCTACTGGAGAATACAGATTTGCAATAAAATCAATATCAATAACTATTAAAAGTATACTTTAATCTAATAATACAATAATGTGCAAGAAGAGCAAACACACAAGGCTAAAACATTGTTATGTACAATAAAATATGCACAATGTAGAATAAGGGCAAAATAAATAGCAGGTAAATATAAATAGTTACTATTAAAAGTTATTATGATACAATTTGTGTATTTGTGATCTTCCGATTGAGAAATAGTTTATCGATAGGCCTAATTTGTTTAAGGTTTTGTCAGGAAATGTATTTGTTGGATATTCTAAACATTTTCTCAAAAGCAGATATGTGATTTTATCTTTACCAAATTCTGTCAACTGCAAAATGTATCTTTTGGCAAGCCCAGGGCATTAGAGAAGTCAGACAAGATTATTTTATCATTGAAATATTCAGTGTTGTAAAAAACAACAACTTTATATAATATCTTATTTTGCTAAAAACCTTGAGTTCAATAAATGTCCCTCAGAAAAAAAGGAAACTAAAGACGTTTGGCGCCTGTTGATTTCGTAACATTGTGATTTGCTGCCTTCTTGTGGATAACACGAGGAACGATTCCAACAGTGAGAACGTCTGCACTGTACACTCACATGCCTAGATGTAATTCAGAGAAAAGTGTTCAATACAATAACTTAAATAGTTTAATAGTAATACTCATCAAAATCTCATAAGAACAATAATACTCTCTTTGATAGTCTATGATAAAGAAAGAGTGAATTCCTTTTTGTTGTTTAAGCAATGACTGAGGCAGCTATTGTAACCATGGAACTGCCGGTAACATCTGGGGTCCTTCGGTTTCACGTAAAAAAAAAAAAAAAAATTAAACAATATATATATATATATATATATATATATATATATATATATATATAAATCATGGATCTATGACGATAATATTTGAGAAATACATGTTATGTACGAAGGTTATCCAAGCACCATATTAATATTATACAAACATACTTTCAAACCACTTTATCTTTTCATATGAGCTAAGAGTGCGTTCACACTATATATATATATATATATATATATATATATATATATATATATATATATATATATATATATAGATATATATATAGATATATACAGCAACGATTATTTGATAAATCCATATATGTTTATATTTATCATTATTATTAGTAGTAGTAGTAGTAGTAATAATAATTATAATATAATAATAATAATATAATGATAATAATAATAACAACAACAATAACAATAACAACAATAATAATAATAATACTCGCTTTAATAGTCTGTGACTTAAAAAAAGAGTGATTTTCTTTTTTCGTTCAGGCAAAAACTGAGGCACCTCTTGTCACAGAAACATTTGGGGTCCTTTGGTTTCACATGTGCTGGCTGCAGTCCGTGAGGTAAAACCATGCCGAAATCAAAGAGGGACAAGAAAAGTAAGTAATCCACAATATAATTCTGATGTATATGGATGTTTGTGCGTGTTGAGGTTAATCATTTGCCTGGGTCTTCTAAAAATATGTTCGTAAAACCCGAAAAGTTTTTAAACACATGAGAAGCTAACATTAGCCTAGCCTACATCTACTGCTGTTTGTCACCTATTACTTTCAGACATATCCTATCTAATTAAATGTGCTGTTTTTCGCCTTAGTTTCCTTAACAAAAACGTCCAAGAAGGGACTGGAGTTAAAACAGAAGCTTATAGAAGAGGTAAGTTACAATCCTGTTTGATACTTTGTAAATCCGAGTACTAGTAGTTTTTTAATCGTATCAATGTGATAACGACCATTATATTTTGCAGCTTAGAAAATGTGCAGATACGTACAGAAACCTCTTCATATTTTCTGTGGCTAATATGAGAAATAACAAATTAAAAGACGTACGCACCTCATGGAAGCACAGCAGGTAATTTCACAGTAGACTTTTATACCTATACAATTTTTTTTTTTCTTAAATGATTAATCCCATCATATATGTTCTTGTATACAGATTCTTTTTTGGAAAAAACAAAGTAATGATTCTTGCTCTGGGTAAAAGGAATACGGATGAATACAAAGATAATTTGCATAAGGTAACATCCAAACAGTTTCCAAAGTTTGTTTGTTTAAAAGCTGGCTAATGGAAAACTTGCATCATCTCATCTTTTGACAGGTGACCAAGCTTCTCCGAGGAGAAGTGGGTGTGCTATTCACAAATAAAACAAAAGAGGAAGTACAGGAGTAAGTACTGACTTAATCTTCACTATCAATCGATATACTCTTTACAATTGCCCACTTTATTATTATTATGTTTTTTTTTTTTCTTTCAGGCATTTCGGTCATTTCAAAGAAACAGATTTTGCGCGTGCAGGAAACCGGGCTCAGATGGATATAACTCTGGATGAGGGACCTCTGGAACAGTTCACTCACTCAATGGAGCCACAGTTAAGACAACTAGGACTCCCCACTGTTCTCAAAAAAGGTATATAAAATATGTATATATAATATGTTATGTATATACTTTCTAAAGTGATTCTACCATCACAAGACGAGTTCAAGTACGTGTCCTTGTTCAGGATCGGTTATTGTACTCTATATGCCCAGGTCACCCTTCTAAAAGATGTCTAATTAATGAATTACCTGTGCTTGTTTCCTTTCCCAGGAGTTGTGACGTTACTAAAGGATCATGAAGTCTGTAAAGAAGGAGATGTCCTAACACCAGAGCAAGCTCGGATACTGGTGAGTCTAATGGGCCAATTGAATTATAGAATTGGCAAAGAAGACTGCTTTCCAAGCCAACACTGGATAGATCTAATGACAGTCTCGTTGTAATGTTGGGGGGTTGCCAACAACAACAACACTAAAGTCAAAAAGTTAAAGTAGACCCAAGTCATATTTTTACCCTTTTGTTTGTGTCTGTGATGGTTAAATATGTATTTACGGGGGTTTAAAGTGTTCGTCATCTCTCCCTGCTGTCTCTGGGTGGAATACGCAACATTTGCTGACTCAGAGAAACCCTGGCTTTAATATTTGATAATTTGAAATGTTTGTATGTGCTTTTAGTCTTATCTGGACATTAAAATCACTTCATAGACTGTCGTCTTGTTCTCTTTTCCAGAAACTACTTGGTGTCGAGATGGCAGAGTTTAAGGTGCAGATCAAATGCATGTGGAATTCTGAAACGGGTGAATTTGAGAGCTTTGGTGCAGAGGAAGAGTCTGTTCAGGAGAATGAAGAGGAAGATGATGATGAGGAAGATGATGATGCAGAGTGAGACCTCTGCAGAGACTGTTTGTCTGGTTTTGTGTTCTCGTCTGTCTGGTCAGTTCATGGACATTATACTAAATACAACCAGACTATTCTCTTTTTCCTCCGACAGTTGCAACAACTGTTTATCATGAATTTTATATTGTATGGAATAACAAACATGTTTCCATAATAGAATCGTTATTCTAATTCACTCAACAAAGCAGCACAGTCATGTAATTGAAAACTGGATATAATGTTGATGGTAATCTAACAACAAATAAAGAATACAATTTTCTCAGAAAAAATACTTTATTACCCATGTATTAGTTAATTACATCTTAATTCAATTCAATTACACATCAATTATTTACTATTTAATATTGGTAAAATACTAAATTTACTGGAAATTCTGATAAAACAAGCTAACATTGTTAACATAAGTCACAGGACCTGAGTTTCTAAAACCTACAATTGTAATACGAAATTGCAAAACTTGAAGTTTGTGATTGTTGTACACAGAGCTTTGTAAAGTCAGTTGAGACTGTAGCAGGTTAAACTCATATTTTTTTTTAATTACAAATAATTAAGGCTTTTGTGGTGAGACATGTCTAGGGTGCGTTCACACTTCACAATCCACATCAAAACAGATGAAAGTTAAGAAGTGTCAGCGGAAATAGTTTGGGCACTCGTGGGCGACTCTGCTCCAGGCCTCGTTCAAAGCGGAGACCACTCGTTCATCCAAAGGTCCTTCTTCTACTGCGTCCAAGTTCTGCTTCAGCTGCTCCATGTTGGACATCCCAATGATCACGCCGTCTCCTACATCTCCCTGGAGGAATTGGATTTATGATTAATAAACACGATACAAACAAGAACATCGGTGGGGATCATTTCTTGCTTGTATTCGATTACTTTAGAACGCTTAAGTCACATGATGAAGTGAAGCCGTTTGAGGATCCTGGTGATATACCACATTTTCAAAAAGGTGTGAGTCCTAATATAGTCCTGTTCTAATCCTGGTTTAGTCAAGTTCCAATTTGTACGTAGTTATTGTGCATGTATATAAGCAAGTAAGGTTCAGACCGGGACCAAAAAAAGTGAACGCTCCGTAACTTTAACATTCATCTTGATATTCAGTTAGATATATATCTTGATTTATTTAAGGCAAACACCTTAGAGAGATATTTCCTCAAATACGTCTAACAAGTCTTCGTTAGCTGTGTTAAAGTACCTTGAGTTGTGAATGGTGGTACATCCATCTCATGGCAGCAGATGTCAGACTGGGTTTGTCTGCTCCATAAACTTCCTCTAGAGTCTTCAGCACCTGATCTATGGCCTCAAACTGGCTCTGCTTCCAATATCTGCACAGCACATTTTAACTTTATAATTAAAACATTACATTTAGTATTCTTTTAGCGATGCGTCTTACCTGTCTCTGTACGCTGCAGCCCAATTGTTCCCAAAGAATCGTCCTTCAGGCTGAGAGCCATCTTTGTCTTGATAGTGGTATTTACCTGTCAGAAGTCCACCTGACAAGACGAGAAAACAAATTCAGTACAAAAAGTAGCATTGTGACTAAATGTATTACATGATTTGTGGGTCGGGTGGTTTTCAACCCTCGGGTCCCGCAATTTTGGTGCTCTCTGACCCGCCCCAGCCTCACCCGCACCCCTCATCGATCTATTATCAATAAACATTCTCTTATATTGCATTGTTGTGGGGTAGTCCTTGCTAGTGAAAATCAGATTAATATTTACGGACAAATGAGTCTAATGAACTGAATTTAGAGATACACATGGAGCGCAGACAGGCGAGACAGCATTATAAACTGTCCCAACCCTGCAATGAAATGATCCTTTCTTGGCCCACGAGTCAAACACAACCCATGCATTACTATTACATGTGTTATTATCCATATACTGTGTGTGTTTGTGTTACCTGCAAGAGGATTATAAGCATAGAACTTCATCCCAAAGTTTCTGAGACATGGAAACAGCTCTGTCTCCACCTGCCTCGTTGTGGCATTGTACATCCCCTAAGAATAATGAGATACCATTTTGAGAGCTTTTTTGGTCGACTAACTGATGCACGGGGCATGTCTTTGGTCCATTACATTCCTGAATAACACATGGCTCACCTGATACACTGTGGGGACAATCCAGTTGTTGTGTTTACAGATGACCACAATTTCAGCTACTTCCCACGAGGCGTAGTTTGACAAGCCGAGCTCCTTGAATTTCCCCTTTGAAAAATATGGCGTATGTTTAGTAAACTCTGATACACATGAACTCAACATTAAAGAATTAGGTTCTGAGCAGCTTTGCATCTTATTGCAAACAAAACAGTCAATTGTTCAAAATGGAAGAAATAATGAACCATAAATTGGGCATTTACTGCATTTACTGTATAGAGGAATATGATTTGATAAAAGACATAAATTCTTTCTTTGGTCTTCTAAACACTGTATGTTCACTTGCACACCAACATTTCATTATTATCTGATGTTCTTCAGATGATTTTGCTGTTTACATATCGTTCTAATAATCTTGTATAAGTGCACAGGGGATTTTGTTTCTTTATCACACTGATGATGATATTCAGATGATATAATGCGTGTTCCTAAGAAATATGCTACAAAAAGTCTGTATTTGTCATAGTTGAAGTAGATAGGTAGATTCCTGCATTTATTTTATGTCCTAAACCTATCACAATAATAATAATAAGCACAATCAACATGGATGAAGAAAACAAACTGACTAGGTGATGTTTCTTGGCACTTGCTGTAAGTCTCACCTCTTTGTGGAGGTCGTTGCAGGCCTGGAGTGTGTCCTGGATGGGGTTGTTGTGGTCAGGAGCGTGGAGGTAGAACAGGTCCACACAGTCGGTCTGCAGCCTCTGAAGAGACGTCTCCAACTGATCCCGAACGCTCTCCGGCCTCAGAGTCTTACCGTCCCACGGGTTTGCTTTGGTGGCTAGACTCACTGCAGAGGACAACGAACAGAGCATCATCAGTTAATCACATTTGAAAATAAAAAGGAGATTTAATTGTTTAATAATGTGACGTCAACACTGAATCATGGGTTTGGGGCTGAATCATGGGTTTGGGGCTGAATCATGCGTTTGGGGCTGAATCCTGCGTTTGGGGCTGAATCATGGGTTTGGGGCTGAATCATGGGTTTGGGGCTGAATCATGGGTTTGGGGCTGAATCCTGCGTTTGGGGCTGAATCATGGGTTTGGGGCTGAATCATGGGTTTGGGGCTGAATCATGCGTTTGGGGCTGAATCATGGGTTTGGGGCTGAATCCTGCGTTTGGGGCTGAATCATGGGTTTGGGGCTGAATCATGGGTTTGGGGCTGAATCCTGCGTTTGGGGCTGAATCATGCGTTTGGGGCTGAATCATGGGTTTGGGGCTGAATCATGGGTTTGGGGCTGAATCATGCGTTTGGGGCTGAATCATGCGTTTGGGGCTGAATCATGCGTTTGGGGCTGAATCATGGGTTTGGGGCTGAATCATGGGTTTGGGGCTGAATCATGGGTTTGGGGCTGAATCATGCGTTTGGGGCTGAATCATGGGTTTGGGGCTGAATCCTGCGTTTGGGGCTGAATCATGGGTTTGGGGCTGAATCATGCGTTTGGGGCTGAATCATGCGTTTGGGGCTGAATCATGCGTTTGGGGCTGAATCATGGGTTTGGGGCTGAATCATGGGTTTGGGGCTGAATCATGCGTTTGGGGCTGAATCATGCGTTTGGGGCTGAATCATGGGTTTGGGGCTGAATCATGGGTTTGGGGCTGAATCATGCGTTTGGGGCTGAATCATGCGTTTGGGGCTGAATCATGCGTTTGGGGCTGTTTAATCAGTGAACAGCCAGACCTCTGTCCATAAACACCTCTGGTGATTCATTACCACTTCCTTATTTTCCATTGTGGATGTGAAAGTGGTTGTCTCTGTATCAACAAAAGCATCAGCCCTGTAACTAACACTAACCAAAACTATTCCAGCCATTTCTAGTATTTTACAGTATGGTATAAAACGCATTTATCTGCATGGAGAATGTTCTGAAGTATGACATTTAACTTTATTTTTCCACACAGACAGTTACATACTGTGCCTTTAAATGGTTAGAAAAGTATGATATAACTCTATTTCAGAGCAGGACACAGCAGTATGTTTGTTTGTTTGTTTATTTGTTTGCTTGCTTGCTTGTTTACCTGTCTGGGGGAGCTTCATGCCTCCGATCACCGCCTCAGACTTGCCGTCTACGTACATGAGGGCTGTGTCCACTCGGCTGTGTCCTCTGCCCAGGAAAGCGTGCACCATCTCCCGGCTCTGCTCTGCGTCAGCGCGGCCGCCGAACGCCATCGTCCCGAGCAAAGTCACGGGTCTTTTCGTCGCCGCGGCGCCTTTAGACGACATGTTTCTGGCCGAGCGCACGTTCACGCACAGTTGTGGTTTGGTCAGGAGATGATTGTTCCGCAGTGTCCAGCGCACAGTCTTCACGAGCCACTGCTGCTGCTGCATGCTGCGACGAAGAGGTCAAAGGGCGACTTCAAGGGAGCGTCTCAAACTTACCGAACCGGAGTAAAAAACGAAGAAATGCGGCGCGAGACGTGTAACGAGCATGGATCTATTTCGTGAAGGTCAAGGTCGCAGGGTTGCTGGCTATGACATGTTCCTGTTTGTGCAGACTTTGGTGCTCAGGGTCAGAAAGAGCAGTGTTTACTTATCTTTTAAAAGGTTGTTGCTCTTGCTGTACCGCTTGTGTACGCTAGAGGGAAGCAAAGTATAGGGAATTGTTTTAATAACTAACTTGATGCATTGTCTCATTTATGTGGAGAGACAGCAAGGTAAATCCAGGTTTCAAGTGGCCTGTCATAACCATGTCCATAGCTCTACTTTTGAAACCCTTTGTTGTCATTTTAAAGCTGGAGATACATCATAGGCCTACAATATGCTGATAGAGACTACACGTGACCTACTTAGCCTTTAGAGCCCCAGTGTAAATATTAAAAGGTAATACATATTCACATAGCTGTTATAGGATTCCAAAAAGAGGTTTATTGATTGAATTTTCCAGTTTGGCCAGTCCCAAAATTTGAAAAAAAAAAGTTTTATAAAGTGCCAAAATTTAGACCTGAATAAAAACAAAGAAAAGAAAACCAAGCATAACACAAAAAACAAGAAGCAATAATCACTATTGTTTTCCGTATATTTATTGACTCATTTATCATTTGTCTTTTGAAAATTACAATTTCAATATTCATTTGGTGAACACGAACAATACAGACTTTTGATCACTTCTATTTTACACAAATAGTCACATTTGTTTTTCCATAATCGGAAACTTTCTCCGAGCACATGCTTTACGGACAGACCTCTCAACCACAGAGCTGATCACTGACAATTAGAAATGACTCCATCTCGATTAAACTCAGCCCTGATGCATATATAATACATATACTAAGTCAGTGATGTGAACACACAGTTGCAGAATCACTCGCTCTTAAACGGAGGTGGTGATCGATGCGTCTTTAACTCAGAACAGGTCCCATCATGGTCCAATTAGATCCTGTATATTCTTGATGTGGCTCCCTCAGTGTCCCAGGACGGGCGGCGGACTGCAGTGACCCGGGCTGCAGGGGTCATTAACACACATGTGCCCAATGAAGGCCATTGTTTGTGGAGCGGCACTGGTCAGAGCGGGAGGGTGACCTTTGACCTCTCCATCAGCTGTTTGCCCTCAGTGTCAGACAGGACTCCTGATCCGGACTCCACCGTCTTCAGTCTGAAGCTAAAGACAATAAATGAATGACAATGGGCAAATAGAGCCTAAAAGGAGCGTGCAATTTGAGTTAATAATGTGTAAATAACTCTTTCATGACTGAATTATGGCCAGGGCTGTAACAATATTGGAATTGTTGTGGTATGTCCAGTTTCAAAAGTTTCACAATATTATTTGTCCTGGGTCTGGAGCCATAGATTATGATATTCTGTTTTAAAGCAGTCGGTATGAAGTAATTACTGTTGTTACAAGTTCACTTTACAAGACTAACATGAATCCTTTGAAATATAAAAATGGTAGTGCCTATTGCAATATGCAGTAGATTTTATTTAGGCTACTGAAATAGTTTGTACCTTGAATAAGCTTTGAAGCTGTGAATAAAATTAACCTTAATTCATTGACTTGAGTAATTTATTATTGAAGTTATTGCACTTTTCAGAGTCAATTTCGGACACCATACTTTTACTTCTACTTGATTTAGTTTCTCTTCCCATGTGGATAAATCATGATCATTATATATTTTCATAAGTGACAGAGGTTTATGTCGACAACAACAAGATTTTGTGCATAATTCATGTTTATGTCCTCCAATTTCATTAACATAAAGTTATAAATCAGTTGTTATGTCCAGTTACTTTTACTTAAGTAGTTTGCTCCGTGCATCTTTTTGACTATTGAGTACTGGTAATTCCTTGCACCACTATTCTACTTTGTACTTTTACATGTGTATTTTGATGTACCATTACACAATACTTGAGTGTGACTACATCCTCCTCTGTCAATTCATAAAACACCACTTGGATTCATAGTGACCACAGATATTGGGCAGTCAAATTATCATCATATCATCATCAATACATCATCATACCTTTCTACTGCCTATATTACTGGACAAAGAACCTTAAAAGTACTTTATATAATCACGTTTATGCGCTTTGGTTGTCAACTACTGCAAGTTACTTTGACACGCGTAAAACAGACAGATTTTAGGGAATGCAAAGCTTATCTCGACTCATCCTGGAAGACATTATCTGGGTTTTTTTTAATCGCCTGCACGTTTCCTCTTTTGGCCGCGCACTTGGACAACAGCGGCGTGCGTCTGCTGCGCGTCTGGAGTGCGTCTGCTGCGCGTCTGGAGTGCGTCTGGAGTGCGTCTGCTGCGCGTCTGGAGTGCGTCTGCTGCGCGTCTGGAGTGCGTCTGCTGCGCGTCTGGAGTGCGTCTGGAGTGCGTCTGCAGCGCGTCTGGAGTGCGTCTGCTGCGCGTCTGGAGTGCGTCTGCTGCGCGTCTGGAGTGCGTCTGCTGCGCGTCTGGAGTGCGTCTGGAGTGCGTCTGCAGCGCGTCTGGAGTGCGTCTGCTGCGCGTCTGGAGTGCGTCTGGAGTGCGTCTGGAGTGCGTCTGCAGCGCGTCTGGAGTGCGTCTGCTGCGCGTCTGGAGTGCGTCTGGAGTGCGTCTGCTGCGCGTCTGGAGTGCGTCTGCTGCGCGTCTGGAGTGCGTCTGCTGCGCGTCTGGAGTGCGTCTGGAGTGCGTCTGCAGCGCGTCTGGAGTGCGTCTGCTGCGCGTCTGGAGTGCGTCTGGAGTGCGTCTGCAGCGCGTCTGGAGTGCGTCTGCTGCGCGTCTGGAGTGCGTCTGGAGTGCGTCTGCAGCGCGTCTGGAGTGCGTCTGCTGCGCGTCTGGAGTGCGTCTGGAGTGCGTCTGTTGCGCGTCTGGAGTGCGTCTGCTGCGCGTCTGGAGTGCGTTTCTGGGATTGTGGCTGTGAATAGTAAAACGGAGCATCCCCCCCTCCCACCACCAGCACCAGCACCAGCACCATCCGCATTACCACGTGAATGGTGGAGGCAGGACGCGCGCTGATCACTCGTGCGTCCGCCGCGGAGCAGAAGCGTGCGTCAAACCGCTGCGTAACCGGCGCGATTTCTTCATCGTTTCTGATGTTCGGCTCCGGAACGTGATGGTCGTTGTGCGTGCGTGGTAAAGGAGCAGAGCGCGTGACGTTTTCGGTGTGATTTTCTTTGTTAATTTCATCAGAATCCGGGCTGAACTCCGGAGTCTGACTGATGCTTGAGCTCGCAACAGGTTTTTGGAGAGAAGACGCAGAGAAGATGGATAGTTTTTTCCTTTTTTCTTTTTGTTTGATAGGATTTATTAAAGACATTGACGCGTTTCATTATGGCACGACTAACCACAACCTGCAACCATACATGTAAGTCACTTTTGAGTTTATGTGACACTTTTATTCTAGTTTGGATCATTTTATTCACTTTTACGCATGGAATTTCGGCAGTTAGTTCTGATTACATTCATTTGTAATTATAAATCGGCCCTAAGAGTGACTTTTAATCATAGCTTCCCCAAATACCGTTTATAAGTAATAACTAAGAGTCATTTCTTATACTTTAAACTTGAGAAGCATTTTTTAAGTACAGTATACTCTTTTACTTGAGTACAGTTTTTGGTCATTTAACCCACCTCTGTTTATATGTCTGTATCCAGTAATATCATTGAAGTCATAATTGCAGTTTTTATAGTAGTAGTAGTAATCGTAGTAGTAGTTTATAAGTAGTATTAGTACCGGTAATAGCTGCAGTAGAATGAAAGTAATAGTGGCAGCAGCTCATGTTTTAGGTTTTAGTTGTAGAAGTAGTGGTACAAGTTGTTATAGAAGTAAAACAAATGGGATTATTAGCAAGACGTAACTAGTAATCCGTTCCTGTAAGTCATGTGGTGGACCGTTACTATAATAAACTCAAGCAGGAGCAGATCTTTAACACTCTATGTTTTTCTTTCACGACTAATTCGTTCCAACACTGACTGAAACGCACTGTTATAGTATTATTTATTTCAATTTTTTCTCATTAAGCTGTTTTACAATGTTCTCCAGTTGCAGTCTTCTCTTTTCCCTAAGCTTTATCTACTAATAATCATGATGCTGGTGTTTAGAGATGTGTCGTCCTTTGGTTTGATCCATGCTCTACATCTTTATGCCGTGTTCCTGCAGCGTTACCAAAGGAGAAACTGTGGGATCCAGTTGCACTTTGGCACCTGTGGACACTTAAGGCAGGAACATCTCTAAAGGCACTTGCTTTACAGGAAAACATACGTTAGACGGATTTTTAGAGCTGGAGGTTCCAGTACTGATAAAATGTAATATCAGGTCAAATGTAATATCAGGTATGCTGTTGTGGATGAAAAGGATGTCACTAGAAGCATTACCTGTTAGTTATTTTGTCTTAGTCGGCCACAGTTTTATTCTCCAACTAATTATTTGATCAGGATTGTAATTATTTATATGGACCGCAGCAAAAAGGTGAATGAATGGAGTGAGTGAGCGGGAGTTTTGGGTGTGAATCGCAAGTTTAATCTGCCTTTTGACTTAGAAGATGCTGCTTACTAGATCCTATTAGTTTTGAGAGCTTTTGCCTTCGCCACGAGCCGCCCACTTTGAGTTAATTATTAGATGTGCAGGTCATGTCTTAAGTTGACCAAGAATTTCTTTGGTCAACTACTGCCCTAGAAATCACACCTGTCAATCAAAAGAGTTTTATTTTTTTCATTTGAATTTTGTTTGGGCTGTGGACAGACAGAAAAGTAGGCCTTCTGTTCATGACGTCCTGGAGTAAGAGGAAACTCATGTTTTAGAGTGGAAGGTTAGCGTTCGATCCCAGCTCCACCGTGAACTCTTCCCTATGTGTAATTGTCAGAGCTGTATTGGCCTTTACTCCTTAAGTAGATTAATTGGTCGATGGTGTCTTAATCGACCAACCTTTCTCTTAGTTGACTAATTATTTATGAGGTTTTATATGGACATAATGGATGAATGACGGGGTGAGAGCTGCAAATCTGGGGATAAATGATGAGTTTATTCTGTCTTTTTACAAATTTGCAGTTTACAAGTTTTGTCTGTGAGCTAATGAACTTCTGGGGGGATACGACGTGCTCAGAGAACCTCAGTGGTCTTGAAATCTTTGGGCACCACACTTCACTGATGCACGGATCATGTCTTTAGCTTCAGATTTTGTTGTCAACTCCAGCCCTGATGTGGCGTGTGAATAGGTGGTGGTGAGAGAGGTGTGACAATGCACACATATTTTCATCACAGTAAAAGAAAGGGCTTTGAGGCGTATTAAGTTTGGGATAGGCCTATTTGTTGACAGTTTAAGTTTTTAATCCACTGTCTGGAAAACTGTGGCTACTTTTACGACGCTTTTATAAGAATCGAACCAACTCATCTGAAGTGTCTTGATTCATAAGTGCCACCTTTTCCATGACAGGTCCAGATCATCCATTGTTCATGTCCATGTTTGTGGTTCATTTTGCCTGTTGGGAGCTTATAGCTTAAGTTGCAGGTAGCATCTTGCTCTGCTCAGCTCCTTAAGTAACACGAGGTGAGAGGAATTCCCCCAGAGTCTTTAAAATACCAGAGTCAGACATCGTACGGCACTTTACTGTAACCACAGCTCAGGTATCGCTTCTACATGTGTTATACTGTTCGCACCTGACAGTTCCTCTCAGCATCGACCCTGCGTAAGTCTTCACAGCACGACATCTCGTGCAGGCAGGGCGGCTGTAAAGTGTCTTGTATAGTGAAGCCTTGGGGGAAATGACAGGAACAGGAAATAAGGGAATAGTTAGTATGATGTCTCGACAATACATACATATGACATAGTGGTAAGTGCTCCCTTTCAGCAATACTGTAATGTGCTTTCTGTGTGGAGGCGGCAGGGTCGAGGAGAGGCTTGATACTCGATACCATTTCGATACCACAATGATATAATAGTACGGTATTCGGCCACTCCTGAACAAATGAGGGAGTACACCGACCTATTCCAGAAAGTCAGATTTTGTCCTATTTATACACTATTTGAAGTATTGATGCATATTCAAGTGAGTATCTATTCGATACTTGTTTCAATACCTTTAGTTTCTGGGATTTTGATTTCTTTAAACCATTGGGTACTCTATTGTATTCAAAAGAGGGTTGTTGTAGAGGATTTTAGGTTGATATTTGATACACTAAAAAGTGCAAATGTCAGCCCGATATTTTGGCCAATTTCTAATTAACAGTTCCAAAAATGTTTTTTTCAAGTTAAGATATTTTGACTTTTTCCATTTTGAGGCAGCTGCAGGTGTTCTGGGGGGAAACATTTAACCTGGATAAACATGCCTAGATGACAGAGGGATTACATCGACTTTTTGACAAATGATTTCCAAGCAAACTACTGTCGGATATGTCAGATTTAGCAGAATATGGCAGTATTTAAAAAAAAACAATAACTTTTTCAAACTTTTGTATGTGATATTGTTACATGGTTTTGGTCTGTGTACTGTATGTGACCCTCTCTCACGTACATTAAGTAAATAGATCCTGGTAAGTCATGCTAAAGGTCAATAGCAATGGCCCTGGTTCATTTGTGAAACCTTCTTGACATTATTTTGACAGAGTTTCCTTGTTTTTGTGTTACAGGCCCAACGTGTGTGTGGAGCGAGAGGTGACGCTGGTCGCTCAGAGGCAGCCGTGTGTTCAAGCCTTCACTCGAATGGTCAAAGTGTGGAAGCAGGGCTGCACGGGACAGTCCTGGTGCATGGGATACGAGCGCAGGTGAGGCCAGATGTTAGGCTTTATGTCAGTCTCTCAGATGGGGGCAGGAGCATTTGTGTTCCTTATCCTTTGTGTTCCTTTATAACATTTCATTTTCATTTATTTGAACCAAGTCAGTATAAAAAAATAGCTAATTCAACTGACCCTTTTCCTCCTGAAACTCACAGTAGCTTATAGAATGTTGTGAAGATGTGATGATATATATGGGTCCTCAAGTCAAAACCTTCAGGTTCAGAAGGGTCAGGTCAATAACTCAGTTTCCAGAGTCAACATTTTCCAAAGCATTCCCAAAATATGCATCATACTAGCCAGGACCCATTCATATCTGCCTTTTGATATGAAAAGGTTTAATATCGCTTATAGAGCTTTACCTGTATTCCTTTATCACACATGAATGCTTTCCCTCTGGTAGACAAAGTGAACACAACATCAGTATTTACTCTTCTCTACATTCGAGTTATCGTTTTTTTGCAAGACGTGACAAAAAGAGCCAACTGCCACCATATTGGTTCTATGTATATATTATATATTGGTATTCTAAACTCCAAAGGAAACATCAGAATCAGAAAAGGTTTATTGCCATTGTCATTGAACAAAGTTTGCAAACACAGGAACTTGTTTCAGCGTTAAGGTGCAACATAAAACAATGAATATTAAAATAATAATAATAGCAACATTATTTAAAACAAAATTAAATAAAGCATGCATTAATTAAGAATTTACTAATAAAGTATGTACACAAAAATGTACACACAAATGTACTCAAAGATTGTCGGAAATAGTGCAAAAAATGAAGAATGCGTGAATAGTATTGGTTGAATAATTGTTCAAGTGGCAGGTGTTAAGTGTTCATAAGTGTTCAAACATGCATTAAAGTCTCAAAATATCAGTGTTACATTAATTTTAGATGATTGAGGTTTAAGTCTCAGTCAATAGAATAGTAAGCACTGTCGCCCATGTCAAGGCTCCATCCTCCAGGGAGGTACTCACACACTCAACATAACTGACTGAAGAGATGGGTCTCTGCACGCTGGACAGAGGTCACACACTCATCTAGTTGAAGAATGGGTAAAATGCAGATGCAAAATTCCTTGTTAATAGCTTACTATACACTATAAACAAATCCTGCACTTCTGTTTCTTTATAAGGATTTTACTCAACATTATAGGCTGTTACTGCAGTGGTTCCTCACACTTTTTGTCTCGAGTGCCCCCTAATCATTTTCTCACACTCTGAATAAACCCTAACTCGAGAAGTGATTCTATAAATAATGACTAACAGTCTACTGTGACTGATTACTAGTGTATCCCAAGGATATAAAATGTACTGCACAGAATATTTTATAGTCAAATACAGTTCCAAAAAAACAAAAAACATTTTCAAACTTGTTCTGTTTTCATACAATAATCTACTTTATTCTGAACTCTGGGGATGAGCAGCCAGTATTGGTGCCTCCTCGTCAGGACCCTGGCCCCACAGTTCAGAATGTGCTGTAGCGTCTGCAGGCTCCTGACAAGAAGGCCATTGCAGTATTCCAATCCAATCTGGAGGAGACAAAGACAATGATCAGTTTTTCATTGTCTGATTGTGAAAAGGAGGGGCGGAGTTTGGCAATGTTTTTGAGGTGGACGAATGTGGAGTGCAAAACAAGGCGTTTATGTGTGAACATTTACAAAATTGCACATCTTAGGGACATATAAATCTGAAAAATGTATAGGTCTTAACCAGGTCTAAATTATACATATACACAAAATAGACATAAAGCAAAAGTATGTTTTTTCCCATTTAGATAGTAGCAAAAAAGTATCAAACCCTGTGAAGATGGTTTTCCCCGTAGGGCCTCACCTTGGCTCACATACCCCAGGGGTCCTGGTACCTGGCTCTGGTAGAGACTGAACCAAACTGTGCTGTTGTTTATGACCTGTTCAGGCCTTTCCCACAGAACTGGACACAAACACATCTGTCCTCACCTGCAGGGCTGTGTCACATCAAGCTCTCCTTTAATCAATGCTTTTGTCTTGGTCATGTACCAACGACAGGACGTGATCTCTGCTTTAATTGCACCTTTTAACTCAGATCTCTTCTCATAGTTTTATCCCAGACCTCTCATACAGATAAGTGCAAGGTGTCGCCCGACTTGACCACCGTCACCACTAATTTGCCCCAAAGTCGTCCTCCACGTTCCTTTGAAGCGCTGGTGTAGCATCTACGCTAACGTTTTAGTCAGTGTCTTCTCACCAAAGTCTCTCAAACTTTCACAGTAGAGAGAAAGTCAAAAAAGACAAAAGACCACAATTAGCCCCTGTAAACGAACGTGTTTCTACAATGTGTATAAGCAGAGAGAGGGTTTGCCAATCTCACTTTTTGGAACAGCTTCAACGTCTGGGAAAATAAAAATGTTGCTATAGCTGGGAAAAAGATGAGGAATAAAATCAAGAATATTACAATCCATACAATGCGTGTACTAAGGTTATCTTTTATTTTACATATAATTTCACAAAGCACCCTCGATTTAAAATATGACAAGGAAATGGTTAATCTGCATTGCATTCTTCAGTACGGCCCTTTGTGTCTCTTACAAAGTTATAAAAATGACCATTTGTGGGCAAAGCAACAAATTACTGGTATAAAAGTTTGTCAATTTTAGGGCTGCACAATTTTGACAGTAATTGTGATTATTACATTTTTAAAGGATGGGTTAGTGTTAAGTGTTTATTGGCATACGAGAAACATGAATAACACAAATGTAAATTAGAATAATTAGAATAATTAAAAGAGGGTGGGAGGGAGGGGCACGAAGTCACGAATGCTGATGTGTGTGAGCTGGATGCTTAAATACTGTAGCTGCAGGAAGGGACGTGAAAGGGGTGTGGTCCTGCGCTCGAATTTAAGATAACAAACTGAGAGAAAACTGAAATATAAACTGATTCCATGCATTTCTTAACATGTTTTTAGAGATTTAAACTAAAGGTGCAACAAGCTTTTGTCCATAAAAAGACCGGATCTTTAGTTATTTGCAGAGGACATTCTATGATCTAAATAACTGCAGCCTTTGCGATTTGATAAATGTGCCAACTCAAATTACGATTACGATATATTCTGCAGGGCTGTTATTCATTTTAGCAACTTTAACATAATCTAATATATAATATGAATTGAATCTCAGTTAGAGACCCATTGTTCGTACAGAAGAGTGTATTGGCCTGCTCCATGATGTGCATAAATATGTGATACTGTCTCCACTCCACGTCGACCATATGCACATCAAAGACTACCTCATATATCACACAGACTCTTTGTGTTCTTCACAGGACGGCGTACTACACGGCCTACAAACAGGTGTACACACAGGACTACCAGACGGTGTACAAGTGCTGCACAGGATGGTCCCAGCTCAACGGAGAAGCGGGCTGCCTGTATCGTAAGTTACATTTTAACCATACTAACAATGCAACTGTCAAGAACCGGTTCTACATGAAAGCCAACTCTGTTATATGTAAACTGAGACTACTCAAGTGCAATTCCATGAAATATTATGTTTATTTTGGTCTGCCATTATTTTTCTTGCGTGAGAAGGGAAACTTTCTACTTCTGCTGCCTGGTTTTTGACTCAGGGTTCAATCATATTAAACTAGTCGTTCTGCGAGTCAGTCAAATGTAACACGGAGCAGACGAGCCACTGAAAGGCTCCGCTGTGAATGAGCCGCTGAGAATGAGCCGCTGTGAATGAGCCGCTGAGAATGAGCCGCTGAGAATGAGCCGCTGTGAATGAGCCGCTGTGAATGAGCCGCTGTGAATGAGCCGCTGTGAATGAGCCGCTGTGAATGAGCCGCTGTGAATGAGCCGCTGTGAATGAGCCGCTGTGAATGAGCCGCTGTGAATGAGCCGCTGTGAATGAGCCGCTGTGAATGAGCCGCTGTGACTGGTCAATAATATGAAATGCCTTTTCTTAAGCCAAACGGTGGTGTGTCCTCAGAAGCTCAGCAGGAGAAACCCACAGCTCTTTCCTGGCACTGACCCCTAAATGAGAGTTTTTTTTATCCAGAGGTCATAGGTCATCTCCTCAACAGATGTTATCAGTCAGTGCCAGTTTGCCTTTGTTTAACAGGTCCCTGAGATCCAGACGTGAACAAAGAGAAAGAAACTCTACTGGATGATGAAGTGTGTTGGCATTTGTAAACTGATTGGAGCCGAGTCAAGTCGTGTTTCAAAAGACACTTAGGATCTGAGGAGGATTCAAGGGTCGGCTGAGTAGCTGTCATTAGGGCTTTTCTCCAAAAGGGAGCACTAAGTAGTAGATGTAGTAAATGGAGGAGATCCCTGCACTTTTCCTGGCCATGTCCTTAATCCAACTCGGCAAAAAACAACATATGCAACAGTTTAAAATTAGCTTCAATTAATCTTGGTAAGAGTAGTTTTGACTGGTTTGGTCATGTTTAGGAAGCATTCACACCTGTCATTGGTCGGTCCTGATGTGGACTTTGTTTAGTCCTGATCTATTTCAGGTTTACTTTCAGGTTTAGTCCTGGTTTAGTCCCAATTTTTGGGACTGTTTAAGTGTGACAGCACGCTAAATTTAATCTGGAAGTCTTGCAATTTTTGTGATTTCAACAATCTCTTGAGAAACCATCTTGCCTGTCTCCACTGACCAATCAGAGTGCAGCTTTGTATGTTTGATTTCAACTGTTGAGTAAAATAAGTCCAACAAGAACTGGTTGGTTGGTGATATTTTTTTTTTTTTATCATCCCAATGACTATATTCATGCAATTTTATGGCTGAAATATATGATCTAAAACACATTAAATGTGCCAGAAATGAACAGTAAAATGAATCACTAAATAACACCCAATTGAAAGGGAGCATTGCATGTTTGTTTTCTTTTATATATTATATTATTTAGATGCCTTTTAAATAAATGATACACTCAATAGTCAAATTTAGTATACTTCCAAAACAGCAAAAGCAATGCATCCTTTTTTCAATACGTCTTCCACCTCTATCAACGAGTAAGATACTTTTCTTGAATATCCTGCCAGCATCCTCTATAAGCTTTTTGTTTTCGTGTGCAGAGATCTATGATGGACACAGTTGATGCCAGCAGCTGATGGTGGGGTTCCTGGGCATAGATTCACATCACTGAGAACAGAGGCTTTGATGGGATTTCACACAGATTGATCCTGATCACATAGTCCACATACCATCACAGCCCCTGGCAAAGACTCTCTCTTGTACACAAGCGTCCTTTGTCCAAAATATGCTCTCTCCACCTGTTTGTATGGCCGCATTTATTAGACTAGACAAACAGAATCTTCAGTGATTATTTTAATTACTTCAAATTGTTTACAGCATGGGTAAACCAAGTGTATGAATGCTGCATATGTATTAGACATAAACACAATAATGTCCTGTTTTCAGTCTTTTGCTATTTTCATACTTCACTTCATCAAAATTGTAACTAAACTGAGACAGAACCCAGAAGGAGACACACACGTTTTTTGTTTTTTCTTCCAGTGACTTAATATTGAACTGTAATGTAAGAAAATCATCAATTTGCATTTTGGTCTTTGTAAACTGCAATATTGGCATCGTAATAGAAACGACTTCCTGTTTAAAACCGCCTCTTCATCATGACATTTCACTGTAACAAAGAGCGGATCGTCATTTATGTGTTTTTATTTTAGAAAAGTGGCCTACATGTGTTACTGAAGTCTTCATTTATTGAGTGATGTGGGCGGGGATAGGGGGTAGATTAAAACTGGAATTTTCTGACCACTTCAACCTCACCTGTATAGGACAAAACAGGATTAACTCAAAGATTCAAAATACAACTTGGAGTAGACTAATAATGAGGAAACACCATTGGAACAAGGTTAAAAGCTTGTTAAAGTTGCTAATTTTGCATAATATTTCTCCTTTAACTTGGCCTAAAACAGGACTAGCATGAGACCAAACCAAGCCTGGATCAGGACTAAACCAGGATCAAACCAGGACCAAGACTGAACACAGGTTTAATCGAATAATTAGTACCGTCTTCTGTCTTCTTTACATATGTTGCTGCCCAAAACGTACCTCATAATTTGAAAAAACATTACATTATCCATTTAGCTGTGAGATCTCTTGAGTGCACCTGTCATTCTGCGATAACTCATGTTTGAAATAAGCGTTTGCTCATACCTGACCCTCACACAAACACCCCTGAGTGCGTTTCCTGGTCGCTGCCCAGTGGTTCCCCTCTCATCCCCAAACTGCGCTCATCTCCCCGGCTCTCGGCTCTTCCCTTTCATCTGAGTAACCCAAGACACCGCTGCACTTTGGGACCAGACAAACTAATCGCCCCTTTCTCCGCGTCCCATTCACCGCGGGATAAAAGAGCGCTCACAGTTCTATCGATGCCTCGACGTGGCCAAACCGTCTGCACTGTACCTCTGTCAGCGCGGCGTAATCTATGGGCCTGTTTTCAGCCAGATTTACGGCCGGCAACTTCAGCTTTATTCGAGGCACAGTTTGCACAAATCCGGGGGTTTTGAGAAAGACTGGAATGCTTTGTGAAAGTGATTTAGCATTTAGTTGGTTTTTGTTCCGCCGTGTTTCTCTCTCTCTGTGTGTGTGTGTTCCATAACAAAAAAGTTCAGAGCTTGGGTAATTAGGCTAATGACTCGCAGTTATTTTGGGGGCAGTGGAAGTAAAAGGCTTGATAACAAACAAAGTGGCTGTCAAAATGCATTGATCTTTTCCATTGTGGACCAGACAGTTTGACTCAGTGTCTCAGATCGTGTTTGGTCCGGGGAAGTTTGAAACCGGCTGTTTGTCTAATTGTCTTAAATGGAACGTATGCAATTCGTTCTCACATTAGAAAATGGTTGATTGTCTGATAGCATTTAGTGATAGGGATGAGCTAGAGCATCATTTTTATTAGACATTATATCTGGACAAACACTGGCGACATATGCAAATATTTATTGGCAGTATTATCATAAACAATGAGTATTAGTCATAGAAAAGCTGATTCATTAGGACTGTTTTATTGCTTTTGTTTTTTAGTTCACATTTTACTAAGCAAATGTAGAACTAAAGGGAAAAAAATTAATTCTACAACCATCCAAATGCCATTTCCGATACAAGAATTTTCACACACTTATATTTGATTATATTTGAATGCAGTGTTTAAAAGTATGCAGTACTTCTTTGTGGTTTCCAGTGGTTCTGAAACTGTTCACACCAATTAATAAGATAATATTTGGCTTTCTGAGTACAACCAGAACTAAACACAGACTCTATTGGGCCTAAATGGGCAAAAGCAGGTCTAAAAACAGACTAGACCATGGATATGGACGTGCTAAATAATGAATAACCCAAAAGAGGGCACAAACATGAAGAGAGTTGTCTCTGAATAAAACAAATACTCGAAACAGAGGTCCCGAGTACCACCTAAAGGAACCCGTACCACAGTTTGAGAACATTGGCGCATGATAATCTTCCAAACAAGGGTATATTATATTACAAGTTAAATTTAGGCAACTTTGTAGTCAATTTTACCTATTTTTTGCTATACTTTAACCTCAACCAATACATTTACAGCCACCTTACGTTATCAAGAGAATGCTCTGTCTTCAGGTATATTATATTACAGAAGTGAGTCCATAGCAGTAAAGAGTAGGTCAAATGTGTACAAAGTGAATTCAGCAAACGCATTCAAAGAGTTTCATTTCACCTTTGCCACCGACGGCAGTGGAAGTTCATTCGTGGCATCTTTAAATGGAGTCTCTGGAAAAATGCCATGAGTGCATTTAGACTCGGCTCCAAGTGAACAGCTCTTGACAAAGTGTTGGCGACTTCCTCTACTTCAGCCCGGGAGCTCTTCTCTGCTGTGTCCCACCACAGCGGGACGCACAGAAACAATAAAGCTTCATGACAACAGTTTCCTCAGTTTGTCCTCTTTGTCAGGGCTTGAATAGACGACTGGTGCCGTCTTTGTGGTTTAGCACAGACTGAGTGGAGGAAATGATCCACTGACCGTCCATGGGTGGTCTGTGAGGGTCCTGATGTCGGAGCTTATGGGGGCAAACGGCAGCGAGCGGCCAAACAAAGGGATGTAGATGCAGGAGTGAAGAGCACATTTAACTTACAGGATGAATCAGTGTCGTTGTCTGAGGCGTTTGGATTTGGATGCATAATTGAAGAGAATTGGCAAAGCTTTTGTTGCTGTTTTAGTTACTTGGAATTGGAATTTGGAAAGATTATTTGGTTAATCGATAATTGTGATTAATCCGTTTGCAATGTAATTATTAAAACTAAATATGAATAATTATGAGAATCATAGTCAGCAACAATTGGTATTTTCACTACAATATATACCCATAAAAGTTAAACTATTGCAGAGCATCAGAGCAGAGCCACTGAAGAAAGGCTTGTGAAAGAAAGAAAATGTATGATTTTTTTATTCATCATTTTTGTGAATAATAATAAATTCTGATGTTTCTTCCCACAATAATCGTAGCACTAACATTTGATGTTGTGATTTCTCATGCTACAGTAAATTGCAAGAACTAAAATAATAATAATTGGGTTGATGATCTACTGAACACTGTGAAGTAGATCATCAAGTAATCAAGTTGTGATACTTCTTTTCACAATAATTGTAAGACAAATATTTGGTATTCATTCAGGTTGCAGGTCAGCCTCGTGAGACCTGTTGGCCTCTGAGTAAGACAATAGCTATGTGTACATTTACCAAAGCTAAATATGTCTATCACCTCGTGCTCTCTTCAGTTATTTGTTTAATTATAAGTATTATTGGGAGTAAAACCTCTTCAAGTCTTATTTTCTACCTGTGACACCAAACATTTGAAAACAATATGTTACATACATTTATTGTTTAATCACAAACAACCAAGATACAAGTTTTTTTTTTAAACTATGAGCATGATTTTAACTAATCTCGTTGCTGCAATTATCTCGTGCCCACAAAAGATTATAACAAAACAGCAACTATAATAAAACATAGTATTACATTGCTGGAAAAATTAAACTACAACATTCCATGCCCTCATTTCCAAAGCTCATTCCCATTCCTCTGACAGAAGTGATGATTTGTTCCTTCAAAAGAAGAGCACATACCTGTAATGAGGCCTGTGTGTGTTCATTTGGATGGATGAAATGCTTTGACTTTCTATTACATCATTGAATTCCTTTGACATTCATTAACTTTTCTGTTGGATTTGGTGGCCACCTTGTGTCCATATATATTATTATAGATATTATTATAGATATTATTGCATTACCTAGAGCGTTATTGTATGGCATTAAACTTGTCCATCATGAAAATCAACTATAACAACAAAACACATTAAAAACATTATGAAAAGTGTTGTAATTATGAGCTATTATTGATACTAAAAGAAAATCACATTAAAAGGAAAAAGTGTGACTTTTCCGGAACAGTTTTAAAAAGATCTTTATCAGAACTAGAATAATACATAGTAACATCAAGAAAGTACTGTGATGTAGTGTTGAACATTATATATTCATGGATTTCATAACTATTTAGTTTAAATTGTTAATCACTATGGCAACCGTCCTAATTTCTCAACATTCGGAAACCCATGGATTGTCTAAAGAAAAGAGCATTCTAGTATCAAAATTGGTATCGAGAATCAAGTCTTTTCCTTGATATTTTAATACTGTGACGGGCTCGCCTCTCCACAGAGCTGACCTGTAACTTTGGCTGCTTGCCTAAATAGAGATACATAAGTTTACTGTGGATTTTTCAAGGCAAAGCAATAACATCTCCTGCTCCAGAAGTGACATGGTGCCCCTTTTCTGTAGCAGAGATGTCACAATATCAAATATATCACACTTTAAAGTCACAATTATTGTGAGAAGAAACATCACCATTGTTGGCACGGTGACCAAACAACAGTCACATTCATAAATGACTTTCTTTCTCAGGTCTAGCTTTCTGAAATCAAACTTTCTGAATAAAACAGTGATGCTTTTTACAAATAAACAGCCAAAAACAACCAAGTACTTAACTGAAATTACTCTCTGTTGCTGCCTACAATTCTCACAATTATTATTATTTTGATTTAGTTTTTTATTAGTTCTTATGGTTATGTTATGACCATAGACCGTAGAAATTACTCTTAACAAAAGATCTGCACAATTCTTTATCCAGATCATTCATCACTTTAACTCAAAATCTGTATCTGTACTTTTACTTCAGTAACAGTACTTCTTCCACCGCTGTTGGAAAAGAGAAATGTGACATAAAGTTAAACCATTTTGCTGGAAGTTTTTTGGTTTGAATCCCATCACAACAGGATAAAGAGATAACAAACATAAACCTTCACATGTTTGTACTGTCTATGATCGTGACCTATAATCGTGATTATCGATTCACAAAGTCTGAAGTTACTTTGCTCCTTTCAGAAAGTCACACCTGCTTCTGTTTTTGACTTTTTCTCAGCTTTCCCCTAATCCTGTCCATGGGGCGTCTTTGTGGTGTTTGTGGTGACAGGAGTGAGACTGTGCCACGCTGCGTGCCACATTAAGGAATGATTATGGGGAAGATTAAGCAGCACGAGGGGTTCGAAAATGCTCTGGTTTTATGGCAAAAGTTTGTCTGAGAAAGAGGAATGTACGTGCCGCCGCTGTCACGTAACAACGGAGGTTTATTCCAAAGCGCTTTAGTGCAATTACAAAGATCTTACCACAAGTGGAAATGTTATTGTCTGGGAAGTTGTCATTGGAACATGTTCCAGGGTGTTTCATCATTTAGTCTTTGTTAGCGTGTGAACTCAAGGTTTTCTCCAAAGTCGGTGCAAATCTTAAAGACATGACACAAAAATACAACATTCTGGCAAACATACCTAACTCAAGACTGCAGAGAAGTAGCACATACTTTTTGTGATTGCATGCTAAAATGTATATCTTCTAAGGCCAAATTCAGTGTCACTTGTCTGAAATTTTATACCACAAAGTTTTAGCAAAATAATGAACATTTATGTCACATTTCATATTTACAATAGTGATGGATGAAGAACTCGGTTTTGTTACTTAAGTAAAAGTACAGAAACAAAATACATGCTCAATAAAAGCACATAAGAAATCTACAAAGCAAAAGTTTTCCCATTTATAAATATCCTTTAAGAATAAAAAGTATTTTAAACTGAATTTGACTACTGTCAAAGCGTTAAATTGAGTGATTTCGATAAAGAATTGTGTAGATCTTTGGTTAACAGAAGCAATTCCATGAAATTTCTAAACGTTTCTTGTGAATTTTATATTTATGCAGAATGTAATTATTAACGTCTTATAAATAATCCCTTAAACCTTATGGACTTTCTTCTTTTCAGTCCAGTTACCGGCTCTCAAATGTAAAAAGTAAAGAAAAAAGTACAGTACTTTTACTTTTGTACTTTCCACCACTGATTTACCCGCCATTCCAAGCTATTACCCAGGACTTCCATGTGTATTTGACCCTTGCCTCCAGCCTCACTCAGATTGTGTGTGAATGCTAATCCCGTCTGTCTCGGCCTCTCAGTTCTGGCGGCAGGAGCGCGTCCCCTGTGTGTGTTGTTGGTCCAGTGGTGAGCAGGTGTCAGGAGCGGCTGACAGGGGCTGTTTGGACTGTCACTCTGTGGAGTCGGCCGCTGAGAGAGCTGTGCTAAATTACTGCGGCTCTTCTGTAATTATGGAGACGGCCCGTGTCCTTCTCTGATGTGTCTGAATCTGAACCTCTGACACCAAATACTCCAACTAATCCACTTTATAGTGAGGAGGCTTCAGGAAAGGTTCAGTGTGGATACATGTGATAAGTGTCAATGTGGATAGAGTGTTGTGTCTTGTGTTTGTCATCTGCTTGTAATACCTGTAATTTCATTGTTTCATTTTTGATTCTATTTTTTATTTTGTATTTGACCCAAATACCCTCGCTGATGCAACCCACGACCTATATTCAGACGATTCAGATGAAATGATTGTTGGCGTTGGCTTTCTTTGTGAATAAAGCATCTGGACACTGTTTTAGAAGACATTTCATCTTCCATCTGAAAGTCATTTTCAATCTGATGGAAATGGTTTGAGCTGCTAGCATATATATTTTGGAAAGCAGATATGACCATCGACTACCTTACGATAAGTATTTGTAATTCTCTAAACTAAACCAGTATTATAAGACTCGACTCGATCTAAATTACATATCACATACAAACCGTAATATCACCTGATGTATCTGGACCACAGATTTAGAGCATTTGAAATAGACCATCAGTAGCGAAGTCTGAAATGTATATGTTAAGTTGGATGAGGCGTCTCTGCCAAGTGACACAACCTCGTTTTTAACAATCAGATGCGTATTTTGGGCGAAGCGAATTACACAGCTCCGAAAGTGCAGCTGGAGCCGAGACGAGTGCTTAGGGACCGTCATCAAATGTGCAGCCGGAGCCGAGACGAGTGCTTAGGGACCGTCATCAAGTAGAAAAACCAAAAAGAAATGGAACGTCAAATAGAGCGGTACAATTTGAATAACACATAAAATACACCATAATGGACGCCACAGCAACTTTTATTTTTCCGAGTGTAATGACAATTAATATGTAAATGAGACTCATCTGATTGATGATGATATGGAAGAAAGTTGTGAATAAGGCCATCTGACTTTGTGTTGATTAATTTGTTCAACAATTATTTTTATTTGCAAGTTTTATTTAAAGATTTTTTTTAAAAAAGTGTTTAAAAGTTAACTTGTTAAGAGTTTTCTTTAATAGAATGTTTACAAATACATTTAAATAAATGATCGTGTTATATCAATGGAA
This sequence comes from Eucyclogobius newberryi, assembly GCF_026437365.1. NCBI lineage: Eukaryota > Metazoa > Chordata > Actinopteri > Gobiiformes > Gobiidae > Eucyclogobius > Eucyclogobius newberryi. The sequence continues at coordinate 31,592,025 of NW_027315823.1, read as the reverse complement.
AATATTGATTGTTAGTCACTTTCGTGTTTTGCTATGCAATTATGAAATTGCTATACACATTTCGAAAAATTAACGGATTGTTTAGCAGCATCGCTATACAAGTGAAAATCCTTAATCTGAGCCCTGCATAATATAAATACCCCATCTTTGGTTGTACAACTATTGATACTTGCTCCATGCAGACTTTGAAAAACACTATATTATACCCGAAAGCAGTTTTTGAGCTTTATTAGACTTATTAAGTAAGTACATTCCATGTCGCGGACCCCAATGACAGGCGTCAGTCATGAACCTGTCATCACCACCTGTCTGTTTAAGAAGTGCTAAACAACAGGCCTCCTCTAAACAGCTGTGGCACATTCACACGCTGGCAATATGCTGAGTTCAAGTGCTCAGCAGAAAGTCAGACAAAGCCTTTTCTGCTGATTTAGGACTTCAAAAGGTTGTTGTTATTTTTGCACTTTGACATCTAAATTACACATTCAAAAGCTCGAATTGATTCTCCTCGTGTCTGGGCGAGTTTCCTCCGGGCGTTCTGCTTACTCCCACTTGCACCATGGGTAAAATGGTCCCTTGAAGTGTGGGTCGAATGCAGAGGACAGATGTCTCCTCCCAAATAAAAAAAAAGGGCTAACCTTGACCTTTAAATGTGGAGAAGAAGTCAGACCTTTATGAAAGCAAGTCCAAGTCCTCAGATGTTTGCAGCGAACACAATACTAGATCCTAGAAGATATTTTAAAACCATCCCATGTACTTCTCTAATCTCATGTCTGTCTTTTTGAGAGACATGAGACAATTAAACATGGACCATCCAGGAACCACATACCACAGACGAGGACAGATAAAAACGACCTGTCCCACCCACATGTCCATTACAAGCATGTGCAGACTTTTACATGATGAAGGTGTCATGACAAATGTGACTGTAAAGTGAGATTTATTGTCTTTTTTAACAGGATTTAATGTTCCCCTCTGGAATGCCAATACTTTCTAGTCATAACGGCCTCAGTTTGACTTAGAGTTATGGGACCGGGGCTGTTCTCATCACTGTCTCGCAGACGCTTGCCTCAGATAAGAGTTCAAATGAAAATGAGTCCATTATTGTGATTATTGTGAGAAGAATACATTTAACCAGAGAGTGATACATTTAACCATTCAGAAAGGTCTAACCGTTTTCTGCCTTTTGACACAAGACATATTTACAATCATATCTTAGGTTGTGTTTTCTGACGTTCAAAGTATTTGGAACACTTTCTGGGAGAGTGTGTAGAGATACTGTGATGTGGGACTTGTATCTGGATGGATTTCATTATAAAAATCCGGTTTGAGTTGATTCAGGATTAATGTATAAACTTTTCATTACCTTTATAATCGGTGATGTATTTTGTTGTGATCAGATCAATTCCATCTAAAGTCAGTGGTTTGAGAATCAGTGGTGCAACGTTACTTTACTTAAGTACATTTTACATTTTGGATACTTTTTACTTTTACTTCACTACATTTGAGCGCAGGTATTTGTACTTTCTACTCCACTACATCTTTTAACTAGACTGACAATTAAAGTACTTTTCTGTAGGTTTGAGATGCCTGAAATGGCAGATTTAAAGTAAAAGACAACAATGTATAAGTAGAAATTACTAAATAAATGAAGTTATTGATTCACTTAGTTCCTTTGACCAAAATCCAGCACTATTCTATATCAAGATCACAACATTTGATGCTTTAACACAGGCATGTCCAAACTAGGGCCCGGAGGCCAAATGCGGCCCTCAGACCAATTTTTCTTGGCCCTCCAGCTTCCTGCTATGTTGGCCCAAACAACAAAAATTAGTGCTTTTTACTGTGAAATTGGGAACATTCAGGCATATTGATGTTATACCAACCTAATATTAATGTTCTAGGTCTAATTAAAGGTGGAGGCTCATCACAATTATGTCAAATGCAAAATTTTGAATGATTCACTTTGTCATTCAACAAATTCGACATTGTCAAGTTGTTTGTGGCCCTCTGCCCTGTTTACGTTTCAAAATGCGGCCCTTGGTGAAAAAAGTTTGGACACCCCTGCTTTAACATGTCTCAAAATCTGTGAAATGCTGCTACTTTATCCCTTGTATTTGTACTTTTACTTAAGACAAACCCGACTTGGCGTTTTTCCCATTCTTTCTTTTCATCATTACCTCACCCCCAGGTGTTTGCTGCACTCATCTCCTCTCTCCTCTCTCCTCTCTCTCCTCATGTTTCCTGATGGCTGACTGTGGATGGACGGAGCAGCTGTGTGTAGCTACGGCGTCTGCTTTAACGGAGGGCACTGTCGGGAGGGGTCCACCCAGCTCTGTGACTGCCCCGCGGGCTTCAACGGGCCCAGCTGCCAGTACGGTGAGCGCGCACTACACTATAGCATCACGCACTACACTATAGCAGCACGCACTACACTATAGCAGCACGCACTTCACTATAGCATCACGCACAACACTACAGCAGCACGCACTACACTATAGCAGCACGCACTACACTATAGCAGCACGCACTACACTATAGCAGCACGCACTTCACTATAGCATCACGCACTACACTACAGCAGCACGCACTACACTATAGCAGCACGCACTACACTATAGCAGCACGCACTACACTATAGCATCATGCACTACACAATAGCAGCACGCACTTCACTATAGCATCACGCACTACACTATAGCATCACGCACTACACTATAGCAGCACGCACTACACTATAGCAGCACGCACTACACTATAGCATCACGCACTACACTATAGCAGCACGCACTACACTATAGCAGCACGCACTACACTATAGCATCACGCACTACACTATAGCAGCACGCACTACACTATAGCATCACGCACTACACTACAGCAGCACGCACTACACTATAGCAGCACGCACTACACTATAGCAGCACGCACTACACTATAGCAGCACGCACTAAACTATAGCAGCACGCACTACACTATAGCAGCACGCACTACACTATAGCAGCACGCACTACACTATAGCAGCACGCACTACACTATAGCAGCACGCACTACACTATAGCAGCACGCACTACACTATAGCATCACGCACTATAGAAGCACGCACTACACTATAGCAGCACGCACTACACTATAGCAGCACGCACTACACTATAGCAGCACGCACTACACTATAGCAGCACGCACTACACTATAGCAGCACGCACTACACTATAGCAGCACGCACTACACTATAGCAGCACACACTACACTATAGCATCACGCACTACACTATAGCAGCACGCACTACACTATAGCAGCACGCACTACACTATAGCATCACGCACTACACTATAGCATCACGCACTACACTATAGCATCACGCACTACACTATAGCATCACGCACTACACTATAGCAGCACGCACTACACTATAGCAGCACGCACTACACTATAGCATCACGCACTACACTATAGCATCACGCACTACACTATAGCAGCACGCACTACACTATAGCAGCACGCACTACACTATAGCAGCACGCACTACACTATAGCAGCACGCACTACACTATAGCAGCACGCACTACACTATAGCAGCACGCACTACACTATAGCAGCACGCACTACACTATAGCAGCACGCACTACACTATAGCAGCACGCACTACACTATAGCAGCACGCACTACACTATAGCAGCACGCACTACACTATAGCAGCACGCACTACACTATAGCATCACGCACTATAGAAGCACGCACTACACTATAGCAGCACGCACTACACTATAGCAGCACGCACTACACTATAGCAGCACGCACTACACTATAGCAGCACGCACTACACTATAGCAGCACGCACTACACTATAGCAGCACGCACTACACTATAGCAGCACGCACTACACTATAGCAGCACGCACTACACTATAGCAGCACGCACTACACTATAGCAGCACGCACTACACTATAGCAGCACGCACTACACTATAGCAGCACGCACTACACTATAGCATCACGCACTACACTATAGCATCACGCACTACACTATAGCAGCACGCACTACACTATAGCAGCACGCACTACACTATAGCAGCACGCACTACACTATAGCAGCACGCACTACACTATAGCAGCACGCACTACACTATAGCAGCACGCACTACACTATAGCAGCACGCACTACACTATAGCAGCACGCACTACACTATAGCAGCACGCACTACACTATAGCAGCACGCACTACACTATAGCAGCACGCACTACACTATAGCAGCACGCACTACACTATAGCAGCACGCACTACACTATAGCAGCACGCACTACACTATAGCAGCACGCACTACACTATAGCAGCACGCACTACACTATAGCAGCACGCACTACACTATAGCAGCACGCACTACACTATAGCAGCACGCACTACACTATAGCATCACGCACTACACTATAGCAGCACGCACTACACTATAGCATCACGCACTACACTATAGCAGCACGCACTACACTATAGCAGCACGCACTACACTATAGCATCACGCACTACACTATAGCATCACGCACTACACTATAGCAGCACGCACTACACTATAGCAGCACGCACTACACTATAGCATCACGCACTACACTATAGCAGCACGCACTACACTATAGCAGCGCGCACTACACTATAGCAGCACGCACTACACTATAGCAGCACGCACTACACTATAGCAGCACGCACTACACTATAGCATCACGCACTACACTATAGCAGCACGCACTACACTATAGCAGCACGCACTACACTATAGCAGCACGCACTACACTATAGCATCACGCACTACACTATAGCAGCACGCACTACACTATAGCAGCACGCACTACACTATAGCAGCACGCACTACACTATAGCAGCACGCACTACACTATAGCAGCACGCACTACACTATAGCAGCACGCACTACACTATAGCAGCACGCACTACACTATAGCAGCACGCACTACACTATAGCAGCACGCACTACACTATAGCAGCACGCACTACACTATAGCAGCACGCACTACACTATAGCATCACGCACTACACTATAGCATCACGCACTACACTATAGCGGCACGCACTACACTATAGCAGCACGCACTACACTATAGCATCACGCACTACACTATAGCAGCACGCACTACACTATAGCAGCACGCACTACACTATAGCAGCACGCACTACACTATAGCAGCACGCACTACACTATAGCAGCACGCACTACACTATAGCAGCACGCACTACACTATAGCAGCACGCACTACACTATAGCATCACGCACTACACTATAGCATCACGCACTACACTATAGCGGCACGCACTACACTATAGCATCACGCACTATAGAAGCACGCACTACACTATAGCAGCACGCACTACACTATAGCATCACGCACTACACTATAGCATCACGCACTACACTATAGCAGCACGCACTACACTATAGCAGCACGCACTACACTATAGCAGCACGCACTACACTATAGCATCACGCCATCCTTGTAAAAATACCTCATTATAGTTTGAGACGCCATCAAACGCGTTACTATTGTGAGTGGCAAAGTGCTTCGCCACATGGAAACTCGACGATCATCTCTTACATCATTTTAGTTGTAAGTGTCTAACTGCACTGATGTAAAAGAATAATAGAAACACGGAGACAATTGTTCACTTTTGGGATGCTCCAATCACAGATGCATTTCAGATTGAAACATGTACCTCCGATCGAGTTTTGTTGATTCTGCAGAAATTAGCACAGTTTTTCAGTTCTCTGTGTTATTTATGTGTACATTTGTTTAAACTTGTAAGCCACCATGTTCGTTTTGACGCAAATGGACCATCTGTTTCTTTGATTGGTTCATTTACCTGGCAATTACTCCCATCACAAATTGCCAGCACAGGATATAAGGTTCCAGACCAGTTTACCACCAGAATAAAAAAATACATGGAATTATAAAGTCACGATGAGTGTCTGCACCTTTTGAGTGTCGAGAAAAGACTATCGTATAACTGTTAAGCCTGCCAAATTGCTATTGATTGATAACTATGGAAGATAATTTGTTTCATCTGACTTTTTTCTAACTGAAAAACCCAACTGAAAAAAACATGCATGAATTGTTTTTATTCTAAATTGTTTCTTTTTCTCAGTTAAAAAAATTCAAAATGAAAAAATCACAGTTCAAGCCATCAAATTCAACAGTTTAAATTCAGTGTGGGAAATTTACACAGACAAATTTCACAGCAAAGATTCAAGATGCCAACATTCTCACACTTTTGTCAATGCCTCACTGAAATTTAAATTGCAAGCAAATTTTAAACTGTTGATTTTGAGGGCTTGAAACTCTCTCCATTGAATCTTCAACGGTCAAATTTGTCATTTTGAATTTTTAAATGGAAAAATGTACACTGCAAAATCCAGCAACTGAAATGCACATTCTTTTTTCAGGGTAAAAAGACATTTGCAGCCATTATAATTCAAAATCTAATGAGACAAATGATCTTCCATGTATACTGTAATGTGAATGTTAATGTTAAGCAGCCGATACTGTATGTCCAGAATTCTGACAAGAAATGACAAGACATGAAAATGACAATTGCGTACCAGTATATGTGGAAGTAGCACAGAGACCACACACTTGAAGGTTGCATTCATGTAACTCGTACTACATTTTCTTACTTGTACTTAAGACATGCAATACACAGCACCCGTCTTGCCTTTGTATGAATACGGTTGTGATTAGGGACGATTGAAGAGACTAAAAACATAATAGCAGCCACATTTCACTTCGTCTTCTCCAGGGCACATTCTGCTTCAAATTCAGAAGTATTTGTAGTAGCAGCAGTAGCCGCAGCAGTTACAGTAAACTCTAAAGCTGAAATGGCACTCTAACATGTTTTCAGTTAGTGTGTGCAAAGTGTTGATTTTGAGATAAACCCATTTTTTGTCGCACACACAGCAACTACAAGGAGTTCCAGAGCAGCTTTTTTTTCAAACGGGGCAAATGACATTCACTCCTGTGGTCTCTGTGTTTCATCACAAGTCCATTGTTAGATTTGAGCTGTTGAAATAAAACAGCGGCCGACCCTGTTGTCTTTCTGATAACTCCACCACACGACAGGAAATTCCTCTTGGTGTCAACAACTGTCCCTCTTTCTTTCTGTCTCGTCCCCGTTTCGACACTGCGGTTGCATAATGAGCTCTAAACTAAAGATTCCCATACGATCTCAGCTTTCATCAACTTTCTGTGTATTTTCTCATGCAGAAGCTGTACGTTTATGACAGGATGGTATACACCGACTTCCTGTTTGCCTTATTATAGCACTCGTGATGCAGCTTTGTGAAATCCTACCGCGACACGCAGCTCTTTGTGGTTTTAAGCTGACCTGACTTCCTCCTGATTACTCCACGCTTCAATGCAAGAGCTAATCATCGGGACAGACGGCATGTATACAGACTTTAGAGGAGTCTTAAGATGGACAGAATAGGCCTGGAGGTACAGAGCTGCTGCAGAAGCTGATGCTACAACCAGTGCATAATGAGCATAATGAGGCTAAAGCTAAAGATGAGGGTAATCACTGGAGAAAAGATGTCAGTTATGGGTTGTTTTTAGAAGTGGCAGCAATGGCAGAGGAACTAAACAATTATGGAAACATATAGAATTTATCGTGATTTAATTGTAAAAATCAACACGCAGTTTGCAGTGCACTCTGAACTCATCCTGAGCATTAAAACTGCTTTCATATTTAAATGATCCTGTTCCCAGCACTCTAAAACCCTTTTGCACATTGCTAGTCTGATTTTTTGTAATTGATCAAGTATTGATTATTAGTTGCTCTCAGCACAGAACAAATTGCTGCTTTTACAATCTACTCTATTCTTGTTAAAAATTGTGTTCCCCTCATAAAATCGGGTCCCCCACCATTTACATTGGAGAAAACGCTGTACAGCTAAATGAAAACTAACATGATTGCAGAGGTCTGTTGGATTAGCAGGTTTTAAACATAGTAATACCTCAATTATTACCATTACAGTTTCCTAATTGAGACAACTGAAGTAATCTTGCAGCCCTAGGCATTAGGATTATTCTAAAATTGACACATTACACTTGAAAAACAGCTCTGACCCCAAATAATAATAATAATACTTTTCACCCACGGCAGCGCTTAAAAACCTGCTCAGTTCTCATTGTTTGGTAGCAGTTTGGTTTACTCTCGTGGACTAACCTCTGCTCACAGCACCAGTTCTGCCCTGTATTGTGAGTGAGATACTGCATATACATAGGACCCCCCCCCAACCTCGTCTTTATTGAAGGCTATCAATCCGTAAAGACAACAACCAGCCACAGCCTCCAGCGTCTTCAACTGGTCAAGACGGCAAAATAGTGCTGTACTTTTAGTTGTACTGAAAGAATAAACATCGCCGTCATATTCAAGTTTAGCAATAAAGGGGCCATAAGGGCTCTGCTGTTTCAAACATGTCAAACATTTTGGTAAGAACACATGTCTTTGTTCCACTTGCCTTCAGGTTCCTCTTGTCAGTCCCCAGAGTAAACCTGTTTAAAGCTGTGTGGGCAGAATTTGGGTGCAAATGTTTAGACTGAAAGTACTGTCCATTTCCATCCATCCATCCATTTTCTACCGCTTGTCCCCTTTCAGGGTCGCGGGTGACTGGAGCCTATCCCAGTGACTTTGGGCCTTAGGCGGGGTACACCCTGGACAGTGGCCAACTCGTCGCAGGGCACTGTCCATTTCATTTATGTAAATTAATTAAAAATGTTTGATCCCTGGGTCGTGGCTCTGCTCCTTGTCACTCTTGAAAAATAAGTTGTTCATCTCAATGAGTTTTTGGTTACATAATGTTAGAAAAGACAAGAGAAGAAAAACAGGAATAAAAGAATAAGTAAGAGGCAAGTGGTACTCATATTGCTATTGCAGCCAAAATAATAATAATTATGAATTGAATTTGACCTGTTGGATAACCACTTAAATTTCCAAACACTTTATTTATTTCTTGAATAAACATAGTGCGATACAAAAAAAAAAAGATTAGGTTTCCTTGAATAAAAACAATGCCCTTTAGCTCTAGTTTAGTAATGTCTGCCGTGCGTTCAACCAAACACATCCAACATCTTAAAGGACCATAGAAAGAGGACGTGTCATTAACCTTCATGTCCTCTTGTAGCATCAGGCCACCGCTCTCGGCCCACACACCTCTTTATCACATTCTTGAGCGCTGGATAAATAACCTTGTGCTGCTCAGACCAGCCACAGAGCCACAGAGCTTCACTCCTCCTGTCTGTCACGGCTTGTCCGCTCTGACGTGTTTACTCCAAAAATGCTTAAACCCACGTGAGGCTGAGCGCGCTGCAGAGAGGGGACCACAAAGTACTCATCGTTTAATTAGTTTAGACTTTGATGGTACAATACAGTGCAGTGGAATGGCCTTGATGTGGTCGGAGCTTGTTTGGATGTGGAACCAGTGTTTATGTCTTCAAAAGAGGCAATTAATCCCACGTCACTCACTATAGCTTCAATCTGTCATCTGCTTTTGCTCCGAGGACATAATAATGACTGTTTTCAGGGGTTTTGTAAGCCTGAACTTCAACAGAAAGGTCTGATAGAGGATTGAGATTCAATTAAATAATCTAAAACAATACTAAGTATTTATTGTGTGTAGATTGAAGTTAGACATGCAGCTGACCTGTTGGAACTTTTGACCATGTGATCAATCAGTGGGAAATGTAACTTTCATTTCCGCGGCGGGATGAGAGGGTTTGTGAGAATAAGGATTCAGATAGAACTTAATACCTACTTTTTCCATGGTTTGACAATCATGTACCCCAACTATAAAGCCCATATTTTCAGACTAAACTGACTAGACTAAACCTGCGTCTGGTTATGTAAAGTGTATCATTGCATTCCTTCTCCATTTTAGTAATGGCATGTATTTTCTCTATTTCCACTGCTTTGTGAGGTACAGGATAATTTTTGTCAAAGCAAACGTGGACTCCTGGTCATTATGACAATTATACTGTAATGTGCACTTCAAAGCATGAGTTTAGCATTCTTCCTGAGAGACGGACTGAGCTGCACTGGACAGTGAATCTCACTCTCCACTCCAACACCAGTTTGACCCAGAATCACTGCAGATGGGTTAAATACAGGGTTTATTCTCCCTGTTATCAGTGTTGATAGAACAGTTTAAGTGATTCTCAATACAATCAGAATAGAGGAACTGAGTTTGTTGAATAAGTTAACATATAATGACAATATTTTTAATATAAGATCGATGTCAATCATAGATTCTTAGTGAGCTTTTGTTTCATTGCGAGATAGGGTCAGAGATACTGACTCCCTCCACAATTTAAAATGCTTTGCACTACAGATGAAGACACCTTTTTCCCACTGAGGTCAGTGTGTCCCAGTTGAGGTGTGGAACTCTGTATACACACTGTGGGAACTAAATGACACTGGAAATGAAATACTTTTTTGTTATTGTCCCTTGTACCATGATTTACATAGTACATTGTTTTCAGATGTATTCCTGTTTGCCATGACAGATGAAGACAGAATGATGTATCTGCTTTAAAAAGCAGTACTGTGAGTACACTGTGCAGTACTGAGTTCTGCTAATTGTCATTGTTTTGTGTAAGCCTGTGTGGGTTAGGCGCATTTCAAATGGTGCATGACACAAAATAAGTAGACAAACTAAACAAAACAAAAACAATGTAATATTTAAACTTAAAAATGTACTTCTCTTTCTTTGCTCTTTAGTCCTGTTGCTTCACAGTGACTGCAGGACCTGTTTTTGTACTTTACACAGTCATAGTGTCAGTTTTTAATTAATGTGCATTCTTGTGCCAACACATTTCCTGTGGCATCTTTGTTATGTGTGTGAAGTTTATTAGCACAAAGTGACGCGACTGTTGCACATTAAGGCCAAATGTGGCAAAATGAGTCCAGCTTTAGGCCACACAGATGTTCTAGAGGAGTGTGTGGGTCAGTCATGTTAGAATCATATTGTTACATATTTAAGGATAACTTTAACACTTGTTACAGCTCTTGTTACTCCTCTAAAGCTACATTGTAAGGTATTGTACTTTAAAAGGTTAATTAAAAGTTTTTTTTTATAACGTTGCATACCAAGCTTGTTTGGCCCGTTGTACTTTTTCTTTCCTTTTCGGTGTGTGTTACTGTGATCTAAAAACTACCAATACTAATTAAGAAAATGTACATGGCATCACTGACCTTTAGCACCGAAAAGTCAAAGGTTGTGGCAGCACGTGTGTGGCTCTAGAACCAGCTGCTATTGGACAATGGTCAGCATGTTGAGGCTGTAATCCACCTGAAAAAGTGTCCAACATAACAATGTAGTAATAGATCATATTTTCTATGTTTTCATATAGTGTTTCTGAGATTGAGGCAATGGGTATAAAAATCTGATTTCTAGACTTGAATATGTTGTACACTCAAAAAATACAATAAATCTAATCTTTTTTTCTACATAAATTTCCCTTTTTTGTAAATATCTATAAAAGTCCTGTTTCTCCAAGCATAAATATTCTTCATTTTCTTCAGCTTCTTTTGCAATCCAGGAGAAAATCTTTAGTCCTTTTGTTATCCAGACTTTAAATCACAAATCTGTGCTGTTAAGTGAACAACTTTGATTATAAGCCAACCAGTTTATGATTTTAACATCTTTGGTTAGTTTATATGTTTTGCTCTTTGCTCTTTCCATTTTGTAAGCACAGATTTTACCCAAGGATTCTTAACGTCCTACAAACGACTGTTTGTCAGTAAGGCCTGAACAGGGACCTCCGGCATCACATTACTCTCAATGATGACCCAAACCTCCTATTTCTTTTGATAATTGTGTTTTGACTCAGATACGTGGTGTATTTCTTACCATATAAATCTTGGTTGATCCTGAAGAAAATACATCACATTAGGTTTGGAAATATCTGGTTTGGTCAACTATAATACAACATTTTTACCTAAATTGATCAACTCAGCACCAGTAGAAAACATTCTCTGGACATCCTCTGTGTAGGTGAGACAACTGGACAATGGCTTCCAGTAAAATCAAACAGAGAGTTACATTCTGCCCAAAACATCTCCCCTTTTACAGTCACAGATGGAGAGTGACAGGTGGAGACTCAGGGATACACCTGCTGCAGCAGACATATTTTACAGTTAAAAGAGAGCGCTGACCTGAGACATATGGCAGAAGAATTTACCCAGGACTTCTTCTTGACCCGTTCACACATTCATCAAAGCTGGATGGATCACAGGATTTCACCTCAAGAGACTGTTTTGACTGAACTGAACAAAATGGAATAATGTATAAACCTAAACTGATAGTACTGCACTCATGTTAGGCGGAATATCCAAATCAGAATCCTGCTATTATAGTTATTTACTCTGCAAACTTTCTTTACAATATTATAGTTTCTTTTACAAATGAGATGACTGTTGGACACATGTGGACTGCATCAGATGTGTCAGACGCATTAGTGGTTTTCAATACAGTGGAATCAAAGCAATATTCATAAAAATGTATACATTATATTCCAAATTCCTGAAGAACGGTCCTTCTCGTTGTAAAAATAAATGCTTGTCCGAGTTCTGTTCTGTGGTTATGAGTTTGTAATTGTATAATGTATGTGGATCAAAACAAGGATAAAAATAAAAAAAAAAACGTGGTTAAGCACACGTGTCAAAAATATGTTTAAAGTATGTTGAATATAAATATAATGTTTCCTTCACATTATTGTCTCACAGCAAGAAGGTCCTGTGGTGAGATTGATAGTTTCTAACTTTGCAATAGTATAAAGTAAACCCTTTAGCTTGGCCTGTCCTGATAATACATTTGGAGTGTGATATATTGCTACAGAAAAATATCACAATTAACAATATTATTCAAACGACTTTGCACCATGTTACAATAGCTAAAGCAGAAAAACCCCAGTAAACCCTTCTCTAAATGTACAATATTGTAAAAAAAACATGAGCTGCAATAAATAACTAGCAGAATTAAGCACTCTAGTGTATAATTAGTTATAGAAGTTACTTATTTGACCCTCTTCAGCTAAAATAAAAACAAATAAAGTACTTACCATAAATACTGAGCCCCCCAAAAATATTGTTTCAGCTATTATTTATCAAATACAGAGGATGCTTTGTGCATTTAAGTCTACAGGTTTTGTCTTGGTAGGATTGTAGGATAGAAAGCCAAATATGATCCTTTTATACTTTAAACTAAGACTGCAGCTAATTATGTATCGATTAGTGGTTTGGATTCTCCTGTGAATGTGACTTAGATTTTTGTATTGCTAAATTTGACACAGATAAAGCAGAAGACAACCACGTGAGGACATCCTGAGTAAATTTACAGACGAAAGAGTTAATTTAATGCAATTACAGCTGTCTGAGCCATAAAACCCTCTTTTCAGCTCATGGTATATGTTTTGGAGCCGATACAGACCAGTTAACCATCATTCCATTACTAAATGAGTCGACAGATGTTTCGATAGTTGCGAAACATTTGACCCACTGCAACATCAGACCTCTTAGACTGACTTACTGGTGGTTATACAGAACATTCTCTTTTTGCCGATCTCTTCCTGACAGACTCTTAAAGGACTGTAAAAGCGTCCAGCTGCAGTACTTTGTCACTGCGACGACGTGTTTGATCTGAGCCTCTTAAAACCGCTTCCACATCGGTTTCATCTGCTGTAAAAAACACGTCTCGCTGTGTTTTTTGAGTTACTTTTAGAGGAGAGGAAAAGTTGTAAACATTGATGGACGATGATATGGATATAAATGCCAAAGTTAATCCCAAAGTCTGTTTGAGTTCCCCACTTCCTGGTAACGGTTTGAAGAGAACAGGTTGAAGTCTGTTTCTTGAATCAGGTTTTGCCCAAAGTTGGAATGGTGAAAATGAGAGCTATTTGGACAAAGTGGCAAAAGGTCACACGCTGACGTTATCCTGTGGTTTTACAATTATGGATGGCTTTTCTTGGGTCGTAAATTTGAGCGTAAATGGGGCATTCACAGAGCTGCTGACATGTTTTCTGTTGTGGTTGTTTAATGGGTTGATTCTGTTCATTCAGTGATGGTAACACCCGAACATGCCTGGTTCAGACTTGGGTGGTCATGGAGATGCACAACCCGCTCCAGCGCTTTACACCATATTCCACTAGCTTTTCAAGATGTCAATACTCATTTTATATTTCAACGTAAGTCTGCGGCTCAACAACATGTGTTCAATAGCAGTGCTTGGTGAGGGACTAAGGGGACAGGTCTTTTCTTCCTGCTGCTGTCAGACTGTATAACAAACACTGCTAGCCCTGAACACGTGCAATACTTGACATACTTGACTGACTTAACCATGTGCAATACCTTCATATTCATGTGCAATTACTGTCTTAAGCTACGTACAGACCGCCGCGGCCTAATTGCGCCCGACGCAGAATTTGAGCACGTGTACATTTGAAAGGTTTACGCACCGGACGCGCGCTCTCGACGCCCCGGGCACTGTACACAGGCGCGCGTACGGAGCGCTCGAGCTGTCTGCGCACATGCGCAGTAGAGGTGTTGTCGCATGAGCAGTGGAGTTGTTGTCGGTGTGGCCTTTCATTGTGTAAAATGGAGGATATCGAGAGTGTTGTTTTCGCGTTTTTGGTTTGTTTCTGTCTCTGTATTCCACCGTGAATACATCGTACAGCTCCTTTCTCCCACAAACAGCCACAATCAATCTTTCGTCTGCCATTGTTGACGAAGAAGGAAGAAGTGGCACTTCTTGGGGAATTCCACGGGGAATACATACGTACGTACGTCACTGGAGCGTCAGCTCTGATTGGCTGCTGCGGCGCATCTGCTGCAGAGACCTGGACAAATCTGAGCACGTCGCGTAAGCCGCTTTGGTCGCCTCGGCCGCCTCATACGCGCGCGAGCGTCGAGAGCGTCGAGAGTGTAAGAAAACGCACCAATCGCGCCGCAAAAACAAATAAATCACGCCGCGGGAAACGCACTACGCGCTTGATACGCGTTTACATAGACTTTGAATGTAAACTGGACGCTTCGGCCGCCGCGGTGTGGAAGCCCCTATACTCACAAGCAATTAAGGCCACATTCATGTGCATACAACTGATGTAAATAAGAGTGTTTTGTTTACTTACCATTAGTATTAGTATTATTTAGTCTTATGCTAGCTATTTTTTCTTACTTTATTTTATTATTATTATTTTATTATTTTGTTTTTATCTATCTTTTTATTTTATTTTATTTTATAATTTTTTTTAGAGTTTTTTGTTTTGTTTATAAGAGTTCTTCTATTAAGAGTGTTTTTTTGAAACTTCCTATAAGTTATCTGTCCTTTCCTTCTGTATCTACTGCGTTGTAACAACGAAATGTCCCCATGTGTGGACAATAAAGGATTATCTTTATTGTCTTATCTTAACTTTTCTGTTGGGGTAAGGCACTTTTATTCGGAACATTCTTCAATGAGACGATCAAGAAATAGTTAACCAAAAGAGTAAGATTAATTGCAATTTGAAAGACTGCAATTTTTGAAGTACCATCATTACGTCCACTGTCCTTTTTCTGCATAAAACCAGTATTCTTGCTCATTCTCCTGGATACGTTTGAGTGGCAAATCCAGTCGCACTTGCAATACTTTATATTTAATACTCACTGACAGAGACATGGTGTCAAATCTGTGCCTCTTTGACCTCCCCGAGTCCGTCCTTCACGACACGAGAGTAGGTCTTAGGCGACTGCAGTAGCTCAGTTATTGAGCGTTGTACTCAGTTCGACGGTTCGATCGCAGCTCCACAACAATACTGCCGTTGTGTCCTTGGGCAAGGCATTTAACCCTCCTCGCCCCCCCCCCCCCCTAAATGTCTTGCCCAAGGACACAACAAGAGACTAATGCAACTTACTTACCAACCTCTGAGTAACACCCTATTTCATATACCGGTGTTTCTTTGGTTATTATAAATATGCTTACTATTACAGGTAAATGTACTTATTTGAATTATATTTGTGCCAATATTACCATGCAGAAACATATAAGGTCTGTGTACCTCTGGTTGTGAACACTGACTGACAGGATCATGAACTTTGCCGGTTCTGCCAATATTTGTGATCTTGCCATTTTCGAAATATATATATTTTACGTATATTTTTAATGTATAAAATCTTGTTCGATATTTTAGAAGCATTGTCATGACACCACACACTGCATCATCCACATTTACCTCTCGTTTTGATGTTACACTTCTTTCAGTTATTGAGATGCATGCTCTTTATTTAGTTATTTCATGTAGATCCAAAGTTATTTTGAATTGAAGATGATCTATTTAAAATACACATGTCGATTTAGGATAGGAACTTTTAATGGCCAGATAAATAGGGTCAACACAAATACTGCTTTTACAGCTTTCTAAATTTCACTCACAACTCTATGCAATAATGGACAAAACTCCTGTTGGACAATGGACAAAACTTCCTGCTCAAACTAATTCCAAAAATGGTGATACTGATGTCAGTGAAGGTTGAATCAGTCGGGAAATACATTCTAAGCTCTGGTAAAGAACAAAAGCTGCTTAGAAGTTGGTAATTTGGCCCAGGAGAGATAAAAGGCTTGTGTGAGAACAGGAGGATTTCTTTCATTATAGGTGTTACTTTATTGTGCAAACTCTTGTCACTTGTGATCTACGGGACATCCCATCGCTGACCTCTCATTGGGGCAGCTGTAAAGGGCCTAATGATGCAGAGAGAGGGGCAGATTACGGCTCTGCGTGGGACGAGGGGGCAGAACGCACCCCGCCCTGCCCTGAATGCCCTGGGCCCTCTCATTACAGCTGCTTGTCCCACATTACAGACTGTGGATATTCACACTTTAGTTTAGACTGCAGGACACAGAGGGAACACAGCCTGAGGGAAGACTGGGGGCATTCAGCAGTGACATCTTAATGTTAGAGTACAGTAGATCCGTCTGTGGGTCTCGAAGCTAAACGGCAGGAGAATTGTCTCTTTTCAAGTGGAGCAAATACCTGGGATTATTAACAGTACTAGTACATGAGTGGAACAGTTATACATGGATTGTACCTTTCTACTTGTTGAGTTTATGACTATCTTAATTTCAGGCCTTCACTCTAAGCAAATAATCAAGATTTCAATTATGATTTAAATAATTGTGGTATTTTTTCCATGATCAAGCAGACTTACGTTGAAAAAAAAAAGTTAGGTTCAATACATTTTTGGGCATTTTTTAAATAAAAAAAAAAATAATAAAAAATAAATAAATTGGAAAGCATGGTTATTATAAAGCCAATGGTATTGTTCCCGAAAATGTGATGCATTTTTTTTCTTCATCATTGAGTGTAGAAGAAAACACATAAAAGTTATATAATTTTATTTTTTGCACCACATGAGACATTCTGGGCCACACATTGAACTAAAAGGGACATTTATTTATAAGAAATAACCACATTATTGTGATTTCATTGCTGCCGTATTGCAGTTAGTTTATTAAAAAAAATCATGTTTTTAAGTGTTAATCGTCATTGAATGGTTGATCTGTCCCCAAAGAAGTTTGTGCCAATGTGACAGCAGTTTTAAAACTCTCCTGACGTATAATGTTCTGAATGGAAAAGTTTTATTACCATCCAAAGTTGTCCTTGTATCACCGCTAAGATATACAGCCTTTGTCTGACATAGTTGGTACTTTATATTGTATCTAACATGCCATTGACCTGCTGCTGTTCCTCCATCATTATCACACGTACATAGTGTTTGATCGAGACATGACCTGCAGCTCATGGAACTAAACTTTGTTCCTTTCAACTTTTAACGACTCTGAGCCATGTACAACAGTAATCACATCATAACATTTTATCTCCTCCTTTGTCACGTTGTCGTCACTCTTCCTTGGCCTGTGGCGTCTTTCCGTTGTGTGCATACCATCCCGGCATTCGAAGAAGACACCACAACAAGTCATTTTCCCCGTGTTTTGTCCCTTGCATTCGGAGCTGCCGGGTCAAGCCGAGCAGTAGCAGCAGGTTAGGGCAAGTCTAGGAATATATTCAACACACGCAAAGGGTCAAAGGGGTAAAGCCTCAAGGTCTGCGAGGCGTTCACTTGCTCCTGATCTTCCACGCACATCACAGACACAACCATATACAGAGACGTGGAGAGCAGAAATACAGCTGGCTTACATATTCAGAGAAGGCCGCGAGTTTTACTGGCACTAAAAGATGTAAAGCTTCGCCATATAATCACAGCCAAAACAGTGCAGTGAAAGAAGATTGCGTAGTTTAAGTTCAGAAAGTTAACTGTAGGAAGGTTAACTCTGTAGGGTCACTGGCTTATTCACTCAATAAAGTTTGTATCTTTAAGCCTTCCCCATTAAAGATGATGTATTAAAGCCTATACTACCTTATAAAACCTATTCTATAAAACTGTTTTGTGACGCATGTTTGCTCTTTGGTAATTCATGCTGTATCTTAACATCTTTTGCTCTCCTACCTGAACAATGCGATGCAAATGTAACAGTGTGAGCCTGATGCATTCTACTGCCAGCTCAAGGCGCTCAGCTAAGGCATAAAAGCTGTGCATCATCCCCACTCGCATCTGAACTCATTCTGGGTCAGGCTGAACGCTGCACGAACAAAAGCCTTTCTTCGAATGTACTATCCCAGAATTTGACTGTCTTATTCTTTACCATTAGTGCTGTCATGATACTCACATTTCAAACTCATTTTTGATGCTAAAAGGAATAGACTCAAAACACAAAGACACAGAAAGGCCTCACGCCACCACTTGGTCTTGGCATCGATTAGTATTTGATATTATCGATACTTTTAAGGGCCGCTGCTGTTAGAACGTACGTGGTTCCGCTGTCATCACCTGTGTCAAACCCTGTGGACTCTGAGTGTGTCTAAAACTGGTTTGTTTGGTCACTCACAGAAAGTACAAATGGACATATACTTTTACTTTGAACTTAAACATGGGAAAATGTATCACACACTGGGATATACGCCTGACTAACTTGTCATATTTCCTTTTGTTTTATTCTTTTCACTCTCTGGTCTTGTCCTATTTTACAAGATGTGGGCCAAAAAAGCAAAGACAAATAGAAAAGAAATGTTCCAGAGTATGGAATTAAGCTTATCAGGCATTTGTTTAGGTGTTTCTATTGCAGTAAACATGCTTTCTTGCTGTGAGCTGCTTGTCTACATGGAGATGGATTACATTAATGCCCTACTCTGGGACATTTCCAGCAAAGCAATGACATCAAAAAGCAGGTCCCTCAGAAAAAAGGGCATGGCACACGTTTAAATAAGCACAAAAACACTGAATTGTAGATTTACACAATTCAATCAGTACTAAATAAAAGCTGTTAACGAATTGTTGGACTAACCAATTCGTTCAAGTGTTGATGGAGAATCGTGTTCACCACTTCTATACATAAATAAACCTCTTCCCAATTAACTCTTTAAGCCTCCCTCTGGCTCCCCCTGTATTTACCTGCTGAGGTGAAACGTCTCGTCAAAACAGGGATTAAAAGGAACTCTGTGGAGCAGACCGTTCACTAAACAAACTTGAAGACTGGGTTTTAGTGTCTTTGAAGTTGCACATAAATCCCCGGAGATCAAGCGAGCACAAATATTAAAATTTAAGGCTCACTGGTCTGGATAATAAGCTATGCAGGGACCACTTGATTGATATTTTAGCCTCTAGTCGACAGCCCTCTCACTATTTCTTGCAGCAAATCCTCTGCGGCGTTTTTTCTTGTCAACACACGCCCTGCAAACGAGCGATTGGAGGAGGGCTACATGCTACTGTTGGAAATGACATAGAGCGAGTATATTTAGTTTAAGTCATGACAGTGAACCTGCTTAGCCTTAGATTTACAAACCCATCGACCTCAGGGCAATTCAACTCATTCCCTCTTGTCAGTTCATATGGAGAGTGTTAAATTATGATGTCATCTGTCTGTGTGCTTCTATAAGGACGTTTTGGCAGATTCAAACCAGGGCTGTTTTAACATTAAACAGCATGAAACTGGGCATGTACTCATCATTTTTTATCATTATAAATCCACGCTTGAATATAAAGGTTGATTGTAAATATTAGTTAAGGTGCAAATGTATCGTTCCCTGATATGTCTTTAATTCTCCTGGAGGTTCAGACAAAATCGCTGTTTTTGCAGTTTATTTGTGGAACAGTTGGGCCCAAACAAATTTAACAAGTTTAATCAAAATGTTCATTCATTCATTACTGCTTTAGGGTGACTGGAGCCTATCCCAGTGACTTTGGGCCACCCTAGACAGTGGCCAACGGACATAGATCACCATTCACTCTCACGTTCATTCACTAGGGCCATGTGTTTGGACGGTGAGAGGAAGCCAGAGAACCCGGAGAGAACCCACGGTAACACGGGGAGGACATGCCGACTCCAGAGAGATCCCCCAGTCAAAATGTTGCGTTGGATAAATCACATGACCCAGTTGCCTGATGTGTTGATGTGATCGAGTGAATTGTAGTGTTACTCGTTAGTCGGCATAGATTTCCGTCAAACCCAGGGCAGCTGAGCCTAGAATGCTGTGAAAAATGCTAAAGGTTTTACTTAATTACTTTGTTTCCAGTAAAGGTTTACAGTGTTAAATTCCATGTATCAGTAATTAGATCAACCTTTTTGTATATGTCAAATTCATACTACTTTTTCTGTAATATCATTGTCAGATTTTCTTGTATCCACTATTCTGATTTTTTTTGTCAATGAAAACCTCACCCAAGCCCCGCCATAAAAGTTTAAATACGGCGTTATAAATCTCCACCATGATGTCATGTTTATGTAAACATCCAAACTTAACACTGATTGTAAATGATTTTATAGAAATGCACGTGGTTCGTAAATGCAGGTTTACACTTTCCAAACACGAGAGCTGCACATTATGAGGTCCAAGCGGTTACTCTTTTGGCTTTTAATACTGAATTCTACTTCCCTAACCTGTAAAAGTGCACAGGATCTGAGTCGGGCCAGCTGCAACAATGACCACAATTACAAGGCAAAGCAAGAAACGTGGGGAACATTATGCATCAGTTGATGTGTATTTCCTAAACATAGGTCTACGGTGAGAGCCATTGGAGCATTTTTGACCAATGACGGCGCCTTCAGTGAATTTATGCGGTTTGTCCAGCTGCGTAATGACGAGAAGGAAATCTGGGTTATTTAATGGAGATCAACAGTAGGGGGCAGCGTTGAGCCAAATGAAAAAAAGGTCAGCGTTTTTAAATATAACCATAATGCCACGGTCAGTCTAAATTCTGGCGCTTATTTAAAACTACGTGGAATTAATTACGAATCAGTGAGATGAGAATAGTTCGTAGATTACACTATTGTTAAAGGGGCAACGTGTAACTTTTATGGTGGAAGCTACAGAAAAATAACAGAGTTTAACTTTAATGGCATTTAATGAAATCATGCATTGACTAATAATAATTGTGATGCCGACATTGTTGTTTCTCTTAGTTATAAATCATATTGTCGTCATAATATTCATGTGCAGTCATTGTGTGGGTTTGATGGAGGTTCCGCCTTGTATTCACTGTATATTTATTAATGGTATAATGCGTAGTAAAAACCTGAAAATGTGCAGGTTTATAGCCAAAATTGCATCCTCAGTCCCCACAAAGAGAGATGTGCTACAAACACAGCTGACGCTTCACACTCTCATCTCACAACAGTAAGATTACAGGTAAATATACAGATCATATTCACTCACACTGCACACAAAGCACAAACTAATCTATTTACAACTGTCCACTGTATAATACGGAAGCAATTGGTGTCAAAAAGTGCAGGAATACATTGTGCTTGCTATGTTCAGTTGTGTGTTCTCCAAGCTGTCTTTTATTTCTCTATTTGTGTGTACTTTTTTGTTTGCGCCTCTAAAACTAATCCAATCCTGCTTTTCTGTATGATATTTAGAGAAAGATTTAAAATACTACAATCAGGCTGTCTCTATCTGTAGTTTAGATCATTTTGTTTGACAGTCTCAGTTGAAGGCTTAAAGGATTAGGACTTGTTGTGTCATCCTTTTCCATCTAAATATTTCATGTTAAATGAACATATACATTGTAAATCCATCGTTCTTTGGTTTGGATCAACATAAAACGACTATGGAAAATCCTGACACACAACTACCACTCTTTGTTGCAGTGAGATGCCAGACATTTGTTGCTTTGTGTTTGCGGTGCCCTCTTTGTGCGTGTCGTCCACAACAACATGTGAAGGGTCATTTAGATCGGAGTTCAAAGGTCGGGATGCGTTTCCTGTAAAAATGGTGTGCAGTAAATAGTTCCAGCTCATTTCTTTTCGTCACAGTTAAACAACATTACCAACCCCTTCAGTCCGGTCGTCCTCTCCCGCTGTCTCTGTCCAGAACATCTTCCCTGCACCTGGTAAACAGAAGCAGCTGTGTCATCTGTGAAAAGAAGAAGAAGAACAAAAGCTAACGTTAAGATAAAATGTGTTGTGGCTTGAAAATCAGAGAGGTTGCAGTAGATTTTGTATTTCCAAGGTCATTTGTTGGTTGAAATGTGCACCCACCACAGAGTATTCAGCAAAATGAATAAAACTGCATTTGTTTTTCACTGTAAATTGGCTGAAATGTTGATAAGATTGTCAGCAGTATATGATCTAAAGACCTAAACAAATAGGTTTCCATGTCGTCCAAATATATCAAGCCCTTTCCAGGAGCACATCGTTTTGTCTCATGAAGTAATCTAATAACTTTGATGCAGTTCATTTGATATTTTTTACTTTCATTGTCTTCCTGTTTACAGATTTACATGATAGACATAACAATAGCTTGAACGGGTGACTTTGACAACAACAAATCAGTTTTAAAAGTTTGTTTATACCTGGAGCTGAACTCAACAATATTCTGGGTGTGATATAGGGACATTCCATTCATCTGGAATCGTTTTTTGGTGTTATTTGTGTTCTCTGGGTTAGAACATAAATGAAAAAGCAGTTCTAAATAGCAGATTAGCTTGAGTTTTTGCAATGCGAGGTCTACAATCAAAAAGATAATTGGGATGGATCAATACAAGAAGAAAACATGTGTTTTGCCCCATTGCCCAGCCTTTAGGGGGACTATAGTATATTGCTTGTAGTAGTCGTAGAGCTGACTTGTTGCTACACCTTGTGAGAGTTGACTTTTGACCTTCACGTGATCCATACTTTGACTGACAAATGGCATAGCTGTGGGTAATGGTAGCAGTACTTACCAGGAATGCCATTTAGTTGCTGATCTGTAGGTGTTGTAATTGTAGTTGGAGCAGTAGCAGTGGTAGTAGTAAAGCTAATTATAGTATTAGAAATATTGGGCAAAAATAACAATTGTATTTCAACTTGTATTTCATTCAAACAAATACAAATCGACTTTTAGGAGCTTTTAACAATATTATAATTGTTCTCACTTCTCATTTAACCAATCAAAGTTGTATTTAGAGTGCATGTCATCTTTATTCTCCTACAGACAAGACACCATTGTTCCAACAGTTTGACCGCTCCCCAGATTCCCCTTTACTTCGTTTTTATTATTTTTTTTAACAGCACAATAGGTCTTCTTGAACAACAAAACTTATTCTGCCAAAGTTTGACCAAACCACGTGCTTTTATTAACGAGAATTTGATTAAAATCGGATTAATAAGCAGTAGCAGAAGCTCTCCTAATACATGATGGAATGATCTCGGGGCCTCGCACCGCTGCATGAATTCAACTTTGACCTTTCCCTAATCCAAGCTTAGATTCCCATAACACAGGTCCTTGTCTGATCTGAGCCTGAAAAAACTTCCACCCTGTTTTCCTGGTGAGGTGCAGGTCAGGGAGGAGTGAGGAGTGAGGAGCGGCTCCACACGGGACCCCTTCACTGGGCCGGGTCAGGACGAGCACTTCCTCGTCTGCTTCTCTGTGTTGGATCACTCAGCTGGAGGCCACACGGACGAAGGATTGATGGAACAAAAGAGAAATTAAGTCACTTTAGCCCCAAGGCTCACTTGCTCTGAGGTCGTAGGCTAGTACATATGATTTTAACTAGCTTTTACTCTTGTACTTTGTAGGACACTGCAAAGAGCATAACACCATACAGCAGTACGACAGGAACAGCTAACAAATATTTGAGAAATATTTAAAGTTCACTTTGGTACTTTTTGGGTGGAAGGTTTGCCTCCTGGTTGTAATCTTTTTCTTTTCAAAATAAAATAAAAGCACCTGCGTTAGGAGAGGAGATTGTGGAATACTTCTTGACTATGATGCTAGCAGTGGTTGAAGTAAACAGCATTAGCAGTATTTATATAATAGTGTGAGTCCTCCAGGAAGTACCGGTAATAGTTTTATTTATTACAGCTTTTGTTTTCCTTTCCAACATTAAAATGGTGCCGCTTGGTGGATCCGGTTCTGAGAATTTGCTGCATGTCCTTCCCCAGTCTTATCCCCTTTTCACCAATATTATCCTATAAAAACAAAACATTGAAAAACAGAATGGGAAGTGCCAAAGGATATATTTAGGGATACCTACAGTACAACACAAACTACAAGTATTACTGATATTTACAACATATTTTGAAAGTGAACCTGGTAAGAAACTTGTCAGTTCATTAATGATGGTTTTACAGGCACTTCTTTCACATTCCTGTTTGCTGATTGGGCAAAACATTGTGTAGAGTGACCCAGGACAGTGCAGTTTGACCTCCTCACAGGTGTGTGGCCTCAGGAGCCGGAGGAGCAGGAGGAGGGTGAGAGGACGGGCCTCAGAGGGGGACTCAGGGGCCTTCTCTGTCTCAATCATACACTTATGCAACAAACTGCTTTCAAAGGATTTTTAAAATGAACCCATAAGATATAAAAAGGCCAAATATAAATTACTATAAAGATTACATTTGAAAATAGGCTAAAATACCAGGTCATCGCTGTAAACAAAATAAAGTAAAGAGACAACCACACAAAAATCCGTACGTGCTGTAAATAATAAAAAAAAAAAAAAAACGTTTTCCAATATATATTTTTTTATATTTTTCATGTTAATTTTACAGTTTCTCACTTATGGCAGTAAACTTCAAACACAAAAAGAAAAACGTTGCAGGAGGATTGTGCACGTTTAAACCAGTGAAATCTAAACTGCAATTACCTAGTCATTAGCAGTAGGACAAGACTAATTAAGCTTTACAGTCCCATAAAACACCTTTCTGGTATTGAATCAAACTCTTAATGACATACTCAGGACTTTAGCCTTTAAGACACTCAGACTTGGCTGCTGTGTTTTGGTCTGAACATTTCCAGATGTTGTGAAGTGAAGGGAAATCTCTTAATTGGCTGTTCGAGTGCTGCTGGTTTGTGCTTTATCAATGTTTGTCTAAAAATAAAACTGGACTTTCGCGCCCTCTACTTTGTTTTCCATCATGTTTTTATACATTTACACACTTTGTGGATTCGTTTATTGTGTTATTGTAACTAGTAATTTACAGTACAGTACAATAAACAGTACAGTTTAGTACATTAGGTAGAAGTTTCAATATTAGTAGAACTTTGATTATTGAAAGTATCAGCCATAATGATCACAATAGTAGTACAGGCCCAGATTCCTTCAGTATGGATGTCAAATATTAAATTCCAGCATGTCACATAGATCTTCAGTGATTCTAATCTTTTCTGACAAATGGCCACATGAAGATAATGGTCCAAGAATGCAGTTGATGTAGGTCTGTTTCCGCTCTGCAGCTTTTGACTGCCTTGTCTGTAAATATGAGTACAGTTGGTGGAGCGTCCTGACCTCTTTCACGTTCAATCTCTTCTACCAACTGTTGTGTCCTTGAGCAAGGTGTGTAGCTCGCCTGGTCTCCAGAGCGTACACTGCTGTTGTGAGTGTGTTTCCTTCATGCAAATGCTTTTGAAACCCTAAAGGTACAACATAATTGCTACAAATTTGTTGTCACAGCAGTGTATGTTTCCTTGGTGCAAATTGCTTTGAAACCCTAAAGGTAAAACATATTTTGGTTTGTATTGGTGGTAAAAATGAGGATTGTAGTATTGATGTGTAGATGGGACAAGGTCTTGCAAGGTCAAATGTAATAAATATTTCCGTATATATATATATATATATATATATATATATATATATATATATATATATATATATATATTCATTCCCAACAATATAGGTCAGGTGACATTACACAGCTGAAGAATACATTTACGATTGTAATCATTAGTCATAAAGGATGTGAAATGTGTTATAAAAAGTGTAATAAATACCTAACTTTATTTATTATTATTTTATTATGTCTAAATCTTGTTTTTTATAGTCACTGGAATGTTTGTCTTGGGCCACCCTTGTTTTTATGAAATGAAAACCGACAATAGCGACAATAACCACTCACACTAGTTGTAATAAAGGTAGTATTAGTAGCAGCAGTAGCATTATAGTAGCAGTATTGGTAGTATCAGTGTCATATTTCTTTTATCTGTAGTTATCAAACACACAGTAGCTGAGTTTGTCTGTGCTCTTTGTGAAGCTGTCAGCCTTATACACGACCCCTGTAATTATGTGTCGTCTGAGAAGAGCACCAGGAGATCGGATCTGCTGAGATATCTGAGGATATGAAGCCACAAAATGGACTCATAATTGAGACGGATCTGACTTTGAAATGTTCTGTTTAAAGAAATAAACATTGACATATAAAGGATTTTCATGATAAAAGTTTGTGATGGATATATCCATATTTAAGAACTGACGAGGTATAAAACTGCATCGATTGTCAGGTAATATAAATATCATCACTTTATTACATTTTCTTCTTCACTCAAAACTAAACTAGTGCGGATTTTAGAAACAAAACAAGAAGAAAATGCTACACAAGTTACATCCGCAGACATGTTTGGATATTATGATAAGGCAAGTTTATTTGTAGAGCACGATTCGTACACAAGGCAATTCAAAGTGCTTCACACGGCAGGAAAATGCATTAAAATCACAAAGACATGACAGAAATCACAAAACAGTTCAAGACATAAAAGAGAAGAGTACAAATCAAATCCTTTCAGTCATATGCACAGCTAAACAAAACTGTTTTTAGCTTAGATTTCAAAATTGTCAGAGTAGAACCTGTCTCACATCTTCAGGAAGAATGTTCCAGATTTTAGCTGCATAAAACTGAAACGCAGATTCCCCATGTTTAGTCCTGACTCTGGCACCAGCAGGAGGCCGGTCCATGTTTAGTCCTGACTCTGGCACCAGCAGGAGGCCGGTCCATGTTTAGTCCTGACTCTGGCACCAGCAGGAGGCCGGTCCATGTTTAGTCCTGACTCTGGCACCAGCAGGAGGCCGGTCCATGTTTAGTCCTGACTCTGGCACCAGCAGGAGGCCGGTCCATGTTTAGTCCTGACTCTGGCACCAGCAGGAGGCCGGTCCATGTTTAGTCCTGACTCTGGCACCAGCAGGAGGCCGGTCCATGTTTAGTCCTGACTCTGGGCACCAGCAGGAGGCCGGTCCATGTTTAGTCCTGACTCTGGCACCAGCAGGAGGTTGGTCCATGTTTAGTCCTGACTCTGGCACCAGCAGGAGGCCGGTCCATGTTTAGTCCTGACTCTGGCACCAGCAGGAGGCCGGTCCATGTTTAGTCCTGACTCTGGCACCAGCAGGAGGCCGGTCCATGTTTAGTCCTGACTCTGGGCACCAGCAGGAGGCCGGTCCATGTTTAGTCCTGACTCTGGCACCAGCAGGAGGTTGGTCCATGTTTAGTCCTGACTCTGGCACCAGCAGGAGGCCGGTCCATGTTTAGTCCTGACTCTGGCACCAGCATGAGGTTGGTCCATGTTTAGTCCTGACTCTGGCACCAGCAGGAGGTTGGTCCATGTTTAGTCCTGACTCTGGCACCAGCAGGAGGCCGGTCCATGTTTAGTCCTGACTCTGGCACCAGCAGGAGGCCGGTCCATGTTTAGTCCTGACTCTGGCACCAGCAGGAGGTTGGTCCATGTTTAGTCCTGACTCTGGCACCAGCAGGAGGCCGGTCCATGTTTAGTCCTGACTCTGGGCACCAGCAGGAGGCCGGTCCATGTTTAGTCCTGACTCTGGCACCAGCAGGAGGTTGGTCCATGTTTAGTCCTGACTCTGGCACCAGCAGGAGGCCGGTCCATGTTTAGTCCTGACTCTGGCACCAGCAGGAGGCCGGTCCATGTTTAGTCCTGACTCTGGCACCAGCAGGAGGCCGGTCCATGTTTAGTCCTGACTCTGGGCACCAGCAGGAGGCCGGTCCATGTTTAGTCCTGACTCTGGCACCAGCAGGAGGTTGGTCCATGTTTAGTCCTGACTCTGGCACCAGCAGGAGGCCGGTCCATGTTTAGTCCTGACTCTGGCACCAGCAGGAGGCCGGTCCATGTTTAGTCCTGACTCTGGCACCAGCAGGAGGCCGGTCCATGTTTAGTCCTGACTCTGGGCACCAGCAGGAGGCCGGTCCATGTTTAGTCCTGACTCTGGCACCAGCAGGAGGTTGGTCCATGTTTAGTCCTGACTCTGGCACCAGCAGGAGGCCGGTCCATGTTTAGTCCTGACTCTGGCACCAGCATGAGGTTGGTCCATGTTTAGTCCTGACTCTGGCACCAGCAGGAGGTTGGTCCATGTTTAGTCCTGACTCTGGCACCAGCAGGAGGCCGGTCCATGTTTAGTCCTGACTCTGGCACCAGCAGGAGGTTGGTCCATGTTTAGTCCTTACTCTGGCACCAGCAGGAGGCCGGTCCATGTTTAGTCCTGACTCTGGCACCAGCAGGAGGCCGGTCCATGTTTAGTCCTGACTCTGGCACCAGCAGGAGGTTGGTCCATGTTTAGTCCTGACTCTGGCACCAGCAGGAGGCCGGTCCATGTTTAGTCCTGACTCTGGCACCAGCAGGAGGTTGGTCCATGTTTAGTCCTGACTCTGGCACCAGCAGGAGGCCGGTCCATGTTTAGTCCTGACTCTGGCACCAGCAGGAGGCCGGTCCATGTTTAGTCCTGACTCTGGCACCAGCAGGAGGCCGGTCCATGTTTAGTCCTGACTCTGGCACCAGCAGGAGGCCGGTCCATGTTTAGTCCTGACTCTGGCACCAGCAGGAGGCCGGTCCCTGAGGTCCTCAGAGTCCGAGATGGTTCATATGGCACTAACATGTCTGAGATGTACTTTGGTGCTAGGCCTTGGAGAGACAGAGCGATGATAAGAACATAGTTCTCTTGTGACTTGTAACTTTTGTCTCGTTCATGTTTTCCCCGTGTTCCAGATGTAAACGAGTGTGAGGAGACAAACGGAGGCTGTGAGGCTTTGTGCTGTAACACCATCGGGAGCTTCTACTGCAGATGTCCTCCAGGTCAAAGGCTGGACGAGGACGGGAGGACTTGTCAAGGTGAGATCAATAAAGTTCTGTCTTCTCAAATCTTCTAGATTCTACTCAAATCTGTACATACTTTTATATTTGTACAGAAAATAGAGCGCTTTTGAACTGAAGGAAGAGGCCAAAACTGACTGACACAAATAAATGAAATACTAGTAAAACAGTCTTAGATATTTGACGGGGAAACCAAAAGTATTTCCCAGATCATTTTAAGGCAAGGTAAGTTTATTTGTAGAGCACATTTCATACACAAGGCAATTCAAAGTGCTTCACACAGCAGGAAAAATGCATTCAAATCACAAAGAAATTACAGAAATACAATAAAATTAATTAAATAAAAAATTATCAATCCAACTGATTTTCTAAACAAATAAAATCACAAACAAAAGAGAAGAGTGCAAAGAAAAAATCCTTTCAGTCATATGCGCAGCTAAACAAAACTGTTTTTAGCTTAGATTTGAACATTGTCAGAGTAGAAGCCTGTCTCACATCTTCAGGAAGAATGTTCCAGATTTTAGCTGCATAAAACTGAAACGCAGATTCCCCATGTTTTGTCCTGACTCTGGGCACCAGCAGGAGGCCGGTCCCTGAGGTCCTCAGAGTCCGAGATGGTTCATATGGCACTAACATATCCAAGATGTACTTTGGTGCTAGGCCATGGAGAGACTTGTACACAAGCAGAGCTGCTTTAAAGTCTATTCTCTGAGCCACAGGAGCCAGTGCAGAGACCTGAGAACAGGACTAATGTGATGGTACTTCCTGGTTCTGGTCAGGACCCGAGCAGCAGCGTTCTGGATGTACTGCAGCTGTTTTACAGCTCGTTTGGAGAGGCCAGTGAGCAGCCGTTACAGTAGTCTAATCTACTGGAGACAAACGCATGGATAAGTCTCTCTAAATCTGGTTTTGACAGTATATTTTTGATTTTGGCAATGTTTTTTAGATGGTAAAAAGCTGCTGATGTCATTGATTTTACGTGGCTATTAAAGTTCAAGTCTGAGTCCATTATTACCCCCAGATTTCTAATTTGGTTTGTAGGTTTTAGAGCGAGACTCTGGAGGTGACCGCTAACACTTTCTCTTTGTTTCTCTGGCCAAAAACGATAATTTCAGTCTTGTCTGAGTTCAGCTGGAGAAAGTTGTTTTGCATCCACAAACTGATCTGTTGGATGCAGTGACAGAGTGAATCTACTGGTCCATAGTCACCTGCCGATAGTGAAACATAGATCTGACTCGTCTGCATAATTGTGATAGGACACATTTTCACTGCGTATCAGCTGACCTAACGGCAGCATGTAGAGGTTGAACAGAAGGGGACCCAGGACTGACCCTTGGGGCACTCCACAGGTCAGGGTCATGTGGTCTAACCCAGAAATAAAGAAAAAAAAAAAAAACGACTGGCAGATAGAACCAATGAAAAAGAAGTGTTTGTGCTTTGGACTAAATAATTACTCATTACAATAATTTTAACGCTAACTTGTGTCCAATATTGGCTTTTTCCTCTGCTGTTGCGTTACATTTTGTCACCTTCACATGTTACCACTAGATGTCACTAGTACTGATCTGCAATGTTAACAGATCCTACAGCCAAATTTAACTTGACTAATAGTAAACCACACATTTAACACAAAAAGAGTCATATTCTGCATTTTTCAGGGACACAGTATTGAACTATATCATGCGAAGATCAGCATTTTACATTTTGTTCATTGAAAACCGTAATATTAATCTAAAACGGCTTTGTAATAGAAACTGCAGACATGATAAGCAAACTGCAGACATGATAAGCTCCGCCTCTTCATAGTGACATTCATTGTAACAAGCTGCAGATGGATATTTTTATTTTTGTAATGTGGCTTTGTGACATTTTAAAAACCTAAATATATCACTCAGAGTATTAATTTATTTTCAAATAATTACAGCTAAGTACATGGACGTGGGCGGAGATAGGGGGTAAGTGAAAACAGGAATTTTCTGAACACTTGAGCCTCGGTTGCAGGACAATACAGGATTACTCAAACATGCATGAATCAATCAAAATACGACTTTGAGTAAACTAATGATGAGGAAACACCGTCGCAGCGCGGTTAAAACCTCATTAAAGTTTAGCCTAATATGTCCCCTTTAAGCTTTTTGCAATGGCACTTTTTATGAGTCGTAGTGGTAGAAGTTATTGTAGAAGTTGTAGTTGTAGTAGCAGCTTGTCTGTCAAATAATAAACACCCTACTTCGAGCAATAAATCCAATCTTTTCCTGGCTTTGATTGAAAGTGGAGCATTGTCTGCCCTCTCAGACTGCCATTATATTAAACCACGTCTTTCTGTAATAATAACCCTAATTGCCTGCGCTTGGCCAGAGTTCGTAGCGAAATGATTGGGAGCGTGCGTGTGCGTGTGTGTGTGTGTGTGTGTGTGTGTGTGTGTGTGTGTGTGTGTGTGTGCGTGCGTGCGTGTGTGTGCGTGTGTGTGTGTGCCAAAAGCGATCAGTTTTCAGTCGGCGTGACGGCCCGGAGAGAGGAGCGGAGCAGAGGAAATCCCACAAGAGTCCGACCAAAGATATCCGCTAACTTAGTGGTTAGCAATAATTCACTGTGGGCAATAGGCTTTAGATGGCTACTGTGGTCCTGACTGACAGAGATGGAAAGAGTGTAGGGCTGCACGATACTGGGGGGGAAATCTAAAATTGTGAGTGTGATTAGCGATGTGTGTTTAAAAATGTTTATAAAGTAGAATTTGGCTTAGTGAGCACGATGTAAATCCAACCAGGAGCATTGCATATGAGAAAAGACTCAGAAATGAACTGAGAATCTCATGCATTTCAGAGGTCTAAACTATACATTTCTATAAAAAAATATATTTTGCTCTTTGCCGAGTACTGCAATTACTTGAAAGATATTTAAGCCTTGTATTTAATGGTTGGGTGCATCTAGCCTTGACAGGAGAATGCTACTGTTGGCCGACTTTGAAAGCATGTCTCGCTGAGTACTTTTTGGACATAAATGGACATTATTCTTTATTTTAAATGGCTGCGCTGGTCCATCACAGATGCAGGTGGTCAGAGTAGTATTAATATTTCTCTTGTCATGCCAAATTCATGGAGTAAAGCCCTGAAGGTGAGGAGAAAAGGGTTTGCCAGTCTCAATATTGAGCTTGAAGTGATTAACCCGAGCCCAGTGTGGAGCTCATGTATTTTCACAGTAGTGGTTTGGCCTGTGTATGTCTGTACCTCGGGTGGGCTGCTGCTGCTGCTGCTGCTGCTGCTGCTGCTGTTTAGCATCCATCATTCTCCATTAGAAATGTCACATCAGTCCAAACACTCGCACTGTAAAAGCTTCATTTAATGTAACATTGTGGCAGCTGGGGTGAGTATAGACATTATGGGGCATTGAAAGTTAACACAGGTGAAAATGTAAAATGCAGTGTTCAATTCAAATTATTTAAAGACACAGATTTTACTTGTGGAACCAACAGCTACTACTATTAAAAAAGATTAATTTGGTCTTTTTTAATTCTAGATTTGTTTGTTGTCTGACTGACAACAAACAAACACACCACTATTACTACTACTACTATGACTCTGGGCACCACTAGTACTACTTCTTCTTCTTATTAGTATCCATCCATCCATCCATCTTCTTCCGCTTTATTCGGGGCCGGGTCGCGGGGGCAGCAGTCTAAGCAGGGACTCCCAGACTTCCCTCTCCCCAGACACTTCCTCTGGGGGGATCCCGAGGTGTTCCCAGGCCAGCTGAGAGACATAGTCCCTCCAGCGTGTCCTGGGTCTTC
The DNA here is from genome assembly GCF_026437365.1 of Eucyclogobius newberryi. NCBI lineage: Eukaryota > Metazoa > Chordata > Actinopteri > Gobiiformes > Gobiidae > Eucyclogobius > Eucyclogobius newberryi. The sequence goes on along the minus strand of NW_027315823.1, from coordinate 31,558,812 downwards.
CACTGGGCCTCTTCCCGGTGGGACATGCCCGGAACACCTCCCCAGGGAGGCGCCCCCTCAGCTGGCTACTCTCGACGTGGAGGAGCAGCGGCTCTACTCCGAGCTCCCCCCGTGTGGCCGAGCTCCTCACCTTATCTCCAAGGGAGCGCCCAGCCACCCGGCGGAGGAAACTCATTTCGACCGCTTGTATCCGCGATCTTGTCCTTTCTGTCATTACCCAAAGCTCATGACCATAGGTGAGGGCAGGAATAATATTAGTATTATTTAAACTATTCTGTTTAGTTGTGAATTTGATACTCTGACTTTATTTTAAAAGCATTATTTATTTTGTATTTTGATTTGAATGCATCTTTCTTGTTCTGTAAAGCATTTTGAATTTCCTTTGTGTTTACTTTTGTGCTCTACAATTAAACTTATTTTGCCTTCTATTTTTACTACCGGTACTACACTACCACTACTATTACTATTATTATTATTATTACTATTACTATCATTATTATTATTATTATTATCATTACGATTACTATTACTATTACTATTATTACAGTGTTCTCCTATTATGACAAGTACTTCCTCAACCACAACTACTACAGTATTATCTCTATTGCCTTTAATACAGTGCTGTGTATTTGTCTTGTTTTGTATAGAATTTTGACTTGTTTTTATATTTTATATCAGAAAACACCTTGGTTCTCTTATTGCTGTTGTAAAGCTCTATACAGATAACGTTTGACTGACTGATCTCTTTTCCCCATTACAACTGCCAAATACAACTACACACAGCATCGCTTAAAACTAGAATTACTACTACTGTTACTGCAACTACCACCACCGCCACTACTACAATTACTACAAAAACGACTCCTTGCACTGCACCTACAACATTTCTTCTTTGATTCATTGTTGACATTTCTCCAAGCATTAACCGTCTGCCCTTGAATTTAATTAAAAGATTTATGAGATTTAATGAGGTAATGTGAACATGTCTGAGAAACAGAGCTAACTCATTATATTGTGCCTGAACTTGACTTTAGATACCTTTCCTCTGACGCCATGACATTATATTACCACTCCTTTATTAAACCTATATTAAAAGTCTGTATTACTTTTGGAAATGACCTTGTTTTGTTCCATATACCGTGCACTTGTAGCCGTATTTGTTGGCATCAGATTTGAGAACCTTGTGCTTACAGCTTCTGAATAGTCCATTTAACTGCACGGCTCATTCCTCTCTCAGATGTTTGGATCAAGAATAACCACATTTGACTTTTGGCGCTCCGATTCAGCGGCATTCCTGTTGTAAATGTGTTTTTTATGTCCGTATCAAAGGGCAATCCAAAGGCGCATTGTTTATAGCGAGGCATCAATCACTCATCACGTGTGAAACATCCGGTCGGGTGGCAGGTGGAAGTATTTGTACACAAATGCTACTTCAAATACTATGTTCGAGCGCTCGTCAAAGGTCAGCGCTTCAAACACTGCTCGGACCATGAGTTGTATCCTCATGCAAAACACTTAAAAACACCCTTGTATTAAAGTCATGTGCGCGTGATTGGTTGTTGGTGAACAGTTGATGGCACAGATTAGCAGCCTCGCTTCCGTCAGTCTGTCCCAGGGGCAGCTGTGGCTACAGAATATAGAGGGGAAAGGATAATGACTGCTGTGTGAGTAGTCTTCACTGAGCTTGTGTGTAAAGTATTGTTATAGTTGTAATAAAAGTGTTTAGTACGCGAGGAAATATAATATAACAGCACAATCTGTTTAAAAACTCAAGAATGCAACTCATTAGTTTCCAAGTGAACTTTCTTATCAGTCTTCTCTCTAAGTATATTATATCAAGGTATCAGAAATGTGATTCATTGCTAATTGAACACTATAATTAATGATTTATTAATTATGGATTTTATTAATTGATGTTGTGGAGCATTGCTAATACTTTGTGTGTGCCCAGTTGCATTCAGCATAATTGCCTTTGGGTGAGTAAGAAGGGCTTGAAATGAAGGAAGTGGATGTTTTGGTGAGTAAGTGGAGGATGTGTCTGAACAGACTGGTCCAATAGTGGAAAAACGTTGTAATTTAAGAGTGATAATGTATGATGATATGATCATGTATCTATCTGCTTTTAGGTTGTGTTAATTGTTACATCAGCCTTCCCAGGGACTTCAGGTGTAAATTAGCATCTCCTGCTGTAACATGGCACAATGCATCTTTCCTTTGGCCAGTGTTTATTGTACACTGTCCCTGTACAGATGAATAAAGTACCCTATCAATTACAAACACCACAGTGAATGACAACTGTATTGTATTTTTGCCCTGATGAAGGATATTATTTCATCAGATTTTGAGCGAGGATCAAAAACAGTCCATTGCCAACATTTCAGTTGGATGAAGGACTTTGGCAAAGCAAACAAGCCGAGAACATTCTAACCACTGTTTTGCAAATCTTGGACTGCTGAAATATTTACTGCTTACATATCAGTAAACCCACTATGTTGATCTCAATAAACAGAAATGTTTTCGAGCCTTCATTATTTGAAGAAGACTAAGAAGACTCTGTAACTAAATGTAACGACATCATTTGCCTGATGAACAGCAGGATCTGTTCAAAACACGCTCCACTCTGAACGTGGGTTATTATCCTTAGACAGTGTTGAGACTGAGGCAAGTAGGAGGATCTTTATAGTGACTCTTAGTGTTCGGGAGGAGGAACTGGCATTCAGAATGGGGCATCGGAGAGAGAGGAGGCAATATGCAGAAGAGTTTTTGAATTTTGATCCATTTGACATGTGTGATAATAGCTCTTAAATATATTTGGATCATGGCCGTCTCGCTGCGATTCTGGGTTTTCCTCATTCAAGTTGATGTGATTTTTGCTGCCAATTATCCAGTGAGTTTTTACAGAAGACTTTGTAATAGGCCGCACTGTTACCGTGGATACTACAACTACCACCTGGCGCATCAGTCAACAGGTGAGCAGGTTCATTCTGAGAAACTTAAAACCACAATAACTAAATGCAAGTTGGAAAAAGGTGTCACATTTATTTACATATTTAGTGCTTGTACAATTCACTGTATACAATGATCTGATCTCAACTGTAGCTTTAAATGGTGGTTGTATTCACTTAAGCAGCTTTAATTGAGCATAGTTAGTTGGGAAAACGGAAAAGTCAATGTATATTCAAGATTACATAACAAAAAGTACTACAAATGTTACCAGATATACTGTAAAAACATAAAACGCCTTTATGTCGGTAAATACATGTTTAAAGAAAGAAATGTTGTGGCATCTGTGTACATTTTGTGCATTGATAAGCTCCTGTAATATTCAACTTTTTCCAACTTTTCTCCACACATTGCCACTTGACTCTCAAATCTGATGCCAAAGCGCTGATAAATAATTACAGCAAGTACAATCCCACATAACAAAGTGATGATTAGAACAAGATGAAAGCCTGGCTCATGCACTTAACCCTCTTAACTGTAATAACTGAAGAGATACTGCTCAAGTTTAAGTGTGTGTGTGTCTGTCGACGCGGGGCAGACTGGTTAATCAGCCAGTGTTGATTTGAGGCCGCTCCGTCTGGCACTGCCCACGGTTTCTCTGTGATCACACGCTCTTATCAGGAGGATTACAGCAACACATTAAAGGCTCTTTGTACTTCTGCACCAACGGGAGGAGAGACTCGATACAACATGGATTCTTTTGTGATAGAATGTGCATTGTAAACTGACAAACCCAGCTGTCTGTAAACAGTTAAATGTTTTTATTAGAATCAGAATCAGAAATGTTTATTGCCATTGTCAAAGAACAGAATTCACAAACAGAGGAACTTGCTTTGTTGGTTCGGTGCAACATAAAACAATGAACAATGATGAAATAACCTATAGAAGTCAAAAAGAAAAACAGTATAAATCTGCTATAGGGTAAAACATAAAAATTGGCTATAACATAAAAATTTAAAATAGGCTTACTATGGTCACAATTTTACAGTTGAATCGACATATGTAGTGCAGAAAGTGAACAGTGCAGTGGGTGATTCAATTATTAGAATATGATTGTGAATTATGAATTTGTAATATGTGAGTTCCTGTTGAAGAGTGTTCATTTCAGATTCAGTGCTGTCAAATAAACATAAAAACTCATGTTTAAAATGGTCAAAATCCTTACAAACTACCCAAAACAGTAACACTTTATAATAGCAAAAACCTTAGCCTTAAATAAAGTATGAACAAAAACAACTTTATAATGAACAAACAATTTGAGAATAATTCAAGCTTAGTAACTATTTGATTAATATCTTAACCCCAACTCCTTAATTAAGTAGTTTCAGCCTGAATCATTCTTAATAAAGTCTTTCTTCATTCTTTATCATGGCAGATAAAGCTGTAGTTAGTTAGTAGTATTATTTAGTGATACTCCCAACATTACACCAAAGACTACAGCCTTTTAGTGAACTAGACCTGAATGAGGTTTATTTTAAATGGAAATGAGACTGGGGACAAACCACATACAGGATACAACAAGAAACTTCCAGTGAAGCATTTGTTTCAAGCATTTTCTCAAATAGAAGAAAATGAAACAAATGAGCTTGTTTGAAATACAATGAACAGAGCGTTTCACATATTGTTCGTGCAGTTGTCACGCTGATGTTTGTGCACGCAGCAGAGCATTGAAATGTTTCTTCTCAAAGTGGACAGAAAGTAGCCTTTGCCAAACAAAGACAAAGAGAGTGAAGCTGTGAGTGTGGGCATTAGTTTCTGTGCCATAAATCTACAAATCAGTATTAAACAGACTGGAGCGGTGTCAGGAGAGTCCCAGGGATGCTGCGGGAGCGGAAAAGGTTTCAAAGCTCAATTCTGCCAACCTTCTTGGAACAAAGTGAAGCTGAAGTCTGGCAAAAGCAAAGAAACGGAAAAGTAACTTGTGCCCAAACAGCTTCCAGGATATTGTGGGAAAATGTTGGAGCATAACAGTTTTACAAGCAACATCTTCCAGACATTATGAACATCACTGCAGCGTCTAATCATAGCCTTGTTTTATGATGAGCTGAAATCACAGGATCATGAACTAACATAGCGTGACGTGACGTTCGACATGAATACTTATAATAAAAAGACCTTTTGTTATAACTTTGTTTGTTAATCTAAAAAAGGTACAGTTTTTTATCACAAAGATACTGTAAAAAATTGTTTTCTTAAGGCATTTAGACCATTTTTTGGTGTTAAAATAAATAAATTATGGCTTTTTTGAAGATATATTCCAGATCAAACCAACTTTTCACATATTTTATGCAAGATACATGTCATTGTTTCAATATTATACTAATGTATATGTTGAAAGTAGGGGATTTATTGCTATTATTGTAGAGCTAAAGAACATATTTGTGGTTCATGCAATGGAGCGGTTATTCTACTACATACTGTACACATTTTGAGGTAACATGATTTACTTTTGCAATCCTTTGAATTCAAATAATGTATTTATATTTTTAATTACATTTTTCACACCATTTCCACAATGACTTCCAATAGGTAAGAACATTCCATCATTCTAACTAGAAATCCTCCTTGACATAGTTTTCTGGGGAAATTCCGCCTGTAGGAGCACATTTGTCATCCATGCCGTTGACCTTTGACAGAACTGACCACCTCAATTTAGCGCTCACCTCTGTAGGTAGAACTAGCGTGAACTCAAATCCTAATTTTAAAAGTGAACTAAAGTCTCAACAGAAGAGGCTTTATATGTGAACACGTCTCACAGGAGCTCCACTGTGCAAGAGCAATTAATGAGTCTGTGACCCTCAGAATGAGAGGTTAAATAAGGGATTTAAAGAAGCGTTTGGAAACAACAACAGAGAGCTCTGTGTCGAGGTCAGCAGCATTCACTTTGAAATAATGACTCAAATCTTCAAATTTTATGAGATTTTCTGAAATTAAAACTTCATAATAACACATTTGGATATAAGACCAGACTATTTACAGATATGTTTGGATCTGAATTTGTTTGTGTTGCTTGTTGCATTATTGCATCAAATTGTTTCATTAAAGAAATGAAAGGGAGAAACATTATTATTGATTTCATATTCACGTGCCTCTATAGTGTGAGCATAAACCTCTATATCAGAAAAAGAGTTCAATACAAAGCACCAAACTAAATGAGAAAAGTCAACTATTGGAAGTATTTTCTCTTTGCAGATCTGTGCACTTTATCTTTCCATTGCAAGACTTGGTGGTAGTCTCTTTCTACTATTTGTGTCTCCGAGGAATTCTGGAAAACGATTTTCACACGTTTTTCCTGTACTCCTGGCACGTTAACCAGCAGAATAGGAATGTAAATAGGTTTTAACTGTTCAGTAGTTGTTACCACATGGACGATTTGTGCGTGAAATACCTCTATATCTCATCTATCACCTGCTCTTGTGCATACATCCAGCCTGTTTGGATCATCTAGACTCTTCATTAACAGCCCATTTCCCTCTGTAATGACAGGATTATGTTTAATTGGGCTCATTTGTCTCTCCTCATGCGTGTGTCTTCTCCCCACAGATATTGATGAGTGCCTGGTTCATAATGGAGGCTGCCAGCACAGATGTGTCAACACCAGAGGGTCGTACCACTGCGAGTGCAACCCGGGCTCCCGGCTGCACGTGGACGCACGTACCTGTCTACGTAAGACACACGCTCCACTTACACGCACAGAATCTGGGGTAAAAATGACACATAAACTACGAATATATACACCGCAATCTGAATAATCTGGAATCCTTCAAGGCTAATTACCAGAGTTCAGACATTCTGTAGACCTGTTATTTAAAGGTGCACTATGTAACTTTTCTTGCCTGGAATGTCCCACAGTATGGCAATAAACATATATAAGGAGGATGTATATTAAGATTTTGTGCCCGTAGGCTTTATTGAAAGGAAACCAGTGTGAAATGGGGAATGAGAGAGAGGGGAGGACATGCAGTAAATAATCGGAGACAGGAATTCCCGGCATAAAAGTGCTGTGCCTTAACCACTAAGCCACCGGGCAGCACATCATATTTATTCAATACATTCAAAGTCCTGTCACTAAAATAAATCATTCAACATTTGTGAATTTTCAATTTGGATATTTTTCATGAAAAGGCATTTTTTTCGATAGAGAGGGTCTGACTGAGCCCCTCTCTGCTGGGACGTGACCTCCGGACACAAAACAGTTGAAACGGTAACGTGCCAAAAACTGTGCAAACCTCAACAATAACACGTTCCCAAACCCACCGAAGAATTTTCTTGACCTTAACGTTTAAATTCTACCATGATAAATAAATTCTACCATGATGGTAGAATTTCTCCGCTGCAAAGTCAACATATGGAACAAGATATTCCTGTGAGATAGAATTTTTGTGTTTGAACTAGACAAGAAAAGGGTCTTGAAAACCTGACGTTCCAAAATGCAGTTCTGCAATGACAACAAAAATAATAAATAAAATAAAATAAATTGCAAAATGTGAGGCTCAATTTATTTGGTATTATGAATTATTATGATGGACAGTCTGTGGCTGGATGTGACAAATAAGCGTCAGAGACAAGAGATGTCCCACATAAGAGTGCTTCTGTGTGTCTGAAAACAGCTAATTCAAAGCCCTTGATCAGTTTTGTCCATTTGCACCCAGTCAATTAAATAGTAGAGGTTGCAAAATGGTCATTTTCTCTTTTTATTTGACTTCTATATTTGAACCAAGAAAGTTCCACAGAACTCTCTCTCACTGTGAGGCCTCGGCGGTTTGTGCCGCTGAAATAATCGGGCCAATTTAACCACATCTCTGGCCATTGTCTTTGTGAAAGCCTGTGTCAGCATTCCCATGTTCCCCGTCCTCACCCGGAGTGCTGCACACACACTATAGTTATTACTGTAATCAGACATGTCTTCATACAGCAGCTGTCACCAGGCCTGCCCCGGGACAGTCCCAAATATGTTCTCCATCTGAGGCTAAAGCACAGGCCTGCAGACAGTCAGTGTACATTCCTGAGCCAGGTTTACTCTTCTATCAGACTTAACAAAATACCAATGAGATCAGCCTGAAATGACTCAACGCTCAAACGATATTGGCAAAAATCCGCAATCTTTGTTGTAAGCAAAATCTATAAGCCAAAATATGTAAACAAAAAGGGCTGTGGATCACCTCTGTCATGGCTGGACTACTATAGTACATGTATCAGACTTTAGTAGCAGAATACTTTAGGTTGAATACTAACTCAAGCTGTTAGCATCTTAACGTCTCCATTGGATGAGTTGAAACGACTGGATCTCTGGCTGTCCTGATTCCTGACGTCTCCTGACTGACTATTTATCATGACTTGATTAGGATCGAACTGAATGAAAGTCTTCATTTTAGCCATTGGGAAATACAAAAACCTTTGAGAAAGTACAAAAAAGATACAGACAAAAAGGAAACTACAAATCACACATTCACTTCTTTTATATCAACTCCTTGTCAATGTGTCGTGATTTATCAATGTTTGTCACTACAGATTCCAAGGTAAGTTGTGTTAATGTTAATGTCCTTTACACTATTGTTTTATGTGTGTTTTTGTGCCATTCAAAGACGATTATTGGCCATTGCATTGATTATACATTTGGCCCGGTTCATTCAAAGCGATCAGAAGTGGTTCTAAACCTTTACAGACTGTTGGCCGGGTTGGACCATGTCAGGACAGTATCCAAGAGTATCAAAGTGCTGATTTATATAGTGCTTTTAAGTTCTAAGTTACAAGTACAAGTGCATTCCTTCACAGCGTCCGGTACCCTGAACATATGTGTAACTAAGACAATACAAAATGCCAAATGTTTATACCTTTTTTCATTTCCCGCAGCGGTCCTGTCCTGTGCCCTCGGTAACGGAGGCTGTGAGCACTTCTGCGTTCAACAGTCAGTCACACATTTCCGCTGCCGCTGCAAATCCAACCACGAGCTGGCAGAAGACGGCAAGCGCTGCAAATGTAAGTGTCTGTGTTTCCCCTCTCGCTCGCTCTTTGCCGTAACATTAAACCAAACAAACCACTCTGTGCATGAGAGAGCCTAGGAACATTTTATGGGACAGTGAATTTGGACAAAAACTAATTATTACAACTTTGCAACAGCGGAAAACCTGCTCTACTCCGAGCCAGAGACTAGTCTGAAGTAATCATTCATTTACCTTGTATAATCAGTAAATTATGAAAAATAAAACAGCAGAGGGAAATATAAACTAAATAACTGCATTTTACTGTTGTCTGCAAAGAATGTCCAATTAAAGAACAATGTTATACTGTTTAATTTAATATATCCTCCAGCTAAAGTAGTGCGGACCAAACCTGGTTCAAGATCTGGTGATGATCTGATGCCTGACTGGTCGCCCCGGCAACATTTAAGGATGGGTCAAATGCAATAATGTGTACACCTTAACCTACACTGAACAAATACATGCTGTTGTTTTACACCAGTCCTTCCCAAACATGCTCAATGTGTCCATTGTTGTGCCATTCATCCACAACCTCACGTCGCAGGATTGCTTGGGACCTCTTGATCACCAGGGGAGAAGTCTGGTGGGTCTAAAGTCTAAAGAATAAAGTCTTAAGTCTAAGAGGAGCTCCAAGGAGGAAGAAGATGAAAGCAACAACAACAACAACAACAACAACAACAACAACAACAACAACAGCTACAGAGGAAGAAGAAGAAGAAGAAGAAGAAGAAGAAGAAGAAGAAGAAGAAGAAGAAGAAGAAGAAGAAGAAGAAGAAGAAGAAGAAGAAGAAGAAGAAGAAGAAGAAGAAGAAGAAGAAGAAGAAGAAGAAGAAGAAGAAGAAGAAGAAGAAGAAGAAGAAGAAGAAGAAGAAGAAGAAGAAGAAGAAGAAGAAGAAGAAGAAGAAGAAGAAGAAGAAGAAGAAGAAGAAGAAGAAGAAGAAGAAGAAGAAGAAGAAGAAGAAGAAGAAGAAGAAGAAGAAGAAGAAGAAGAAGAAGAAGAAGAAGAAGAAGAAGAAGAAGACTCACCAGATGTGTCGCCCACTGAGCATGTCTGGGATGCTCTGGCTCGGCGCATACAGCGTGTTCCAGTTACTGACAATATCTGAGTGGTTTTCTGACGGCCCAAGACCCTCCCAAGAAAGCAAAACTCCAGAGTGGCCTTTTATTGTGGCCAGCCTAAGGCACACCTGTGCAATATTCATGCCGTCTCATCAGCATTCATGTTTTTGTCCAGTGTAGTTCTGGTCACTTTTTTTTCCACTGTCCTGTGTCTTTGTCCTTGGGATGAATAGTGTTGTCACAATACTAAACATTCTCAAACTCAATTTCAATATTAAGGAAAAAACTCTTTTTAAACAATGATTATTTGATTATTATGATTATATTATTATATACAATGACATTTTAAAAGTTTAAAGTAGTTATATGTGCTGTCATATTTGAACTGATATAACTCAAGATCATTTGAATATATTCAGGAAATCAATACAAATCAAACTTAAACATAACTCATTCTGGAATGACTCATTAATTCCATTCATTAGGTTTTTTTATGTCTATTTTAATGCCTTCTTTTCTTTTTTCAACACTGTCTAAGTTCTCAGACTGCGCAACTCTTTGGGTGCAGTAAATTATACTCATACACATGTGAAATTACTGTCTTTAAGATATATGTTTCTCTTGGTAATTGTTGGCTGTGAAAGGTTTCCTCTAATTAGCCTGTGCTGGACAGGCAGACACAAGTCACACGGACGCGCAGAGGGCAATAAAACCATGAGTCCTACACACGCTCCGGATCAAGATTTACAGCCGCTTTGACACTTGTTTTATTTTTGTGTTGTGTTTTATGTTGCAGTGTCGAACCCGTGTGCGTTTCAAAATGGCGGCTGTAGTCACGAGTGTCGCGTGGACGGCGGGAAGGCGTTCTGTGACTGTCGAGCCGGGTTCATGCTGGCAGAGGACGGGAGGACATGTCAAGGTGACTCAGAACATATACCACCTTGACTTTTAAGAGCTTGTTACATTATTTTCCCTTCTATTTAACCTCTCAAAGTTGTGTTTAGGCAGATTCATTTACTGTATGTTTGAGTAAACACTATTGTCTTACGCTCAAGAGGCCATCGCTCTGAAAAGCCACACTTGCTCTGATTTATATACCATATTTTAGTATAAGTAGTCGCACCTTTTTTCATAGTTTTGGCCCGGGTGCGACTTATACTCCAGAGCGACTTATATGTGATATTATTTGCTATATTCACACTGGCAACAGCATGTCACATGTTGACATCACCTGGAGTTTGTGGAGTTTGTGGAGTTGTTTAGAAGTGACACAGAGGAAGAAGAATTCAGTGGATTTAGTGATTTGGGGTAAAACTGATGCTTTGCTAAACTTGTTAGCATGTTCTTTATGCTATAGTTTTCTGAATAACTGTTCATATGTTACGTTAACATACCAGACTTACCACAGTTCTGTATGTGCGTCATGTAGCTGAAGGCGTTAGCGTTAGCATACGTCATGTAGCTGAAGGTGTTACGTTAGCATACGTACACCTATTCACCATGTTCTCTCATCTGTTATTATTTTAAATTGCAAGATTAAATGTATGTTCTTGGTCTTGGATTTTATCAAATTAATTTCCCCCAAAAATGCGACTTATACTCCAGTGCAACTTTCTTCTCTATTATGTATTTTTTGGCTGGTGCGACTTAAACTCCGGAAAATACAGTATTTATTTCTTAAACGGTTGGGTTTTCAAGTTTTCAACCGGAGTCAGCGGTCGCTTTGCTTTCAATATTGTGATTTCAAATGTCCAGAATGTCAAATGCCATAGATTAAAACTACACAGCAGACAAAAGCATGATATGTCGTCTTTGAGTGTATTTAGAGCTTGTTAATGTGACAGATGTCGACGAGTGTGAGGCGGAGGAGGGTAACTGCGCTCACGCCTGCCACAACACTCTGGGCTCCTTCGCCTGCGTCTGCAACACGGCCTACGAACTCGGAGCCGACGGGAAGCAGTGCTACAGTGGGTTTTCCTCTTTTCATTTGAGTGAAATGAGTTCATGTGCGGCCCTCAAATTACCTCGATTTCCCATTTCGGCAGAAAAAAAACAGCAGGAATTCTGTTTATTCCCTTTTAATCAAGTCATCAGGCCTGGCCAGCAAAATGAAATGGCTTCACCTTGTTCCACCCGTTCCAATCACATTCAACGTTTTACAGACGTTTGGACTTCTGTGTACTTTGGTGCGACTGTTGCTTCCAAGATGGGATTTTTTTAAACTTGGATTCAAACGTGGCTTAATTGAATCAAGCACTTCCCAATGAACGAGGAAGAAATGGGTACAAGTGTGGTCCTGAAATGTTTTCCATTTTAAGAATCTGTGACTTGTACCATTTCTTTCTTGTTCAATTAAGTGAAGACAAGTAAAAAATGTCCATTTGTGAAACCACAGGAGCGCCAGAGTACACAGAAGTCAAAATGTAGAATTGAATAGTTGAATAGGATTGGAACGGGTGGAACAAGGCGAATGATGTTTTTAGGCTTCAATTCAAGGGCAACAACGACATTTAATGATAAATAGACCTTTACAAACAAGTCCTTTTGTTCTTGCATCGAGTTGACACGTAGAAAGTTATTATAATCTTGCCGTTGGTCTTATCGCTCACTGCGTCCGATGTGAAATGACCTTAAAGATTCAAATTGAAAAAGAACCGACTGTAGAAATATAATGACTAGACTTTGCTTTCGATGTAACGCTTCCTCGTGAAAAACAAACACAACACAGCAAAAGCTAGATTTATGACTTTGATAATAACGTTATCCGATCCACTTTATTTGTGTTTATATGTATCTCTTTTATAAACTGAATTATTTCCAATTTCCAATGAAAAATGTCTCTACTAGTACTCAAGAAAATCATCACAAAACCCTAAAGCAATTAATAAATATAGTAGCTAAAAACAATAACCACAATAAAAATTAAAAATAAAGTAATAAAATAAATAAAAAAAAACTATAAAAGACCACAACTCACGTGTTTTATAAGCCAGTGAATAAAAGTGTGTTTTAAGAGACTTTAAATACTATGTTTTGAAACAAATACATGGCAGACTTTATAATAGTAGTTTATAAAAATACTCACTCAAAATTCTCCTTAAACATCAAACTCTGTTCTCTTTCATTGCCACGTGAAAACTAATATTTGCAATCGTCTTATGAGTAGATCTCAATTCCCTTCCGCACCACACGACCCACACGACCCACATTGACCCACACGACCCACATTGACCCACATGGACCCACACGACCCACATTGACCCACATTGACCCACATTGACCCACATTGACCCACATTGGTCCACGTTGACCCACATTGACCCACATTGACCCACATTGACCCACATTGACCCACATTGGTCCACGTTGACCCACATTGACCCACATTGACCCACATTGACCCACATTGACCCACATGGACCCACACGACCCACATTGACCCACATTGACCCACATTGACCCACATTGGTCCACGTTGGCTCCCGTCACTTGAAAACGCCGTCACTGACCCTCTGTGTCATGTGACCGTCTGAAGGGATCGAGATGGAGATCGTGAACAGCTGTGAACACAACAACGGTGGCTGTTCCCATCACTGCCAGCACTCCACCAGCGGCCCGGTCTGCTCCTGTAACCAAGGATACCGACTCGACCAGGACCTCAGGACATGCCTGGGTACGTCACCGCTAAATAAGTCTAGTAATAATAGCACTGACAGATGTTTTTACAAGAGACTTTCATTAATCACATCAAAATACTAGTTTGTCTATAATTATGTATAATTTGTCCACTGTCTGACATATTAGCGCAGTGTTTTGGAATGCATCTATAGACATTTACTTTTACAAATAGTTTAAATATAGCCTTTGAACATGTATACTAGTAATCATTAGATGTTTTTACAAGTGCTTTGCGTGAAACAGTGCTGACTGTGTTGTTCAGAGGCAATTTAGAGAAATATGTACCGTCATTTGTTTAATTGTACTTTGATTCATAACTAATGACTTACAATGTAATTTTTACAATTCTTATTAGGTTCTCAAGTCTTAAAATCTGCTCTTTGTGATCAACATCGTTTGATTTGACACGAACCGCTTGTTAGACAGTATTTAGGGAGTGCGTAAGTACAAGCAGCAGCATCATTTCTTTCATCTACTGTGTGTTTTTTGGCAGACGTGGACGAGTGTGCCGAGCGGGTTTCGTGCTGTCAACAGGACTGCACTAACTACCCCGGAGGATACGAGTGCTACTGCTCGGCGGGATATCGGCTCAACTCGGACGGCTGCAGCTGTGACGGTATGTGAAGGATCCTGGCGAGCTGTATTATTTTATATTTCTTTTAAATGTGTGTCCGTTTATATCCAGCCTGATTGGCAAAATGTACTGTTTTTGTTGACTTTTTACCTGGATAGAATATTACTGTTTAACTAAACTTTAGGAGCAAAGCATTTCCATTGGCAGTAGACTCAAAAAGCATTAATAACAGCTAAAAGTCACATCAGTACAATTTCCCAGGTTAAATTATTGTTTATGTCCATTATTTTCCTTAATTTGAGCTCTTTTTTTCAAATTTATGTCAGTTTATTTAGTCAGTGTAATCAAACTGTTAATGAAACCCTGGTTAATTACTGTTTTTGTCCATGTCCTCCATATTTCAAGAGTGTTAATTGTTTCCTTCTGGGTGTGAATGGCTCCTGGAAAAGTCCATTTATTCCATTATGATTCTAAATTGTAATCAGTAACTAGAGCTGTGAGTAGCATTTGTCATGTGTACTTGAAAACGTAAGTACAATGGTGGTAATACTTGTACTTGGGTGCATTATTATCCATGTAACTGTTCAAATGTGCAGTACTCTTTCCGCCACTGCCATTCAATTCATGCTATATTTACAGTACATTTTAGTGTATTTTAAGGATATTTTAGAACCACGTCTCATGTAGATTTGAGACGTTCTCCTCCTGTATCTTCGCACTCGACTTGCCCCCCCCGCTGAGCCCGTTTCTCTGCCGTTTCCGCAGACGTGGACGAGTGCCTGGCGCTGAACGGCGGCTGTGACCACACGTGCCAGAACAGCGCGGGCTCCTTCCAGTGCTACTGTCGCCGTGGTTTCCGACTGGACGAGGAC
This sequence comes from Eucyclogobius newberryi, assembly GCF_026437365.1. Classification (NCBI taxonomy): domain Eukaryota; kingdom Metazoa; phylum Chordata; class Actinopteri; order Gobiiformes; family Gobiidae; genus Eucyclogobius; species Eucyclogobius newberryi. The sequence goes on along the minus strand of NW_027315823.1, from coordinate 31,543,645 downwards.
CGCCTCTCCTGCCTCCGTGAGTCTCGTAATCACTCACAGAACAGACTGAGGTCGCTCAACAAACCTGCGGAAAATCAACTTTAGTCACAGCCAAATGCGTTCTGCCAAAAACTGTAGCAACAACAGTTGTAGCATTGACACGTACTGTATTTCCTGACTGGTTTATTTTCCTCAAACAACAGATGCTTAATATCATAATAGTCCCACTCGCATAATCAGTAACACATTGAAACAGCTTGAGCGTGTGGCCAATATTGATACTTCCTGTACTTACTGCAGATGCATTAAAGTCATTTTCTTTTTCACTTTCCGTCCTTCCTTCCTTCCTTCTTTCTTTCTTTCCTTCCTTCCTTCTTTTCCTTCCGTTCTTTCTTTCTCTCTTTCTCTCTTTCTCTGTCCATGTTTGATTCTGATCACACTTTTATCCTTGGCACTTTTCCTTCAATATAATGCTAAGAAAATAAAGTAATTATAATTAAATGATATGCATATAGTCTATAATAAAGGGAAAAGGGCTCCCTCCCTCCTTCAGTTCAGTTTATTTTGTTTCAGCATTTTGATCCCACATAAACTACATTAAAACTTCCATTAGCATGTACCATTATTCCCTGTGTGTTTTCAGCTCTGGACGACACCATCGAGGCCCTGTCCGGCACAGGGGCCATCGAGCTGCCCTTTCCTCAGCTGACTCTGCTCCACGACTACAACCAGCCGCTCGAGCGCTACGACGACTACGAGGACGACGAGGGAGAGCTCAGGGCCGAGAGCAACCTGGAGGAGAAGTTTGGTGAGATCCAGAACAAAGCATGGCGAGATACTTTACTGATTTAAGATAAGAGGACCTTTACTTGTCCCACAATAGGGAAATTCCAATGTTGCAACACAGATTAGGAACATAAACAGATTAGGCACACAAGTATGATAATAATTAAAAAAAACAGATAAGAAAAAAAATCTTTAAAAAACCTCTTATACTCTTAATAAAAATAACACTCTTAGGCTGCCCCAAATAAATTGTCTGTTTGCTGTAACCCGACCCAACATTTTTCAAGTGGGTCGGACGGTAGGCAAATTCTTATTTTTTTTACTTTGAAGGCAAAAAAAAGATCAAAATGTTTGTCATTTTTTGACTCGCAGTGACCGCCAGGGGTCAGGCTTCAACAGTCCAGGGGTCAGGCTTCAACAGTCCAGGGGTCAGGCGTCAACAGTCCAGGGGTCAGGCTTCAACAATCAATGACGGAAAACGTCTCGATCAACCCGATCGGGAGACTAAATCTCACGATTTTAAGATATTTCAATCGACCTTTTGTACGCCGCTATCCTTTATTTTGGTAGCGAAGGCGAGCGGGGGGAACATGCGGGGGACACGGGCGCCGCCATGTTTGTTGTGATGACGCTGCTGGGCGTGTTTCAATCCCAGAATTTAAATCAAGTCACAAATTTAAATCAAGTCACCGTGATAGAGAGTGACATGTACAATGGCGACTTCAGTGGCGCCGACAGAGGCAAACCAACTTATAAAAGACGTCACAACGTCCGTTCTGCGCGTTCTGTTTTGTTACAGAAGTATGTGGAGGATCGATTACAGAGACGTGTTATTATTCCTTTGGGATGAAAACTAGGATTACCAGCGTGATACAAATATTCGACACGGCGGTTTAAGAAAGACCGGTCGGTGAGTCAGCGAAATAATTGAAAAATAAAAGATTTTGACGTTTTTTTCAATAAAATGCTGATATTCTTTTTTCAGTCGGCTAGTTTCATACCGGGTCGGTCGGGTTACGGCAAACAGACATGTTATTTTGCTCAGCCTAATTTACAGCTGTTATATGGGTATTTGCACAATTGTATTTCATTGGATGAACTAGGGTGCACGGTGGCAAAGGCGGATAGCGCTCTTGCCTCCCAAGGAGATCATGGGTTCGATTCCCGGACCAGACCAACATCACATGATCTCTCTGGGTGGAGTCTGCATGTTCTCCCCGTGTTACCGTGGGTTCTCTGCGGGTTCTCCGGCTTCCTCCCACCGTCCAAAGACATGCATGTGTTAGGCAAAATTGGTAACTCTAAATTGGCCCTAATGAAAGAATGTGAGCGTGAACTGTCTGTAATGTCTATGTCTCTGTGTTGGCCCTGCGACGAGTTGGCCACTGTCCAGGGTGTACCCCGCCTAAGGCCCGAAGTCACTGGGATAGGCTCCAGTCACCCGCGACCCCGAAAGGGACCAAGCGGTAGAAAATGGATGGATGAATTGTATTGCAATTGTTCGTCTTGTCTTGTATTCTATTGTATTGCACTAAAGAAGTAGATTTGGTTTGTTGCGATTCTTGTCCCGCTTTAGTCCCGTTTCGTCCAGGTTTAGTTCCAAGTTTAGTCCCAGTCTTGTGTTTATTGTACAAGTGTCAACGCACTCTAACTTAAAGGTTCCCTAAGTACATTTTCTGGTGGGGGGGAGGGTCTGCCAACTGCTTGTCTCCATGGAGATGTTATTGCTTTGCCTGAAATGTTCTTGAAACCTATCTATTCCACTACCAGGTCAAAGTTACAGGTCAGATCTGTGGAGAGTCAACCTGGTCCACTGTAGGAACATGAGCAATTCAAACTTCCAACATAAATGAAATGCAGTTGGCGAACCCTCCACCAGAAAAGTGACATAGTACATCTTTAAGTACTATCCAGACGATACACTTAATGCTGCAAAGAGAGGAAGAGTTTGTCGGAAGATTTAGTGCAGCCCAGAAAGGACAAAACTCAACACTAAAGCGGTTGTTTCTTTTTTGTCCTTTTATTATGCAAACAAACTGTCTTGATGTTGATTTGTTGGTTGACTTCTTTCATGGGTAGTTTGCTTGGACGACACGTTTGGTCACGACTGCAGCTTGACCTGTGACGACTGCTCAAACGGAGGGAAGTGTAACGTGCAGAAGAACGCCTGCGACTGTCTGGACGGCTGGACGGGGATCCTCTGTAACCAAAGTGAGGAGCGCGCACCGTCTGCCCTTGTACGCCATGTTAAAAGTCTGCTTTGACACTGTCTCGTCCACAGCCTGCCCCGAGGGACATTTTGGTCGGAACTGCTCTTTCGCCTGCAAATGTAAGAATGGAGCCGGCTGCGATCCTGTGACTGGGAACTGTAAATGTCCACCAGGGGTCAGTGGAGAGTTCTGTCAAGATGGTGAGTTACTTTTCTGTCCTCAAAAGCTCCATTGCCCTGTGCTTTTTGAATAAATGCCACGGTATAAAGCAGGCATGTCCAAACTATGGCCCGGGGGCCAAATGCAGCCCTTTTGTTGGCCCTCCGGCTTCCTGCTAAGTTGGTCCAAGTAGTACTTTTTACTGTTTTAAAATTCAAGCATTTTGATGTTATACCAACCTAATGTTAATGTTCCAAGTCTTATTAAACGTGTGGAGGCTCGTTAAAACAATGTCAAACGCAACATTTCAAATGGTTAATTTCATTGTCCGGTGGTCTGTGGCCCTCTGCTCCGTATGTAAGTTTGTACGTTTCAAAAGGCGGCCCCCGGTGGAAAAAAAGTTTGGACCCCCCTTTATACTATAAAGTATTTCAGACATATTTATAATAGTAGGCTATGCAGGACAATTACACACCCTTCTATACTATTTGTCCCAACCAACCAAATAAGTTAGTTTCTCATCATGTCATTGCATTCTCAAGAGTCTATCTATGTTTTTCATGAGAGGATTAATTAATACAGCATATTTTCTCTATTGAATGTTCCTATAATGTCCATAACAGGCAAAATTAAAATGACTGAATAGCTAAATTTTAATTAGAATAGGAATGTGCGACTTCTGATTTATAATTTGAAGTTCATCTAAGGAAGGACAATGTATTTTTTTGTAATTTTAATTAATTAGTTATTGTATTTATTATAATTGTTATTATATATATTTTTTTTAAATTTTATTTACCTATATTAAACAGGTAAGAACCCACTGAGATTGAGATTGAGACCACTTTTTCAAGGGTGGCCCGGGTAAATCAAAACCCACAGAGTCAAAACTTAAGGAGCGGTGTAAAAGGTGTATTATAAAAAATATTATATTATAAAAAATGTCAATATAAAGCTTTTGTCGATCATAGACTTACTCACAGTGGGAAGAGTGACCAACAATATGTATCTCAAGTCGAAGGAAAACCACTGAAAATAACTCAACAACAAAAAAGTACTGTCCTCCTGCTCTGAGTATTGTAGTATTGTAGTATTGAGTATTGTACATGCTGTGTCCAGGCTGTCCAAAGGGCGTCTATGGCAAACAGTGCAATAAGAAATGTAACTGCGCCAACAACGGGCGCTGCCACCGCACGTACGGAGCGTGCCTGTGTGACCCTGGGCTGTACGGCCGCTTCTGCCATCTCCGTGAGCACAAAACTCTCTTATCCATCTGTAAATGTACTTTATGAGCAGCTTTTAACAAACAGACATTGTTTCCATGGCGTCAGCGTGTCCCAGGTGGACATTCGGGGCCGGCTGCTCCGAGGAGTGTCGCTGTGTACAGAAGAACAGCCTCGAGTGTCACCGTCAACACGGAGCCTGCGTCTGCAAACCCGGTTACCACGGCAACACCTGCAAAGAAGGTGAGCACAGAGACATTTAAGATTCAACTTAATAGACATAATAACATAAGGTCACGTTTTCACAATTATTTAGACGGAAAAACAAGAAAGTTTTGAAATAAAATGTTGGATTAATTTTGAGTCACACAGATTAAAAGATTAAAATATGTCATTGTGAACCACTTTAAATGAGAAAACCACGACATCCTTAAATCCGTTCTCTCTGCTGCACTCTGTGTGTGGTGCTGCAGAATGTGCTCCTGGTTCTTATGGGCCGTCCTGTGCTAAAAAGTGCACCTGTGACCCGGGAGTGTCCTGTGATCATGTGACCGGAGCGTGCCAAAGGAAGTGCCCCCCAGGACGCCACGGAGAGGACTGTGGTCAAGGTGGGTGGGCTTCATCCCCTTTAAATACTTGAACAGGGTCTTTTAAAGATTTGTTCTTATCAATATTGTCATTTATTCATCCATTTACATGTTTGTACTGCTCTTTACATCTATAAGGGATGTGACAATAACTGAAATACTGTGAAATCATCAAAAGTCTCACTTTAATATCGTGGACAGTCACAATATATATAATTATAAGCCTCTTTTGATTTTTTTAATGCATGGTTTTGTCACATAACAGAGGGAAGGATACATAGACCATGATCCTTTGCTCCATTTCAGTGCAACTTCAAGACATAACTCTTATATTTTAAATCTTTGTTTTGATTCAGCATTTAACAGTAGGAAAAAGTATCATTTCCACAAGTATGTTTGCCTCTCCACAATATCACAAAAAATATCCTACCGTGAAATAAATATTGTAATAATATCGTACTGATATATTTGCATATCGTTACATCTCTTGTATTTACTGTATATCTATAAGCTTATTTTTGTGTGTAAAGTTGTGTATTTGCGACATATTTAGCTATATTTTCTTTATTTTAGTTATATATAAGTTATATATAAGTAATATTTGAGTAATTCTGTTTTTTTAAAGTAAATTACCTCATCCTGTATAAAGTTTGTAATAGTTTGTAAAAGAGACTAAACCCGACACTAAGATAAGAATTAGAACCGAAACCGAGTAAATTTAGGCTGAAATAACGACGAGCGCAGCTTAAGTTACTGTACAAAAGGAACACGTTTTTTCATAGTCTCACGACACAATGAATAAACCAGGCGTATTTCAGTTTAATTACTTCTTTCTAAATGCGTAACAACATCATTCTTCCGTGTTCTGGTTCAGATTGTCCTGAAGGGTTCTTTGGGGCCGGTTGTGTGCAGTGGTGTAACTGCACCGGGGCCCCCTGTGACCCCGTGACCGGAGACTGTAAATGTCCAGCTGGAACTGTGGGCAAGCGCTGTGAAGACGGTGAGCAGTGACACGCCTCTAAACCGGCCTGTTTGTATTACTGTTGGTCATTTAAATACTTTATATAAATCAAGTCATTTTCATTTGTATTTCTTGTTCGTGTCTTTTTTTTTCGTGGAAGAGCGTATGTTTCAACAGATTTTTTAATGTTAAATACTGGCACTTTTCTAGCACAGATTTTTTCAGGTTTTTTTTGTCAGTTGGATGTTTTTTCAGCCCTTTTTCAAACAGTATAAATTCAGGATGTAAAATTGGAAAAGATGCAAGATTCGCTCACTTTGGATAATTGCAGGGAAAAAAAGGGAATCTTGTCACTGGAAATATTATGTTCTTAATTTGAAGGCTTGAAAATCATGTTTAAAAGGTAATTTTGATTTTTAAAAACCTTTAAACAATGTAAATTGGCAACATTTAGGGACAAAAACACTACAAATACAATAAACATGCCTTTTTGGGGGTTACAAATTCCCAAGTGAGAAATTTGTCTGTGTTTAAAATTCTAAATCTGATGAAACAAATAATTTTCCATAATTATTACCTTCATTTTTTCCAAGAAACATTAAATACTGTTCAAAATCTTCACTTTGGTTTTGACAAATGTGTATCTTCATTGTAGAATAGCTCTCAGTACAAGAAAAAGGGCCATTATTGTTGTATAAAACTATGACCTGTGATACAGTGTGTCCCGACGGCCTGTGGGGTCCTGGCTGCTCCCAGACCTGCCCTTTGTGTGAAAATGGAGGAACTTGTAACAAACACAACGGCTCGTGTAACTGCACCGCTGGATTCATCGGGAAACTGTGTGAGAACTGTGAGTGCGACAAATCTTTATAGCATTTTCTTACAAACTATGGGAATAATGTGATTTAACCAACTCAACGCTTTCAAAGAAGGCGTGTTAAGGGAAGACATGTATTATTACTAAGATAAGATAAGATTAAAGAGATAAAATTTCAGTGTTACAACGCAGAAGATACAGAGGAAAAGGACAGATAACTTATAGGAAGTTTCAAAAAAAGTCTCTTAATAGAAGAACTCTTATAAACAAAACTAAAAAATTTTATTAACAAAACTCCTCTCATATCTTAATAGGAAATGGAGGGGGGGGGGAAAATGATAAAGATAAAGATAAAAATAAAATAAAATAAAATAAAATAAATTCAAATAAAATAAAATAAATAAAATAATAATAATACAATAAAATAAAGTAAAGTAAAAATAGCTAGGATAAGACTAAATAATACTAATACTAATGGTAAGTAAACAAAACACTCTTATTTACATCAGTTGTATGCACATGAATATGGCCTTAATTGCTTGTGAGTACGACAGTAATTGCACATGAATATGACGGTATTGCACATGGTTAAGTCAGTAACAGTACTATCGTCAGTTTAAAATAAAGACCACCCTACCTTAATTGTTTCTGTGCTAAATGTATCTACGGTAATTAGGTATGTTGGATAAAAATACAATTACACAAAATAGCATCAAAACCAGTGGCATTTTTGACGATATCAGCAAATCTCTCTCACTGAAACGTTTAACTTTGAAGTGAACATATCCATTAAATAAGCCTTGTTATGATGCTCTGTGAGCTGTTCGGTTACATTGGCTCAAGTTAGATTTACTTGAGTAACATTTGAAAGAATTGTGCTTTACAGAGTAGTTCTATGTACCGATACTTATTCACTTTACATTTTGTTTTCTTTACTTACTTCTTTACTTACTTCTACATGAGTCATATTTAGATTAAAGTTACTTGACATTTTCACACCTTATCTCCAGATCCAGGGTTTCGTTTTTTGTCATTTTTGTCACTATTATTTCGAAAGAATCTGTCTTATGCCAGTCTGACCACATTGAATCATGAATCTCTAAACCACATGTGTTCATTTTTGTCCAAACTATTACTCAGTACACAAGTAGTAGTTTGCTTCTCTTCACTTCTTTTTACTTCTACTTGAGAGTAATATTATCGTAAAGTAACATTGCTCTTACTTTGGCTACACCACCCACCTCTGTAGCTCATAGTTTTAAGTTTGTAATGTGTGTTTTTTTAGTCTTACACATGTGAGAAAAGCTGCAAAGACTCTCACGTCTTTCTCAGCAGCAGCAGCAGCAGCAGCAGCAGCAGAATCCTGGCCGTGGGAAGCGGTGCGCTCCTCTGGATGGTGGAGGAGATAGTTCTGGGACATTGCAGAAGTTTCTAACAGTTTGTTTCTTGCAGCTTGCCCCAGCGGTCGCTACGGTCACGGCTGCCAAATGAAGTGTGTGTGTGAGAACAACGCTCGCTGTGACTCTGTGAGCGGCCGCTGCACCTGCGCCCCGGGCTGGACCGGACACAACTGCAGGAAAGGTAAATGACCGAGAGCCGCACGGCACGAAAACAAGGAACGTGTCATTAATTATGCATATAAAACATTTGAATGAAGGGATTGTCTTAAAGTTTTATTAATTGACACTGTGTAAGTTGTGTGGACCTTTAATTCATTCATTCATTCATTGGTATTTCATGGTTTTGCTTTGCTTTGATTGGTTTTATTGTTTTAGAACTAGTCAAATCAAGCTATTTCTTTTGTACCTTTTGTAGCTTTATCTTTTGTGTCTGTGCAGAACTTTTGTCATGTAGTGTAAAAAGGGGATTTAGGTTTTATTTAATATTGAATACAAGTATTTCTGGTCTGAAATTGGATCATATTATTATATAGTTGATGTGTTTTATTCATTTATTCAGTTTTGTGTTGCATACTAGAAATGATCTCCTCCCATGACATTTTAATTTATGATGGCATATTTATATATATCTGAACTTTTATGTCAAAATGAATGGGTGTTTATTGATCTGATTTATGCAACTGTTGATCATTTCTGTAACAGTGTGAGAAGATTGAAGTCTTTTTGTTGCAGTGTGTGATGTTGGCCACTGGGGGGCAGGCTGCGCTCAGAGCTGCGACTGTAAGAACGGAGACGGCAGTTGTGACGCTGTGACCGGCCAGTGCAACTGTGAGGCTGGATACACTGGACAACAGTGTCATCACAGTATGTATCAGAGCTTTCATGACATGATTATCACTCATCCTCCTCATGCACATCATGTCTCGCTTAGTTCAAGATGACACCAAACATCTGGAATATAAATATCTGCGTCTTCTTCTCGTTGCTGCTTCCAAAATCTCCTCTTTGGTCTTCATCTTGGCCTCTTGTCCTGCACTTCTAACCCCAGAATATTTCTAGCCACATATTCATCTTCCTTTGTATAAAAATCTAAATATATCTCATTCCTAAATTTAAATTAACTCTTAATCTTGGTGGATTAAGTGATCTTTTTATAATAATATCTGTAGAATATATTCTAATCTTTATCATTTCTCAGAGTGTCCTGGTGGGATGTTTGGTCTTGGATGCCGTCATCGTTGCCAGTGTGACAATAACGCACAGTGTGACCACGTGAGCGGCGCCTGCACCTGTCACACTGGATGGACCGGCACTTTTTGTGAAAAACGTGCGTAAAGATCTTAATCAAGCCAAACATCTCTATTAGTCTCTAGTGTACATTTTCTCTTTAGTATTAGTACTTTTTTGTTCAGCACTTGTATGTATTGTCTATTGTCTTCCTTATATATATGTGCTGTTTATTTATGTTCCAATAACTAAATGTATTTCTTTGTGAGGTTCAGAAGAGCAGAGTTGGGTGAATTGTACTTGTGTTGTGTTGTTGTCCCAGCGTGTCCTCAGGGTTTCTTTGGCCTGGACTGTCAGAGGAAGTGCTCGTGTCTGAACGGGGGCAGATGTGATCATGTGACCGGGCTGTGCTCCTGTCCCGCCGGCTGGATCGGCTCTCGCTGCAGCCAAAGTAACAAGAATAGATTCATTTGATTGACAAATTAAACCACAGAATTATACCCAGCTTTTTATAGGGACTAATCCAACTTTAAGAATTAAACAAGCTTATTTCAGACAATTATATTTTAGCATTGCCACTGTCTCTATGCACTCCGTGGAGCAGTTATATTAAAGGAATAATAGAGGATTTTTGGCGACTAATCTGAGTCTCATCTCCTCGTGGCGTGGACAGCCGAGTAGTTCTCCCACATGTCAATCATTCCGTGCGTGCTATGCTAGTGCACACCTGCAGGCTAGTTCCCAGGATAGCAGCACGTTTCCCTGGCTGCACATGCGTGGTTGATATGCCGGTGTGTGTTTAGTGAGTTCCTTCAGTGAACAGCACAAAATGACGAGAGAGAAAGACTGTGTTCGAGCTCAGAAGAGACGGAAATCTGCCGAGACGAGAGATGCGTGTGAACCGTCGTGCTAATAAACAAACAAACACGTGTAGCAGCGCGGCTGTTGAGGTTTGATTGAAGGCCTCTTGGAAACAACAGGAGGGGGGGGTGAGTGTATGCATGAACATTTAAAAAAAAGGGACTAACAGTTGAGTTCTCATCTGCAAAAGATCCTCCATTATTCCTTTAAGAATGGGAAACACAATAAACATTGTGACAAAGCCCAGTATTTTTCATGCTGAAAGTGTGAAAGATCAGTTGTGGAGGTTGCCCGGATGACCCGTCTGATCACGGTCCTGACCTGAGAAGGTCAGGACCGTGATCAGACGGGTCATCCGGGGGTAACCTCTTTGTGTCTTTGGCAGTCTGTCCCACCGGGCGCTATGGCGACGGGTGTAACCAAACCTGCCACTGCAGTAACAATGGAGCCTGTCATCCTGCCAGCGGTCAATGTGTGTGTGCCCCGGGCTGGAGCGGGGCCAACTGCACTCAAGGTACTTTCTCATCACATCACGTCATCTTTGTGTGGAAGCTATAAGATGAGGTTAAAGGTCATGGCTGTAACGAGCACCTTTACTGGTTTAAAAGGGTAATACAATCACTGCTGAACCCAGGATACCATCAAGTGTCGTACAGTGACTTACAACAAATCTTGTTGATTTGATTTGATCTTGAAAAGTGGTTTGGTTCTAGTAGTTGGATCAAAGTGAGGAGCTCGTTCCACTGTTTGACATAAACAACATCTGAATTTGTGAATTTCTATAGATTAGGCATGTTCTCTTTTTTCCCAGAATGCCCTGCTGGGTTTTATGGAGCTGAGTGTCAACTGCGCTGCTTGTGCCAAAATGGCGCCACGTGTGACAAGACTAATGGGAAGTGCACATGTGCCAGTGGATGGACCGGGACGGCCTGTGAACGGGGTAAGAAGAAGAGGAGGATGAAGTGAGGCCCTGTGTACGTTCTTAGTGGAGGGTCCGATACCTAAGTCTAAACCATACTGTGGAACATTCCGGGCATTTTAACGAGACAAGCAGGCGATGGACCCTCCACCAGAAAACGTACATCGTGCAGCTTTAAGATAATATCAATAAAACATCCAATAGTTCCATGTGGGAAATTGCAGCTTTGGGTTTGAGCCCCCCTAAGCTTTGTCTCACTCGCTGAGTCACTCCTAACTCAGTGATGCACAAATACATCTGTTACCTGTAGTTATATATTGTCTACAATTCATATCACATTTACTCGTATTCATAATTTTAATTTTGACTTTACATATGCATAATTTTCTTAATGTCGGGTGCTTCTCAATAGAGCAGATTCCAACACACAGTCAAACTTGCAAAATGTGATTTTATTGGGCTTTGTTGAAGGTTTAGTGCCGAAATGTTTTTATGTCCTAATAAATTCACATTTCTCTATTTCTCTCTTCATGATTTTGATATCCAAAGTTCTCCAAAACATTATAAACATTTTCAAAACAAATTTTATTCAAATACAGTTCAAATTCACCTCTTTTAAAATCCAAAATCATTAAAAGTTGATTAGTGCTTGCATACCCCCAGGTGCCCTTGCCCCCCTGGGTAAGAGAAGTAACCATGAGTAAACCATACTTACTGTAAAACAAATCCCATTAGATTAATGCATGAAATACACTTCTTCTGCTTCACGACTTCTATTTGATGCTGCATAATAAGTCAAACCTTCTTGATAAAAGCGCGCTGAGTGTGAGTTTGATTATGTCCTCGTCCTTTTGTCGTGTCCGTGCTCCTGCTCTAATCTGGGATGCTCTGGGAAACTCGCTGGCGCTGCACATTTTTTATAGGAATGTGACAAATGAAGGTGTCAGCAAACAGCCTGCGTGTTGGGGCTCTTCTCATTGTTCTGTGTGACATCTCCAGGTTTACTCTTGTGTCTCTGTTTCTGTGGTGCAGAATGTGTCCTGGGCAGATTCGGGGCCGACTGTCAGCAGCAGTGTGAGTGTCAGAACAAAGGCCAGTGCGACAGACAGACAGGACAGTGCCTTTGCAGCCCGGGATGGGTCGGGCCCCGCTGTGAAAGAGGTGAGGGTCCCCTGGATGGCACACTAAAACACACGATAAATAACCACCTTTTTTATTTAAATAATTAGATCATTTGAATGGTACAAAAGTGCGGTAAATGTGCCTTCGGTCAGGTCGGCGTTATTTTTGTATCACCAGTCGGCTATTGCATTCTGGGACCATGGTATAAGTGGACAAGTGCATTACACAGTTATAACTCTGCGTGGGTGAGTTATGACAGTGTAATGCACGGCTCCTCGTTGTTTCATTCTTACTTATCTTATTCTTGAGGATAGAGGTCACAGAGCGTATCCATATTTTCCATGTTGGTTTTTTGAGACTGGATAAGACTCTGATTGACCTAAGTAGAACCATAACTAGCACAAACTAGGCAAACCAGGCCTGAACCAGCTCTAAAACCAGACTACTTAACATTGCAAAATTAAAACATACCTTTAATTCACTCATGGATGTATATGCACCTGAGATGACATGAAGCAGCAGTATTTTGCAGGTAAAGTTATTGTAAAAACAGCTCTAAAGAAGGACAATATGAGGTATTAATGAGTATCTGAACCTGCTTGTACCAGATCTAAAGTGAATCAGGTCTAAACCAGGACTAAACTATTGTGTCTCCTGATTGTGTGTTCAGCGTGTGAGCGAGGCTGGTTTGGAGCGCGCTGCAGGGACAGGTGTCAGTGTTCTCACGGGGCGTCCTGTGACCATGAGACCGGAGAGTGCCTGTGTCCCCCGGGCTGGAGGGGCAAACTCTGTGACAAAGGTACACATCAAATGTACTGATGGAGCATTTGAAAAACTTGATTTAGTTCATCTTCACTTAAATTCAAGAGTGAAAACGTAAGTAAAATGGGTATTATTTTTTTCTAAAGGATTTTTTGGCCCATAGGTTTAGTCAGACAGGACAGTGCAGCGTTAACAGCAGTAATCGGGATTCAATCTGATGTTGCTGAGGCTGCACAGAGCTTAGCATACATGCTCGACTCAACTACGTTGCAGCACGATCATTTTCAGTTTCAACTGTAAAAATGACCTATATTTGAAGGCAGCTCGTTACATAAACGTGAGCTGCAGAGAGAGGTTACATTGAATTAAGCCCATTTGAACTTGTGCAGGACACCGTGTCCTTTGCCTCTCTGTTAAGTGTTTGTTTTGCTCTCAGCCTGTTTGCCCGGCACTTATGGGACGGGGTGCACAGAGCGCTGCAGCTGCGCCCACGGCACGTCCTGCCACCACATCTCAGGAGAGTGCGGCTGTCCTCTGGGCCGCACTGGGAACGGATGTGAACTCAGTGAGTGCTCTGACTAATGCTGTAAATGTTACAGATACAACACTAACATACTTATAATTATAGACGTATACATAAGCACCATGTTGTTTGGCATAAAGAGCTCAATTCAAAACTTTAAAAAATATATTTGTTTTAGAACATAGACCGTGGCCTTCTTCATACCACTATTGCAGATACTTATATAGATAAAAATACAGTCACAAAGCTGATTGTAGTTCTAACCAAGACATCCTTCAGATTGAATTGCTACATTGATGTTTGAATGTTTATCTATTTAATGAAATGAAACAATTGTCCTCAGATGCGACTGTTGCTGTGCTATTGTGCTACAAAAGTGATAGTAAAATGAACATTGTGGTTTCAGCTTGTCTCCCTGGAACCCATGGACAGAACTGTAACCAGGTCTGCCAGTGTTCGCAGACAAACCAGCTCTGCCACCCGGTGTCTGGAGTCTGCTACTGCGCCCCGGGTTTCCAAGGCCCAAAATGTGACCAGAGTAAGTAAACATCTACTACTGAACACAACACGAATGTATATGGCATCTGATCATGTGTCTGGTCTCAGTCTGTGCAGAGGGATGGTACGGTCCCAACTGTGAGCGGCGCTGTCAGTGCGCCAACGGAGGGAAGTGTGCGCCCTCTACTGGAGCCTGTCAGTGTCCTGCGGGGTTCATAGGGGCTCACTGTAACATCAGTAAGTTTAATCATTATTAAGGTCCTTTATTATCCGTCACTCAGGTTTTCGGAACACGCTTTGGACTCTTTGACATGTTAACAGCCTAAAATAGCATATAGAGGGAAAACATGTAAGGAAATGAAGTCAAATCAATTTAGTTCTTATTTTTGAGCATGCTGAAAACCATGGTTTCCAGTAGACAGTTTAAGAACTCTCTGGTGGACTGAGGAATGAAGCAGATTTGATGAGGCTAAAACAAGAGCTGCTAGATGCAAAGTATTAAAAGCTGCATTTTATTGTAATTACAGCAATTACTCTGCTACTATCCAAATCTAGTGAAGATGTACTGACTTTAAAAACCTGGTGAAGCACATCTGGATTACACCCGAATGGCATTATATTACAGTTGTATTAAGAAGTGGATCAGAGCTTTTTCAACTCGTGAGAAGATGAAGGCCCTAAAATATTTGCAGAAATACTTTACTTTACTATACTACTACTACTATACTTTGGATGAGGACGCAGCATTACACAGTTAAAAGCTTCAAATATTAGCATCATATTGATCTTAATGTTTATAAAGGGTGTTATAAAGGGTCTTCACACAGACTTTTGTGGTGGCTGGATCAATGCTCGTTTGGGGCGTAGGGTGTAGACAAAGGATTCACGTTGACAAAGCTCTGCAAACTTTTCAAGGTAGTTTATTTACAGAGAAAGCAGTGTCAAATACAGGACAGCAGAAAACAGCGCCCGGGTCTCCGATGATCAGGGACCCCCCTCTCTGGGCGCACCTCCCTTATATACTGAAGATGCACAAAGACCGATAAACAATATCTGACAGGTATGACCCTATCCATGTACCAACGGATTAGCCAATGAGAGAACAAGATGTAAAGGTATCCTTATTTGGGTAGCACCAGGGGAAAGTTACAGAAATGAAGTCATGCGTGTGTATGTCGATGTTCAAACCTATATCTCCTTTTTCGGCCTATAGCTTCGCCTGGTGTACTCCTAGCAATAAATTACAACAGGCCTCAGTACTCCTAACACCTTGTATAAGAGTTTAAACAAACCGAGTGGGATGGAGGAGAACAGAATGTACAGTTTAGATACTTCAGATTCCTCCCTTCTGAGTGATTACGCTCAGATCAATTAATTAATTAGACACGATCAGCGACAAGCGAGAGCAAAAACCTGCTTGTCGATGCTTACTTTTGTTTAGCAGGAAAAATTCTCTCACGGCACCAACCGTCAGTTGTTCTGACCGATCTTGGCTACCACCCCTTCTGGCTGTCCTTGATCGTGTTATCTAGCGACCTAAACAGCCTCACTCCTTTAATTATCATTAACTTTAAGAGTAAATTTGTATTTAGTCTTAAGTTATTGTCCAATTGAATCAATCCTTAATAGCTACTGTGTGAGGATATTCGTGTCGCCGCACAACCTAAACATCAGCACTGGATTATCAACAACATATCAACACATCAACACATCAACACATGAGTATAATTTATTTCATCAACCCTTTACTTATTTAACCAAATCTTTTAATTAACCCTTTTATCATTCTATTATAACTCTTTTCACCACTCCTCTCAGCGATGATTATGTTGTCTTCACGGCGTTGATATGTTGTGATGTTTGGCTCCAGCGTTCTCCTTTGTTATTCCCAATGTCCTTTTTAACAGCATTTCAGCATCGTCCTGGGAACAAAAAAAATAACTGACCAGTATCTTGTACCTTGCACTTTTCATGTAAGAACACCCTCTAAAAGTCATTTTATTTTTTATGTGCACAAAATATATGTATATATAAGTGTGATGATATAATTTGTTAAACACTTCTAGTAAAGTAAATTAATTATAGACTATATTTAAACAAAAATAATGAATAATACATTTAACTTGTCAGCATAATCTTTCCTATATATCTCATTATTCCTCCCTTTTGCCAAAACACTTCTCGTATGTGAGCGTTTTGTCAAAAACTAAAAAAGTATGATTATGCGCATGCATTGATTATAAACCAAACTTCAACAGGAATGAGGGCTATTTTGAGTATAAGGTAGATAACTATCAACCAAGTCCAACTCTATTCCTCTTTTATTGGTGTCCTCCTTCAGATCGTCACTATATAACATAGGTACTTGTGTCCAACTGAGTATTATTGTTTCAGCGAAAATCAATAACAATGCACCAAAACAACACATTACACCCAGTGATAGTATAGCGGTAGCCAACGTCAACGTTGCTAATACTCCACTAGGCCCTAACCTATTCTCTAACCACCTACTATCAGACATGTCTGCCTCTGTCTGGCTCATAGTTTGAGTCTCCGTCTGGGTCTCTGTTTGAATTCCAGTCGGGGTCTCTGTCTGAGTCTTTGCTTGAGTCTCTGTCTGAGTCTTTGCTTGAGTCTCTGTCTGAGTCTTTGCTTGAGTCTCTGTCTGAGTCTCTGCTTGAGTCTCTGTTCGAGACTCTGTCTGGGTCTCTGTTTGAGTCTCTGTTTGAGTCTCTGTCTGAGTCTCTGTCTGAGTCTCTGTCTGAGTCTCTGTCTGAGTCTTTGCTTGAGTCTCTGTCTGAGTCTCTGCTTGAGTCTCTGTTCGAGACTCTGTCTGGGTCTCTGTTTGAGTCTCTGTTTGAGTCTCTGTCTGAGTCTCTGTCTGAGTCTCTGTCTGAGTCTCTGTCTGAGTCTCTGTTTGAGTCTCTGCTTGAGTCTCTGTCTGAGTCTCTGTCTGAGTCTCTGCTTGAGTCTCTGTCTGAGTCTCTGTCTGAGTCTTTGCTTGAGTCTCTGTCTGAGTCTCTGCTTGAGTCTCTGTTCGAGACTCTGTCTGGGTCTCTGTTTGAGTCTCTGTCTGAGTCTCTGTCTGAGTCTCTGTCTGAGTCTCTGTCTGAGTCTCTGTCTGAGTCTCTGTCTGAGTCTCTGTTTGAGTCTCTGTTTGAGTCTCTGCTTGAGTCTCTGTCTGAGTCTCTGTCTGAGTCTCTGTCTGAGTCTCTGTTTGAGTCTCTGCTTGAGTCTCTGTCTGAGTCTCTGTCTGAGTCTTTGCTTGAGTCTCTGTCTGAGTCTCTGTCTGAGTCTCTGTCTGAGTCTCTGTCTGAGTCTCTGTTTGAGTCTCTGTTTGAGTCTCTGCTTGAGTCTCTGTCTGAGTCTCTGTCTGAGTCTCTGTCTGAGTCTCTGTTTGAGTCTCTGCTTGAGTCTCTGTCTGAGTCTCTGTCTGAGTCTTTGCTTGAGTCTCTGTCTGAGTCTCTGCTTGAGTCTCTGTTCGAGACTCTGTCTGGGTCTCTGTTTGAGTCTCTGTCTGAGTCTTTGCTTGAGTCTCTGTCTGAGTCTCTGCTTGAGTCTCTGTTCGAGACTCTGTCTGGGTCTCTGTTTGAGTCTCTGTCTGAGTCTCTGTCTGAGTCTCCGTCTGAGTCTCTGTCTGAGTCTCTGTCTGAGTCTCTGTCTGAGTCTCTGTTTGAGTCTCTGCTTGAGTCTCTGTCTGAGTCTCTGTCTGAGTCTTTGCTTGAGTCTCTGTCTGAGTCTCTGCTTGAGTCTCTGTTCGAGACTCTGTCTGGGTCTCTGTTTGAGTCTCTGTCTGAGTCTCTGTCTGAGTCTCTGTCTGAGTCTCTGTCTGAGTCTCTGTCTGAGTCTCTGTCTGAGTCTCTGTCTGAGTCTCTGTTTGAGTCTCTGCTTGAGTCTCTGTCTGAGTCTCTGTCTGAGTCTCTGTTTGAGTCTCTGCTTGAGTCTCTGTTCGAGACTCTGTCTGGGTCTCTGTTTGAGTCTCTGTCTGAGTCTCTGTCTGAGTCTCTGTCTGAGTCTCTGTCTGAGTCTCTGTCTGAGTCTCTGTCTGAGTCTCTGTTTGAGTCTCTGCTTGAGTCTCTGTCTGAGTCTCTGTCTGAGTCTCTGTTTGAGTCTCTGCTTGAGTCTCTGTCTGAGTCTCTGTCTGAGTCTCTGTTTGAGTCTCTGCTTGAGTCTCTGTTCGAGACTCTGTCTGGGTCTCTGTTTGAGTCTCTGTCTGAGTCTCTGTCTGAGTCTCTGTCTGAGTCTCTGTCTGAGTCTCTGTCTGAGTCTCTGTCTGAGTCTCTGCTTGAGTCTCTGTCTGAGTCTCTGTCTGAGTCTCTGTTTGAGTCTCTGCTTGAGTCTCTGTCTGAGTCTCTGTGTGAGTCTCTGTTTGAGTCTCTGCTTGAGTCTCTGTTCGAGACTCTGTCTGGGTCTCTGTTTCTAGTTCTTGACTGTCTTTCTCTAGGTCTAGTTCCTTAATGACTTTACCAGTCGTCTTGGCTCTCTTAAGTAGCCCTGTCGGTGTTAGTGTCGTTATTACTCTGGAAGGTTCGACGGTGGCTGTCTTTACGACGGGAGGAGAAATGCTCAAAGCAGCCCTTTTCCCTTCTACAGTATCTTCTAATGTTTCTTTGACACCCCCAGCGACATCGGGTGGTCCTGCTGTTAGTTCAGTCAGTTTTGTTATTGGTGTTTGCTTTGTCGGGGTCGTCCCTGCCGTTGTAGTCTCCGTCTCTTCTATCTGTATCTCAACTGTCGTCCCGTTGGTCTGGCCTAGTTCAGCATGCATTGTCTCTGGCACAACATCGCCTACTCTTAGCGTCGCTCTGTGCAAGTTATACCCCTTTCTACCCTTTTGACCCGTCACAAATTCGGAAATTGGATTGAAATATTTACAAGTATAATGTCCTTGGTCTTTGCATGTCACATTTCTAATCATTAATGCACAATTTCCTACCTTTCAAACGTTTCTAAAGTCGTTATATAGGATATGCTTTCTGTGTCCCCTAGGTGTTCCCCTTACTTCGGTATCTGTTAATTGGATGATTTCCCCTTTATTGTTTCTCCATTCAGTATTTTCCCTAGAGTTCCACTTTGTACATTTACAGTCAAGGTATACTGAACTCCCTATTCGGCCCCTGACCTCGGCAACAGAGTCCCCGTCTTCAGTGAAAACTGCTGGAACCCTCTCTTTAGGTGAGTCCGGTGCTCTTATTTCACACACATTTCCTGTCGGGAAAGGGGGTTGCTTTTGATCTATTGTCACCTCGCCTGTTCTCCCCACAGTCCCTTCAGTTCTAGTGTCCATATCTCTCAGGTTTTCGTCCTTTCCGGACGGGTCTTGGACTCCTGTTTCGGGCTGTGCTCTCTGGTGTCTTTTGTGTACAGTAACCTTTTTCTGAGGTTCCTGCTGGTGTGTAGTCTCTTGGCTCCGACTCGATTGTCCTTGGGAGATATTGTAAATCAACGTCTCTGAATCTCTGCTCTTGTCCATTGTCTGTAGTGTCATTTCCGGTAGGAGCAGACACATGTACAAGCTCATCATGAATGTCTTTGGCAGGGTCAAACTCTCTTTCTGGCTCCTCGTCAGGAGCCCTTTCTGTGATGTTTGCCCCTGCAGATTCATTCGAGTCTTTTTCATGGTGACCGCTGGTGTTAGGTTCCTCAACTTTTCCCACCTTCACGCAATGTGACAAATGGTACCACAATGGAGATCCTTTGACCTGAACTGCTGTTCCTGTGCTACGCACTACCTCAAAAGGACCTTCGCGGCGTTCGTTGTACCACTTCCTTCTAAACACTTTGACAAACACTTTGTCCCCCGGTTGAACTACCTTTTTCTGCTTCTCGAGCTTCTCCTGTCCTTCCTCCCGCTTCTGTCTATCTGCAACATATGTAGATAATTTCTTATGAAGCGTCGCCATATACTTGACATATGCTTGCATCTCGTCCTCTAGTAGCGCTAAACTAGGGCCCTTTCCACTGGTGCGCAAGCGTGGGGTTGGCATATGTCTTCCCGTCACCAACTCGTGTGGTGTCACTCGCAAATCACGGAGCTCACTGGACCGACAGGCCATCAATGCCAGTGGCAGCGCTTCCACCCAGTTCAAACCTGTATGTTGGCAAATCTTGACTATGCGGTTTTTCAGCACGCCATTCATTTTTTCACATATTCCTTGTGCCTGTGGTCTGTACACTGATCCAAATCTCTGACTAATTCCCAATTTTTGTAAGATTAGTCTAACAGTTTTATCCACAAATTCTTTGCCGTTATCTGAAGAGATCCTGTCAGGCAGGCCCCACCTACTTATGACTTCTCTACACAGAAACTTCACTACACACAAACTTGGCAACAGATTATGCATCTCTTCTGTTCAAGTTTTGTAAGTAGTTCAAAGTACATATTGTCTCTGGTTGGTGTCTAATTGTCTCTTAACCTCCTCCCTTGCACCATGCGCGAAGCCATGTGCTTCAAGAATAATTAGAACCAACAGTCTAAAATCAAATCTTTAAAATCTTTAAAATCCAATCATCTTTTATTTAATATTTTCTTTCAAATTCACCTAATATGTGACTTAAAGAACTTCTCCTCACTGCATTTTCACCGGTCACAAGGTTTGCAGCTTCTTCGGCTGTTCTGTTTACTTTGTGAGACTTTTAACTCTTAATTTATGTAGTACATTTAGCTATTGCTATTTATTTATTTATTATTATTATATTTTCCAATTCTTCTTGCAGTATGGTAACTTCTTTTGAGACTTTGTCTCCCTTTTTCCCAATAGTTTCTGTAACACTTGATAGAGTCTTTATGACACATTTCTTTATTCAGTGAATAATTATCATGTCATCCATGTCTTGAATGATCGTCCTTTATAGATTCTTGTTCAATTTCAGCCACATTTTTTCTTCAAAATGTTTAGACTCTGTTTTAGTCCCATGGGAA
The DNA here is from genome assembly GCF_026437365.1 of Eucyclogobius newberryi. Lineage (NCBI taxonomy): Eukaryota > Metazoa > Chordata > Actinopteri > Gobiiformes > Gobiidae > Eucyclogobius > Eucyclogobius newberryi. The sequence goes on along the minus strand of NW_027315823.1, from coordinate 31,522,689 downwards.
GTCTTTCCTCAATTGTAATCTTCATGAATCCTTGATCTTCCTGTCGGATCTTCAGGGCATCTGTTAAACCCCAAACACCAGGCCCCTGTAAGGGTTTACCGGGCCTCTCTGTCGTATGGCTGGTCCGTTGTATCTTCCTACGAACCCGCTTCTGAAACCTCCTCTGCATTCTCCTCTGAAGCTTCCTCTTTCTTTCCTGCACTCACGGGCGTAATGACCAAGCCGTCCGCAATTGTAACATTCTGCTGAAGATCTCTTCGGGTTTTCTTTATTGAAATTACCTCTGTTGTAGTTTTCTCTGCCTCTATCTCCCCAGGTTTGTTGCTGGTTAAAGGCTGGTTTGGTGAAGACAGTCTGTGGTCCCCATGGCCCTGTCTGTGGTCCCCATGACCCTGTCTGTGGTCCCCATGACCCTGTCTGTGGTCCCCATGACCCTGTCCGTGGTGGCAGATTCTGAACCTGGTTTGGTTGTGTTTGAGGCAATGGCTGGTTCACTTGAGGATGATTTTGTATCACCATCGCTTGTCTCTTTTCTTTCTTCTTAGTGTCAACCAAATGCACTTGATCTAGCTTTTCCATCACCTCTTGGTCTTGTACCTTTTTCCGATATAGCTCCACGTGATGAGCTATGTGGTCTGAATAAACACTAATTGTCATGCTTCCAAGGCCAACCACTTTTTCCAATTTCCTTCTTACTGGTGCCGGCAAGCCTTTCTGAATTTTAGCTCGCAGAATTGATTTCTCCATTCGATTCAACTCTGGATTGTTGCCAGTGACATTTCTCCACACTTGATGAGCTTTTGATACGTATGCTCTTGGATTCTCCTCCAGTCCGAGCGGTTGTAGAATGATATTGTCTGGATGAACGTTTGTTGGAAACATCTCACTTAATGTTCTCCATATTGTCCCTTTTCGAGCGACGAACAGCTCTGCGTCGTACACTGCTGTCTTCGCATATCGGTTCAGTCCTGCTTTTGTCAAGACTTCTTGCATCCCTGCCATGCCAAGAATAGTTGCTAGTAGTCTCTTCATATCTCCCATTGCTGCTTATGTCCCCACTAGCATCTCCTCCAGTTTAGCTATCCAGGGGTGTGCCCCATCTTGGAGTATGGGCAACTTTTCCATCAAATCCGACATATCGACATTTTGCCATGGTTTGTATTCCAAACGTTGTCCTTTTATTATTATTGGGCACATCTTCTGGTTTATTCTCTTTGTCACCGTTCTGTCACGCAGTTCATAATGCGAAAGCTCTGAGAATGAAAGTCGATGTTTACTAGATGCTTTCGGTCTGTTCTCTGCATCTCTCCAGGATGTTGAATCAGAATCATCACTCTGATCTTGAGTCTCCTTATTTGAATCCGATCCGTCTTCTGACTCTTCATCGCTGTCTTCTGTTTCAGTGTCATTGTTCTCCTTTTGTGTTTTGTATGTCACCTTTAATGACTTCTTTCCTTTCTTCTCCGCTGCAGCCAAAATCAAATCAAATCAAATCAATTTATTTTTGTAAGGCCCAAAATCACAACAACAGTTGCCTCTGAGGGCCACAGGGAGAAATGAATCAACAATGTCTGTGGTGGCGATGGAGTCAGACAATGTCTGTGGTGGCGAGGGACGATGTCCCAGGGTCCTCTGTCCTTAGACTCTCCTTCTCGGCCAGGAAAAACTACAAAACAAAACTCTCTTCACAGCTGGATCGTATCCATTCGCTGCTCCTTCTTCTTCATCACTTTTGTCATTTTTGGTGGACAATTTTCTGAGTCTTTGTCCCACGGTTTTTGAGCTTGACTTCTTCTTCTTCTTCTTGTTTTTGAGTTTTTGATACATTGTTACAGTTGTTGTAGCTTTACCAGTCTCTATTACTTGTTCATTTTCATCTTCAATTTTGTATCTTCCATCTTGAGTCATCACTGGGAGCTGTGGATATTCTTTTGCAATATCCTGTAATTTCTCGTAAAGTGGAGGCATCTTCACTGTTGCCTGCGTATTTGAGGATGATCTATTGATCTCTTCCCTCACTTTGTCCACTATTGGCGTGTTCTTTTCACTCTCCGTCTTCATTTTATCTCTTCGTTCTTTGTTTTTGAACCATTTTACAACTTCGTTTTCGAACAGTTGCATCACTTCCAATTCAATTCTTCTCTTCTCTTTGCGTTTCCGTCCAATTCTTCCTCTCTTTTGGTTGGCTTTGTATGTTTCGATCAACACCTGTAGTATTTTAATTACGTCCTTCACAAGATGATTGTTTATCTGCACCAAATCCACTGTAGTATTTAGTCTTGATGTCGCCATCATGCTATATTTTCTTTCTTTAGATTTATTTTATTTTATTTTGTTAAATTAATTTACCTCAACGTAGTGTTTTCTCTAACACTTCTCAAGTTATTTAGTCCGTTTGATAAAAACTTCAAAGATCGTTTGCCAACCTCAGCAGATGTGAAAGAAATTGGTGTTCAATGTCAATCAAAAATCTGAATTATAACTAAAGAGTAAAAATAAATCCAGTTATTTTTATCTAACTAAAGAGTAACAATAAACAAATTCAAAATTATACCTTATCCAATTAACCTTAAGATATGAGAAAATCAAAGCTATATTTTTATTCAATTGAAGTTAAATTTCAGCAAAATCTCAGGATTCGCAGTGGACCAACTAAAAATGTAAAATTCTTAATTGTAGTACTATGTCTTATCGCATGGACAACCTCAACAATCTGAAATTGGTGACCAATGTAAATCAGGTCAAAGTTATTTTCTATCTGACTTAACAATACACAATTCCAAAATGTACCTTATTCGACTCAAATTAGGATATTGTATCACTGGTTATTCAAATTATGATATATATATATATATATATAACTTAATTTTTATCCGATTAAGTAGCATAAAAACAATTCTCTTAACTCACAATGGACCACGCCAATGCAACGGTTCTCAATTGTAAAGATACGCCTTATCTTATGTAATTATGTGTAACCCCCAACAATCAGTCATTGCCAAGTTTTTGCATAACAGAAGTATGTGATTATAAATGTGTAATTACACAGTCTTTTTTAATGCAAGAGTTTGTGAATAGAAACAAACTGGCCTTTTTCAGGTCTTCTCCTCCAGTTGACGGCTTTGTTTCGTCAAACTGTTCCGCTCCGTTTCCTGTCTCCTTCTGTCACTCCGATCTCGTATGTTGTCGCAATAACAGAAAAGAGAAAACAGTGATTAGTTCACGTTAATCCTTTGCCAATTCAGGTTATTTCAAACAATTATCATAACATAATTTTCATCATGAATAATTTTCTTAATCATCCAATAAGGTATCTTATTTTTGTAATACCATCATTCGTTCTTCACTTATCTATTTATTTATTTATTAATTCATTCATTTCTTTCTATTTTCTCGTTAATTAACCTCTTTTTATCTACAACTTCCTCCCTTTTATTATTAATCCTATAATAATAAATCGAGTACAGCCTGTGATAAACACAAACGGTCGAGATTGCCTCTTAGTCCGATGTATCTAACAATCTGCTTTTTTCTCTCTCTCTTTTCCTGCTACTTTTTCGCACTCTGCTCTGCCTCACACACATGTGGGAGGAGCCAATAGCTCCGCCCCCAATAGCGTTAACCTGCTCAGTCTTTCTTCCTGTCCTCTGTCTGGGCACTTCCGCCGTGCCTTCACTCTTTCTCTGTCTTTCTTCACACCCTGTAGGAGGAGCTAACCTCCGCCCCCGACTTCTAAAAACTATCTCAAACGCGGTCCAGTTGTCCCCCTTGAAACATCTCTTAACAGACTCCACAGAGCGAAGAAATTGATATAAAAATGACCGACAAAAACGACTCCACACTCCGGATCAGCACTCACACAAAGACAACATCCGCTGCTCAACTTAAAGTAAATTTCTTTTTACTTAAAGTTAAACTTCACGTTTCTTCAAACTTAGAAAGACTATCCGGTCCTCTCTCAGACCGCACCCTGAAAACACAATTTTACTCTGTAAACAACGAAACACGCACAAAGACAAAATAAGGTACCTATATGTTATAACCAAAAAACAAAACAAAAAAACGTCAAATCCCACATAAAACACACAAACAAACAACAAACTCGAGTAACATAAAACTTATTGCATACTTTTTAATCTCAACTTTAAACTGTAACAGCGCTAAAAACTAAATCTTCTCTCTTCAGTTTAGCAATTTGCTCCCCTCCCTTTCTCCTTCTCTCTCTCCGACACTCACTGACACAAAAACGCAGCAGCAGAAAGGAAAACGAAAAAGGTGGGGGCTTAGCGCCTGGAGCTCTCTTTAACCTTTAAACTTCAACAGTAACGTTACTTCTCAAAACACAAAGACCCATTCTGAGGGTCAAACTGTCCCCGGGGCACTACTTTATTATCTTCTTTTTCTTTCGACTTAAAACTTCGGCGTTTCTTCGAACATGAATAAACTATTCCCAGGTACTTTTATTCTCTTTTCAACACAACCACCTTAAGAACCATAATGCATTTATTTTTTCTCTCTCCTGGCCAGGGTTAACATCTACTACCGTAACGACTTTACGTCACGTCTTCCTCTCTCTCTTCCCCTCTCTTCTCCCCTTCTCTCTCTGCTCGACGCACGGACACACAGAACTTCAGGCCGCACACACGGAGCAGAAACAAGAAATGAGCAAAGGTGGGGGCTAGATCTCACCTCTCTGCCGTTTTATTTCTGACAGGTTCTTTCCGTTAACCGTCTATATTTTCAGTTTTGGTTCAAAATACATTTTGGACACGTATATCATCACTTAGATACTAGTCTGACTCTTCACCGAGGCCTACGGTAAATGATGCTAAATCTAGGGTCTTTGATCACTACGTCTCCTCAGTATTTAGACAAAAACAATTTATCTTTCCAAATTCAACTAACACATTTTAGACGTGTCCCCCTTTCCCACACACGCGCCTCACCGAGCATCACCTCCACACAGCTCTTTAACGGAAACAGGCATAGGACAACAGCACTCACACAGCATCAAACCAAAGGTCGAAAGGTAAAACTCACCTAGGCCAATGATTTTCTGCTGTTTAGAGGCTTCGATCCAGTCTGCAATCCGTCCCGATTTCGTGGCGCCATTTTGTGGTGGCTGGATCAATGCTCGTTTGGGGCGTAGGGTGTAGACAAAGGATTCACGTTGACAAAGCTCTGCAAACTTTTCAAGGTAGTTTATTTACAGAGAAAGCAGTGTCAAATACAGGACAGCAGAAAACAGCGCCCGGGTCTCCGATGATCAGGGACCCCCCTCTCTGGGCGCACCTCCCTTATATACTGAAGATGCACAAAGACCGATAAACAATATCTGACAGGTATGACCCTATCCATGTACCAACGGATTAGCCAATGAGAGAACAAGATGTAAAGGTATCCTTATTTGGGTAGCACCAGGGGAAAGTTACAGAAATGAAGTCATGCGTGTGTATGTCGATGTTCAAACCTATATCTCCTTTTTCGGCCTATAGCTTCGCCTGGTGTACTCCTAGCAATAAATTACAACAGGCCTCAGTACTCCTAACACCTTGTATAAGAGTTTAAACAAACCGAGTGGGATGGAGGAGAACAGAATGTACAGTTTAGATACTTCACTTTCTCTGTCTGTTGTCAGCGTGTCCTTTGGGCCGCTATGGAGTGAACTGTGCATTTGTGGCGCGGTGTTCGGGGGGAGCCCAAAACGACCCGGTGACAGGACGGTGTCTGTGTCCCCCAGGAAGGACCGGACAGGACTGTGCACAAGGTGAGCAAAATATAGGCTGAGAACTCCGATTTGCCATAAACAATCACTAAAAGTAACTCAAGACACACACATACCAGTATTTATCTATGTTCGAACCCCAACCCTTTATGTATTATTATTATTTTTTAATTTTTCATATTATTATGGCCTCTGCTTCACATAAATAGGCTTTTTGACTCTTTCAAATAATACAATTAGCAATATGAAATGTTCCACAGTATGGCATTATATGTATCTATCTCCATGGAGACAAGGTTGAGCTACAAGTCCAAGTTATAGGTCAGAGAGGTGAAAGAAGAAGAAATCATGTTTTTCAAGGTATTTTCTTGCTATACAAACACCTGTAGTATAAAAAATGGGAGCTTTAACGCCATACTGTGGAACATTCCAAGCAAAGCAGTAACATCTCCATGGTTACAAGCCGGCGACTGACAGACCCCCATCAGAAAAAGTTGGGCAGCATCACTTTTGGAACTAAAGCTTGATGAAAGAAACGCCAAGAACTGTCGACTAGCTGTAAATGAAAGCAGATTCAAACTTTCAGCGTCTTTACTTTGGTGTGTTTTATCCTCTGTTCATAGAAATCTGTCTTGAGCAGATCGGACACTTCAAGGCCGATCTGAAAACATGCGCAAAATAAATTCACTGCAAAATGAAACACCATGGCAACAATCTCCAGTCGTCTCTCTCTTTCTTTCACATATTCTTCTCTAAATGTGGCTCTTCTCCATTGGCTCTTGCAGTGTTTTACATGGTTGCTGTTCCCCTCAGGCTGCCCCCCAGGGCGCTTTGGAGCGAGCTGTTCCCAGGTCTGTCACTGCAGTAATGGGGCGCTGTGTGACCCTGTGGGCGGGACCTGCACCTGTGGGCTGGGATGGACCGGGACACACTGTGACACAGGTAACGACACAGAATAGACCAGGTTTATATATATATATATAGGTTTAAATGCTCACTGATAAATGATCACTGAAAGTACTATATGTCAAAGCTTTAAGAGATATATTGATCCAAAAACAATATCTATACAAGTCAATTACTAAATCAAAGGGTTTGTTCACACTTGAACTTATAAATTGGGCCTGGGACAAAAACCTGGATCTAAATCTGCATTAAACCAGGACTAAACTGGGATCTAACCACAACCAAAAGCATAAAAAATACACTTATTATAACAATTAGGTCTATTTTAATTTTAAAAAAACACTGTGTGTGTCATGAAAGGTGCTATATAAATCCAATGATTTATTAATGAATTTATAGTAAATTTAGACTTGGACCATATTTATTGACAAATGAGAGAAATTACCTTTACAATGTAGTTCAAAAATAGAATCTAGTAACATCAAATGGTCAAATTGGCCTCTAACAGTCTAACTTTTATTTTTTTTATTTTGTTGTTGTTTTTGAAGTCATTTATGCACAATACAAACATTCTACTCATGAATAGTGTCAAACTGGACTTAACCAGATCAATGTGAGGGATGAATCAGACACAGGTTAATTGTTCACTGCCGTTTGCACCTACTTATCATCTCCATAATCACCAGCTTTACCGCCTTCACCCACAGCACCCGTGTAGAGGTGACGACGTCTGTTCTTTCTCCTCAGAGTGCTCCTCGGGCCGATACGGAGCCGACTGTCAGCTGAAGTGTGGCTGTCAGAACAATGGCACATGCCACCGAGTGACAGGGGCGTGCGAGTGCGGCCCCGGCTTCTATGGACACGTGTGCGAGCATGGTGAGTGAGGCCCCTGCTTCTATGGACACGTGTGTGAGGCCCCTGCTTCTATGGACACGTGTGTGAGCATGGTGAGTGAGGCCTCGGCTTCTATGGACACGTGTGTGAGGCCCCTGCTTCTATGGACACGTGTGTGAGCATGGTGAGTGAGGCCTCGGCTTCTATGGACACGTGTGTGAGGCCCCTGCTTCTATGGACACGTGTGTGAGCATGGTGAGTGAGGCCCCTGCTTCTATGGACACGTGTGTGAGCATGGTGTGTGAGGCCCCTGCTTCTATGGACACGTGTGTGAGGCCCCTGCTTCTATGGACACGTGTGTGAGGCCCCTGCTTCTATGGACACGTGTGTGAGGCCCCTGCTTCTATGGACATGTGTGTGAGGCCCCTGCTTCTATGGACATGTGTGCGAGCATGGTGAGTGTGGCCCCTGCTTCTATGGACATGTGTGCGAGCATGCTGAGTGAGGCCCCTGCTTCTATGGACATGTGTGTGAGGCCCCTGCTTCTTTGGACATGTGTGTGAGCATGGTGAGTGAGGCCCCTGGGGAAAAGATGTACTTAAAGGTCCCATAACATGCAAAATCGACTTTTCAGAGCTTTTAACCTTCTTACACATTGCTATTTGTGCTTCATATATGTACCCAGAGTGTTTTTTTGATTGATTCCCGCAGTGTTTAGCTATAGTACAGACTATCTCCTTTCCTCCAATCTCCAAACTGACGGGCGGTGGGGCAAGACCGCGTCATAATCCCCCCTTCCCCTCCCGCCTCCCGCCCCCTTCCCTTTCAATTTACGAGGAAACACGGCTCAAAGAGGCCCAAAACTTCATTAATGATATCACACTCTTTACTATTATCACAATGGTGAAGGTTTATGTGGCAGTTGATGCAGCGACCGGGAAAATAAACGGAGAGAAGTTCTATCCGATACCGAAAAACCAGGAAATAAGAGCGCAATGGACATAAGACTTTATATATATATATATATATATATATATATATATATATATATATATATATATATAGATAGATAGATAGATAGATAGATAGATAGATCTATAGATATATCTGTTCTGCGCACGCTGTAGAATAAACACCAGATTTATTTAGTCTCAAAGTAGTGTTGATCTGAAGTTCTATTGTTTCTCACTCACTCGGGCGGAGCGGCGCAGTGCGGAGCAGACAGCTGTGGGGCAAACACTACGTCACGGGTGGGCGGGGCACACACGCGCTCTGAGACTACGTCACGGGTGGGCGGGGCACACACGCGCTCTGAGACTACGTCACGGGTGGGCGGGGCACACACGCGCTCTGAGACTACGTCACGGGTTGGGCGGGGGAGCCAGATCGCTCTTCGCAAGGGTGGGGGCGAATATCAAACCAAGCCGTCTGCATTTCCGGGTTGGTGAGGGGGTCCAAGGTCTGGGTGATATTTCTTAACTATTATGTTAAGGGTGTTGCACAACCCTTATTATTATCAATTATACACTTAGGATAGACTACGAAACGTGAAAAAAAGCATGATATGGCACCTTTAATATTCATTTCTTCATTGGCTCAAAAGGGCGGGGCAAAGACTTTCCAACAAACATTCAATCACAATTGACAATATAATTTATTAGCATGAAATATTAGATTTAATTGACTTGTCGATGGTTCTGTAACTCTGGTCCCAGTCTCCTCACGCCTGTCCTCACTGTGTTCCACTGGCGTCCTCTGTCGACACCAGTGTGACTGTATGAACGGAGCGTCATGTGACCCAGCCACAGGTCTGTGTGTGTGTCCCCCGGGTTACCACGGCGACCGCTGTCACAGAGGTACCATGTTACACATGTTACAGCTTCTACAGCAGACACATGTTAAAGATGGAGATGCTTTAGCTGGAATGTTCCACTACATTAAAACTTTATTGTATTCAGATCGTCAGATGTTTTTATTTTGTTATTGCAAAAGAAAAAATATTATGAAAAATGTGAAACGAGAGAAAAACAATCTCTTTTTTCTGGTGTTTACATTTGGACAAAAGGGTTTATTCTGCTGTTACATCTCGTCAGAGCTACAATAACAGCACAAATATTACATACAATAAAACTAAAATTGTGTGGCTAGAATTGCAACATTTATTATAAATGATGTCAAAATCTTTTGGACCCAATCTCTTTTTCCTGTGAGCGGGCTCGCCTCTCCACAGATCTGACCTGTAACTGTGTCCGTGCTAGTTACGTTTAATGCACAAATATTCCAGGCAAAACAATGACATTTCCAGAGCTCCGTTCATCTTTATGTTGTTGTTGATTCTCACACATTTGTCTCCATCTGTGTTCCTGTGTTCTCCCCGTGTACTCTCCGTGTTCTCTCCTGTGTTCTCTCCGTGTTCTCCCTGTGTTCCTCCCCGTGTTCTCTCCGTGTACTCTCCGTGTTCTCTCCGTGTTCTCCCTGTGTTCCTCCCCGTGTTCTCTCGTTCTCTCCGTGTTCTCCCCGTGTTCTCCCTGTGTACTCTCCGTGTTCTCTCCTGTGTTCTCCCCTGTGTTCCTCCCCGTGTTCTCCCCTGTGTTCTCTCCGTGTTCTCCTCTGTGTTCTCCTCTGTGTTCTCTCCGTGTTCTCTCCGTGTTCTCCCTGTGTTCCTCCCCGTGTTCTCTCCGTGTACTCTCCGTGTTCTCTCCTGTGTTCTCCCCGTGTTCTCCTCTGTGTTCTCTCCGTGTTCTCCCCTGTGTTCTCCCCGTGTTCTCCCCGTGTTCTCTCCGTGTTCTCCCCTGTGTTCTCTCCGTGTTCTCCTCTGTGTTCTCTCCGTGTTCTCTCCGTGTTCTCCCCTGTGTTCTCTCGTTCTCCCCGTGTTCTCTCCGTGTACTCTCCGTGTTCTCTCCTGTGTTCTCCCCTGTGTTCCTCCCCGTGTTCTCCTCTGTGTTCTCCCTGTGTTCTCTCCGTGTTCTCCCCTGTGTTCTCTCCGTGTTCTTCCCTGTGTTCTCTCCGTGTTCTCCCCTGTGTTCTCTCCGTGTTCTTCCCTGTGTTCTCTCCGTGTTCTCTCCGTGTTCTCCCCTGTGTTCTCTCGTTCTCCCCGTGTACTCTCCGTGTTCTCCCTGTGTTCCTCCCCGTGTTCTCTCCGTGTACTCTCCGTGTTCTCTCCTGTGTTCTCTCCGTGTTCTCCCCTGTGTTCTCTCGTTCTCCCCGTGTACTCTCCGTGTTCTCCCTGTGTTCCTCCCCGTGTTCTCTCCGTGTACTCTCCGTGTTCTCTCCTGTGTTCTCTCCGTGTTCTCCCCTGTGTTCTCCCCGTGTTCTCCCCGTGTTCTCTCCGTGTTCTCCCCTGTGTTCTCTCCGTGTTCTCCTCTGTGTTCTCCTCTGTGTTCTCTCCGTGTTCTCCCCTGTGTTCTCTCCGTGTTCTCTCCGTGTTCTCCCCTGTGTTCTCTCGTTCTCCCCGTGTTCTCTCCGTGTACTCTCCGTGTTCTCTCCTGTGTTCTCCCCTGTGTTCCTCCCCGTGTTCTCCTCTGTGTTCTCCCTGTGTTCTCTCCGTGTTCTCCCCTGTGTTCTCTCCGTGTTCTTCCCTGTGTTCTCTCCGTGTTCTCCCTTGTGTTCTCTCCGTGTTCTTCCCTGTGTTCTCTCCGTGTTCTCTCCGTGTTCTCCCCTGTGTTCTCTCCGTGTTCTCCCCGTGTTCTCTCCGTGTTCTCCCCTGTGTTCTCTCCGTGTTCTCCCCTGTGTTCTCTCCGTGTTCTCTCCTGTGTTCCTCCCCGTGTTCTCTCCGTGTACTCTCCGTGTTCTCTCCTGTGTTCTCCCCGTGTTCTCCTCTGTGTTCTCTCCGTGTTCTCCCCTGTGTTCTCCCCGTGTTCTCCCCGTGTTCTCTCCGTGTTCTCCCCTGTGTTCTCTCCGTGTTCTCCCCGTGTTCTCCTCTGTGTTCTCTCCGTGTTCTCCTCTGTGTTCTCCTCTGTGTTCTCTCCGTGTTCTCTCCGTGTTCTCCCCTGTGTTCTCTCCGTGTTCTCCCCGTGTTCTCCTCTGTGTTCTCTCCGTGTTCTCCTCTGTGTTCTCCTCTGTGTTCTCTCCGTGTTCTCTCCGTGTTCTCCCCTGTGTTCTCTCGTTCTCCCCGTGTTCTCTCCGTGTACTCTCCGTGTTCTCTCCTGTGTTCTCCCCTGTGCTCCTCCCCGTGTTCTCCTCTGTGTTCTCTCCGTGTTCTCCCCTGTGTTCTCCCCTGTGTTCTCCCCGTGTTCTCTCCGTGTTCTCCCCTGTGTTCTCCCCGTGTTCTCTCCGTGTTCTCCCCTGTGTTCTCTCCGTGTTCTCCCCTGTGTTCTCTCCGTGTTCTTCCCTGTGTTCTCTCCGTGTTCTCCCCTGTGTTCTCTCCGTGTTCTTCCCTGTGTTCTCTCCGTGTTCTCTCCGTGTTCTCCCCTGTGTTCTCTCCGTGTTCTCCCCGTGTTCTCTCCGTGTTCTCCCCTGTGTTCTCCCCTGTGTTCTCTCCGTGTTCTCCCCGTGTTCTCTCCGTGTTCTCCCCTGTGTTCTCTCCGTGTTCTCCCCTGTGTTCTCCCCGTGTTCGCTCCGTGTTCTCCCCTGTGTTCTCCCCGTGTTCTCTCCGTGTTCTCCCCTGTGTTCTCTCCGTGTTCTCCCCTGTGTTCTCTCCGTGTTCTCCCCTGTGTTCTCTCCGTGTTCTTCCCTGTGTTCTCTCCGTGTTCTCCCCTGTGTTCTCTCCGTGTTCTTCCCTGTGTTCTCTCCGTGTTCTCTCCGTGTTCTCCCCTGTGTTCTCTCCGTGTTCTCCCCGTGTTCTCTCCGTGTTCTCCCCTGTGTTCTCTCCGTGTTCTCCCCTGTGTTCTCTCCGTGTTCTCTCCGTGTTCTCCCCTGTGTTCTCTCGTTCTCCCCGTGTTCTCTCCGTGTACTCTCCGTGTTCTCTCCTGTGTTCTCCCCTGTGTTCCTCCCCGTGTTCTCCCCGTGATCTCTCCGTGTTCTCCCCTGTGTTCTCTCCGTGTTCTCCCCTGTGTTCTCTCCGTGTTCTCTCCTGTGTTCTCTCCGTGTACTCTCCGTGTTCTCTCCTGTGTTCTCCCCGTGTTCTCCTCTGTGTTCTCTCCGTGTTCTCCCCTGTGTTCTCCCCGTGTTCTCCCCGTGTTCTCTCCGTGTTCTCCCCTGTGTTCTCTCCGTGTTCTCCCCGTGTTCTCCTCTGTGTTCTCTCCGTGTTCTCCTCTGTGTTCTCCTCTGTGTTCTCTCCGTGTTCTCTCCGTGTTCTCCCCTGTGTTCTCTCCGTGTTCTCCCCGTGTTCTCCTCTGTGTTCTCTCCGTGTTCTCCTCTGTGTTCTCCTCTGTGTTCTCTCCGTGTTCTCACCGTGTTCTCCCCTGTGTTCTCTCGTTCTCCCCGTGTTCTCTCCGTGTACTCTCCTGTGTTCTCCCCTGTGCTCCTCCCCGTGTTCTCCTCTGTGTTCTCTCCGTGTTCTCCCCTGTGTTCTCCCCTGTGTTCTCCCCGTGTTCTCTCCGTGTTCTCCCCTGTGTTCTCCCCGTGTTCTCTCCGTGTTCTCCCCTGTGTTCTCTCCGTGTTCTCCCCTGTGTTCTCTCCGTGTTCTTCCCTGTGTTCTCTCCGTGTTCTCCCCTGTGTTCTCTCCGTGTTCTTCCCTGTGTTCTCTCCGTGTTCTCTCCGTGTTCTCCCCTGTGTTCTCTCCGTGTTCTCCCCGTGTTCTCTCCGTGTTCTCCCCTGTGTTCTCCCCTGTGTTCTCTCCGTGTTCTCCCCGTGTTCTCTCCGTGTTCTCCCCTGTGTTCTCTCCGTGTTCTCCCCTGTGTTCTCCCCGTGTTCGCTCCGTGTTCTCCCCTGTGTTCTCCCCGTGTTCTCTCCGTGTTCTCCCCTGTGTTCTCTCCGTGTTCTCCCCTGTGTTCTCTCCGTGTTCTCCCCTGTGTTCTCTCCGTGTTCTTCCCTGTGTTCTCTCCGTGTTCTCCCCTGTGTTCTCTCCGTGTTCTTCCCTGTGTTCTCTCCGTGTTCTCTCCGTGTTCTCCCCTGTGTTCTCTCCGTGTTCTCCCCGTGTTCTCTCCGTGTTCTCCCCTGTGTTCTCTCCGTGTTCTCCCCTGTGTTCTCTCCGTGTTCTCTCCGTGTTCTCCCCTGTGTTCTCTCGTTCTCCCCGTGTTCTCTCCGTGTACTCTCCGTGTTCTCTCCTGTGTTCTCCCCTGTGTTCCTCCCCGTGTTCTCCCCGTGTCTCTCCGTGTTCTCCCCTGTGTTCTCTCCGTGTTCTCCCCTGTGTTCTCTCCGTGTTCTCTCCTGTGTTCTCTCCGTGTACTCTCCGTGTTCTCTCCTGTGTTCTCCCCGTGTTCTCCTCTGTGTTCTCTCCGTGTTCTCCCCTGTGTTCTCCCCGTGTTCTCCCCGTGTTCTCTCCGTGTTCTCCCCTGTGTTCTCTCCGTGTTCTCCCCGTGTTCTCCTCTGTGTTCTCTCCGTGTTCTCCTCTGTGTTCTCCTCTGTGTTCTCTCCGTGTTCTCTACGTGTTCTCCCCTGTGTTCTCTCCGTGTTCTCCCCGTGTTCTCCTCTGTGTTCTCTCCGTGTTCTTCTCTGTGTTCTCCTCTGTGTTCTCTCCGTGTTCTCTCCGTGTTCTCCCCTGTGTTCTCTCGTTCTCCCCGTGTTCTCTCCGTGTACTCTCCGTGTTCTCTCCTGTGTTCTCCCCTGTGTTCCTCCCCGTGTTCTCCTCTGTGTTCTCTCCGTGTTCTCCCCTGTGTTCTCCCCTGTGTTCTCCCCGTGTTCTCTCCGTGTTCTCCCCTGTGTTCTCCCCGTGTTCTCTCCGTGTTCTCCCCTGTGTTCTCTCCGTGTTCTCCCCTGTGTTCTCTCCGTGTTCTTCCCTGTGTTCTCTCCGTGTTCTCCCCTGTGTTCTCTCCGTGTTCTTCCCTGTGTTCTCTCCGTGTTCTCTCCGTGTTCTCCCCTGTGTTCTCTCCGTGTTCTCCCCGTGTTCTCTCCGTGTTCTCCCCTGTGTTCTCCCCTGTGTTCTCTCCGTGTTCTCCCCGTGTTCTCTCCGTGTTCTCCCCTGTGTTCTCTCCGTGTTCTCCCCTGTGTTCTCCCCGTGTTCTCTCCGTGTTCTCCCCTGTGTTCTCCCCGTGTTCTCTCCGTGTTCTCCCCTGTGTTCTCTCCGTGTTCTCCCCTGTGTTCTCTCCGTGTTCTCCCCTGTGTTCTCTCCGTGTTCTTCCCTGTGTTCTCTCCGTGTTCTCCCCTGTGTTCTCTCCGTGTTCTTCCCTGTGTTCTCTCCGTGTTCTCCCCTGTGTTCTCCCCGTGTTCTCTCCGTGTTCTCCCCTGTGTTCTCCCCTGTGTTCTCCCCGTGTTCTCTCCGTGTTCTCCCCTGTGTTCTCCCCGTGTTCTCTCCGTGTTCTCCCCTGTGTTCTCTCCGTGTTCTCCCCTGTGTTCTCTCCGTGTTCTTCCCTGTGTTCTCTCCGTGTTCTCCCCTGTGTTCTCTCCGTGTTCTTCCCTGTGTTCTCTCCGTGTTCTCTCCGTGTTCTCCCCTGTGTTCTCTCCGTGTTCTCCCCGTGTTCTCTCCTGTGTTCTCCCCTGTGTTCTCCCCTGTGTTCTCTCCGTGTTCTCCCCGTGTTCTCTCCGTGTTCTCCCCTGTGTTCTCTCCGTGTTCTCCCCTGTGTTCTCCCCGTGTTCGCTCCGTGTTCTCCCCTGTGTTCTCCCCGTGTTCTCTCCGTGTTCTCCCCTGTGTTCTCTCCGTGTTCTCCCCTGTGTTCTCTCCGTGTTCTCCCCTGTGTTCTCTCCGTGTTCTTCCCTGTGTTCTCTCCGTGTTCTCCCCTGTGTTCTCTCCGTGTTCTTCCCTGTGTTCTCTCCGTGTTCTCTCCGTGTTCTTCCCTGTGTTCTCTCCGTGTTCTCCCCGTGTTCTCTCCGTGTTCTCCCCTGTGTTCTCTCCGTGTTCTCCCCTGTGTTCTCTCCGTGTTCTCTCCGTGTTCTCCCCTGTGTTCTCTCGTTCTCCCCGTGTTCTCTCCGTGTACTCTCCGTGTTCTCTCCTGTGTTCTCCCCTGTGTTCCTCCCCGTGTTCTCCCCGTGTTCTCTCCGTGTTCTCCCCTGTGTTCTCTCCGTGTTCTCCCCTGTGTTCTCTCCGTGTTCTCTCCTGTGTTCCTCCCCGTGTTCTCTCCGTGTACTCTCCGTGTTCTCTCCTGTGTTCTCCCCGTGTTCTCCTCTGTGTTCTCTCCGTGTTCTCCCCTGTGTTCTCCCCGTGTTCTCCCCGTGTTCTCTCCGTGTTCTCCCCTGTGTTCTCTCCGTGTTCTCCCCGTGTTCTCCTCTGTGTTCTCTCCGTGTTCTCCTCTGTGTTCTCCTCTGTGTTCTCTCCGTGTTCTCTCCGTGTTCTCCCCTGTGTTCTCTCCGTGTTCTCCCCGTGTTCTCCTCTGTGTTCTCTCCGTGTTCTCCTCTGTGTTCTCCTCTGTGTTCTCTCCGTGTTCTCTCCGTGTTCTCCCCTGTGTTCTCTCGTTCTCCCCGTGTTCTCTCCGTGTACTCTCCGTGTTCTCTCCTGTGTTCTCCCCTGTGTTCCTCCCCGTGTTCTCCTCTGTGTTCTCTCCGTGTTCTCCCCTGTGTTCTCCCCTGTGTTCTCCCCGTGTTCTCTCCGTGTTCTCCCCTGTGTTCTCCCCGTGTTCTCTCCGTGTTCTCCCCTGTGTTCTCTCCGTGTTCTCCCCTGTGTTCTCTCCGTGTTCTTCCCTGTGTTCTCTCAGTGTTCTCCCCTGTGTTCTCTCCGTGTTCTTCCCTGTGTTCTCTCCGTGTTCTCTCCGTGTTCTCCCCTGTGTTCTCTCCGTGTTCTCCCCGTGTTCTCTCCGTGTTCACCCCTGTGTTCTCCCCTGTGTTCTCTCCGTGTTCTCCCCGTGTTCTCTCCGTGTTCTCCCCTGTGTTCTCTCCGTGTTCTCCCCTGTGTTCTCCCCGTGTTCTCTCCGTGTTCTCCCCTGTGTTCTCCCCGTGTTCTCTCCGTGTTCTCCCCTGTGTTCTCTCCGTGTTCTCCCCTGTGTTCTCTCCGTGTTCTCCCCTGTGTTCTCTCCGTGTTCTTCCCTGTGTTCTCTCCGTGTTCTCCCCTGTGTTCTCTCCGTGTTCTTCCCTGTGTTCTCTCCGTGTTCTCTCCGTGTTCTCCCCTGTGTTCTCTCCGTGTTCTCCCCCGTGTTCTCTCCGTGTTCTCCCCTGTGTTCTCTCCGTGTTCTCCCCTGTGTTCCTCCCCGTGTTCTCCTCTGTGTTCTCTCCTGTGTTCTCCCCTGTGTTCCTCCCCGTGTTCTCCTCTGTGTTCTCTCCGTGTTCTCCCCTGTGTTCTCCCCGTGTTCTCTCCGTGTTCTCCCCTGTGTTCTCTCCGTGTTCTCCCCTGTGTTCTCTCCGTGTTCTTCCCTGTGTTCTCTCCGTGTTCTCCCCTGTGTTCTCTCCGTGTTCTTCCCTGTGTTCTCTCCGTGTTCTCTCCGTGTTCTCCCCTGTGTTCTCTCCGTGTTCTCCCCGTGTTCTCTCCGTGTTCTCCCCTGTGTTCTCCCCTGTGTTCTCTCCGTGTTCTCTCCGTGTTCTCCCCTGTGTTCTCTCCGTGTTCTCCCCTGTGTTCTCCCCGTGTTCTCTCCGTGTTCTCCCCTGTGTTCTCCCCGTGTTCTCTCCGTGTTCTCCCCTGTGTTCTCTCCGTGTTCTCCCCGTGTTCTCCTCTGTGTTCTCTCCGTGTTCTCCTCTGTGTTCTCCTCTGTGTTCTCTCCGTGTTCTCTCCGTGTTCTCCCCTGTGTTCTCTCGTTCTCCCCGTGTTCTCTCCGTGTACCCTCCGTGTTCTCTCCTGTGTTCTCCCCTGTGTTCCTCCCCGTGTTCTCCTCTGTGTTCTCTCCGTGTTCTCCCCTGTGTTCTCCCCTGTGTTCTCCCCGTGTTCTCTCCGTGTTCTCCCCTGTGTTCTCCCCGTGTTCTCTCCGTGTTCTCCCCTGTGTTCTCTCCGTGTTCTCCCCTGTGTTCTCTCCGTGTTCTTCCCTGTGTTCTCTCCGTGTTCTCCCCTGTGTTCTCTCCGTGTTCTTCCCTGTGTTCTCTCCGTGTTCTCTCCGTGTTCTCCCCTGTGTTCTCTCCGTGTTCTCCCCGTGTTCTCTCCGTGTTCTCCCCTGTGTTCTCCCCTGTGTTCTCTCCGTGTTCTCCCCGTGTTCTCTCCGTGTTCTCCCCTGTGTTCTCTCCGTGTTCTCCCCTGTGTTCTCCCCGTGTTCTCTCCGTGTTCTCCCCTGTGTTCTCCCCGTGTTCTCTCCGTGTTCTCCCCTGTGTTCTCTCCGTGTTCTCCCCTGTGTTCTCTCCGTGTTCTCCCCTGTGTTCTCTCCGTGTTCTTCCCTGTGTTCTCTCCGTGTTCTCCCCTGTGTTCTCTCCGTGTTCTTCCCTGTGTTCTCTCCGTGTTCTCTCCGTGTTCTCCCCTGTGTTCTCTCCGTGTTCTCCCCCGTGTTCTCTCCGTGTTCTCCCCTGTGTTCTCTCCGTGTTCTCCCCTGTGTTCCTCCCCGTGTTCTCCTCTGTGTTCTCTCCTGTGTTCTCCCCTGTGTTCTCCCCGTGTTCTCTCCGTGTTCTCCCCTGTGTTCTCCCCGTGTTCTCTCCGTGTTCTCCCCTGTGTTCTCCCCGTGTTCTCTCCGTGTTCTCCCCTGTGTTCTCTCCGTGTTCTCCCCTGTGTTCTCTCCGTGTTCTTCCCTGTGTTCTCTCCGTGTTCTCCCCTGTGTTCTCTCCGTGTTCTTCCCTGTGTTCTCTCCGTGTTCTCTCCGTGTTCTCCCCTGTGTTCTCTCCGTGTTCTCCCCGTGTTCTCTCCGTGTTCTCCCCTGTGTTCTCTCCGTGTTCTCTCCGTGTTCTCCCCTGTGTTCTCTCCGTGTTCTCCCCTGTGTTCTCCCCGTGTTCTCTCCGTGTTCTCCCCTGTGTTCTCCCCGTGTTCTCTCCGTGTTCTCCCCTGTGTTCTCTCCGTGTTCTCCCCTGTGTTCTCCCCTGTGTTCTCTCCGTGTTCTTCCCTGTGTTCTCTCCGTGTTCTCCCCTGTGTTCTCCCCGTGTTCTCTCCGTGTTCTCCCCTGTGTTCTCTCCGTGTTCTCCCCTGTGTTCTCTCCGTGTTCTCCCCTGTGTTCTCCCCGTGTTCTCTCCGTGTTCTCCCCTGTGTTCTCCCCGTGTTCTCTCCGTGTTCTCCCCTGTGTTCTCTCCGTGTTCTCCCCGTGTTCTCCTCTGTGTTCTCTCCGTGTTCTCCTCTGTGTTCTCCTCTGTGTTCTCTCCGTGTTCTCTCCGTGTTCTCCCCTGTGTTCTCTCGTTCTCCCCGTGTTCTCTCCGTGTACCCTCCGTGTTCTCTCCTGTGTTCTCCCCTGTGTTCCTCCCCGTGTTCTCCTCTGTGTTCTCTCCGTGTTCTCCCCTGTGTTCTCCCCTGTGTTCTCCCCGTGTTCTCTCCGTGTTCTCCCCTGTGTTCTCCCCGTGTTCTCTCCGTGTTCTCCCCTGTGTTCTCTCCGTGTTCTCCCCTGTGTTCTCTCCGTGTTCTTCCCTGTGTTCTCTCCGTGTTCTCCCCTGTGTTCTCTCCGTGTTCTTCCCTGTGTTCTCTCCGTGTTCTCTCCGTGTTCTCCCCTGTGTTCTCTCCGTGTTCTCCCCGTGTTCTCTCCGTGTTCTCCCCTGTGTTCTCCCCTGTGTTCTCTCCGTGTTCTCCCCGTGTTCTCTCCGTGTTCTCCCCTGTGTTCTCTCCGTGTTCTCCCCTGTGTTCTCCCCGTGTTCTCTCCGTGTTCTCCCCTGTGTTCTCCCCGTGTTCTCTCCGTGTTCTCCCCTGTGTTCTCTCCGTGTTCTCCCCTGTGTTCTCTCCGTGTTCTCCCCTGTGTTCTCTCCGTGTTCTTCCCTGTGTTCTCTCCGTGTTCTCCCCTGTGTTCTCTCCGTGTTCTTCCCTGTGTTCTCTCCGTGTTCTCTCCGTGTTCTCCCCTGTGTTCTCTCCGTGTTCTCCCCCGTGTTCTCTCCGTGTTCTCCCCTGTGTTCTCTCCGTGTTCTCCCCTGTGTTCCTCCCCGTGTTCTCCTCTGTGTTCTCTCCTGTGTTCTCCCCTGTGTTCTCCCCGTGTTCTCTCCGTGTTCTCCCCTGTGTTCTCCCCGTGTTCTCTCCGTGTTCTCCCCTGTGTTCTCCCCGTGTTCTCTCCGTGTTCTCCCCTGTGTTCTCTCCGTGTTCTCCCCTGTGTTCTCTCCGTGTTCTTCCCTGTGTTCTCTCCGTGTTCTCCCCTGTGTTCTCTCCGTGTTCTTCCCTGTGTTCTCTCCGTGTTCTCTCCGTGTTCTCCCCTGTGTTCTCTCCGTGTTCTCCCCGTGTTCTCTCCGTGTTCTCCCCTGTGTTCTCTCCGTGTTCTCTCCGTGTTCTCCCCTGTGTTCTCTCCGTGTTCTCCCCTGTGTTCTCCCCGTGTTCTCTCCGTGTTCTCCCCTGTGTTCTCCCCGTGTTCTCTCCGTGTTCTCCCCTGTGTTCTCTCCGTGTTCTCCCCTGTGTTCTCCCCTGTGTTCTCTCCGTGTTCTTCCCTGTGTTCTCTCCGTGTTCTCCCCTGTGTTCTCCCCGTGTTCTCTCCGTGTTCTCCCCTGTGTTCTCTCCGTGTTCTCCCCTGTGTTCTCTCCGTGTTCTCCCCTGTGTTCTCTCCGTGTTCTTCCCTGTGTTCTCTCCGTGTTCTCTCCGTGTTCTCCCCTGTGTTCTCTCCGTGTTCTCCCCTGTGTTCTCTCCGTGTTCTCCCCTGTGTTCTCTCCGTGTTCTCCTCGTGTTCTCCCCGTGTTCTCCTTGTGTTCTCTTCACGTTCTCCCCGTCTTCCTCCCCTCAGCGTGTAAACACGGCTGGTTTGGTGAGGGCTGTTCGAGGCCGTGTGATTGCGAGGGTCCTTGCGATCACGTGAGCGGGCGCTGCCTCTGCTCGTCAGGCTGGACCGGCTCCCGATGTGACACAGGTGATCACCGTGACCTTTGACCTTTCACACTTTACCGTGTTTTTGTCAAGGTAAAATATATAAAAAATGGAAATATAGTTTCTGTCGTCTGCTATTTCCAGCCTCACACACAAACCTCTCGTACAGTAAATGAGTCAGTAAATGTGATGTGATTATCAGATCACACGTTCTCACAAAAGCAGCTCTAGGTGTGGCATTATAATTGAAACTATCACCTGCCGGGGCCAATACCAACTGCACTTTAACAGTTAAAGCGACTTAACAAATTCAACAAATTCACAGTTTTCCAGTTGAACTTTAATTGTATAAGTGGATACATTTCTTTTCCTTGTGCGTTTGTCCCAGAGTGCAGAGTGGAGGGTTTTGGGCCGGGCTGCTCGCAGGTCTGTGAGTGTGAGAATGGAGCGCAGTGCGACCGGAGGAGCGGGCGCTGCAGCTGCCTCCACGGCTGGATCGGGGCGTCCTGTCGAGAAGGTGAACCAGACCACAGAGCTCCTGTATTCTATTAAGTACAGTGTGAAGCATTACAGACCCTAAACTAGCACTAAACTGTAGACTAAACGAGCAAAAAACAAGGATAAACAAGGAATAAAGTAAATCAGGATTAAACCAGGAGGATTAACCAGGCTTTAACCAGGCTAAACGGTCTGGACCAGGACTAAAGGAGGGTTGAATCAGGAGAAAAGCGGGTTGAAAAAGGCTAAACGGGGTCAAATCTTACGTGATCAGGACGGAACAAGGGAAAAAACGGGACTAATCTGGAATTTCACTGGGACTAGAATTAGACTAAACCAAATCTACATTAGGACTCAGGGTGCGTTCACACTCGCCATTATTTGATCCTAAATAGAGCACATTTTAGTCCTGATGTGGATTTGTTTTGGTTCTGTTCTGTACAAATGTGAACGCGCCCTAAATCAGGATTCAAACTAAACCAAACATGGATTATCCGGACAAATCCAGGTTCAAGTTTTACCCAGGGCTAAACAAGAAGTAAGAAATATAAACCAGAACAAAACCCGTACTAAAACAGACCTCAGTATTTGTAAAACAACGTGTCCCGGCGCCTGTGACAGTGACAGTTCTGCTGAGGCCAGAGAAAGTACAAGTACATACACTACATGTGCTGCTGAGGCCAGAGAAAGTACAAGTACATATACTACATGTGCTGCTGAGGCCAGAGAAAGTACAAGTACATATACTACATGTGCTGCTGAGGCCAGAGAAAGTACAAGTACATACACTACATGTGCTGCTGAGGCCAGAGAAAGTACAAGTACATATACTACATGGCCTGCTGAGGCCAGAGAAAGTACAAGTACATACACTACATGTGCTGCTGAGGCCAGAGAAAGTACAAGTACATATACTACATGTGCTGCTGAGGCCAGAGAAAGTACAAGTACATACACTACATGTGCTGCTGAGGCCAGAGAAAGTACAAGTACATATACTACATGGCCTGCTGAGGCCAGAGAAAGTACAAGTACATATACTACATGTGCTGCTGAGGCCAGAGAAAGTACAAGTACATATACTACATGTGCTGCTGAGGCCAGAGAAAGTACAAGTACATATACTACATGTGCTGCTGAGGCCAGAGAAAGTACAAGTACATATACTACATGTGCTGCTGAGGCCAGAGAAAGTACAAGTACATATACTACATGTGCTGCTGAGGCCAGAGAAAGTACGAGTACATACACTACATGTGCTGCTGAGGCCAGAGAAAGTACAAGTACATATACTACATGTGCTGCTGAGGCCAGAGAAAGTACAAGTACATACACTACATGTGCTGCTGAGGCCAGAGAAAGTACGAGTACATATACTACATGTGCTGCTGAGGCCAGAGAAAGTACGAGTACATACACTACATGTGCTGCTGAGGCCAGAGAAAGTACAAGTACATATACTACATGTGCTGCTGAGGCCAGAGAAAGTACAAGTACATACACTACATGTGCTGCTGAGGCCAGAGAAAGTACAAGTACATATACTACATGTGCTGCTGAGGCCAGAGAAAGTACAAGTACATATACTACATGTGCTGCTGAGGCCAGAGAAAGTACAAGTACATACACTACATGTGCTGCTGAGGCCAGAGAAAGTACAAGTACATATACTACATGTGCTGCTGAGGCCAGAGAAAGTACAAGTACATACACTACATGTGCTGCTGAGGCCAGAGAAAGTACAAGTACATACACTACATGTGCTGCTGAGGCCAGAGAAAGTACAAGTACATATACTACATGTGCTGCTGAGGCCAGAGAAAGTACAAGTACATACACTACATGTGCTGCTGAGGCCAGAGAAAGTACGAGTACATACACTACATGTGCTGCTGAGGCCAGAGAAAGTACAAGTACATATACTACATGTGCTGCTGAGGCCAGAGAAAGTACAAGTACATATACTACATGTGCTGCTGAGGCCAGAGAAAGTACGAGTACATACACTACATGTGCTGCTGAGGCCAGAGAAAGTACAAGTACATATACTACATGTGCTGCTGAGGCCAGAGAAAGTACAAGTACATACACTACATGTGCTGCTGAGGCCAGAGAAAGTACAAGTACATATACTACATGTGCTGCTGAGGCCAGAGAAAGTACAAGTACATATACTACATGTGCTGCTGAGGCCAGAGAAAGTACGAGTACATACACTACATGTGCTGCTGAGGCCAGAGAAAGTACAAGTACATATACTACATGTGCTGCTGAGGCCAGAGAAAGTACAAGTACATACACTACATGTGCTGCTGAGGCCAGAGAAAGTACAAGTACATATACTACATGTGCTGCTGAGGCCAGAGAAAGTACAAGTACATACACTACATGTGCTGCTGAGGCCAGAGAAAGTACAAGTACATATACTACATGTGCTGCTGAGGCCAGAGAAAGTACAAGTACATATACTACATGTGCTGCTGAGGCCAGAGAAAGTACAAGTACATATACTACATGTGCTGCTGAGGCCAGAGAAAGTACAAGTACATATACTACATGTGCTGCTGAGGCCAGAGAAAGTACAAGTACATATACTACATGTGCTGCTGAGGCCAGAGAAAGTACAAGTACATATACTACATGTGCTGCTGAGGCCAGAGAAAGTACAAGTACATATACTACATGTGCTGCTGAGGCCAGAGAAAGTACAAGTACATATACTACATGTGCTGCTGAGGCCAGAGAAAGTACAAGTACATATACTACATGTGCTGACAGAGCCTCCATTGTGTCTTCGGTGTCATCTTTGTGCTCGTTTTCTTTTTCAGACGGTCCTCCGCGTCTCACCTACGGCAACACGAGGGGGTCACGGCAAGAAAACTCATTATAGCGGCCGCCATTTACCGGAAAAAGCCCGCCAAAGACATGCTTTTGTGTTTGAGCGAGCGCGTCCCACCGACTGTGCTCTCGGCTCCGGGACATTGTGGAGGAAGAAAATAGACTCTGAAATGAGACATAAACCGCCACTTTGAAAAGCTTGAGTGCTTTTGAACTCTGTACCAAACTCACGCCCGACATCGTACTTTTGGGATTGTTGAAAACACTTTAAAGTACAACCCAGGGGTCTTTTTTTAACTGGCCGGTTTTAGTGAAGGCGCTATTCACCGTTGGACAAAGACGCTCAGTTTAAACGTCGCTCGCCGCCGCTGGATTCTCTGCTTCTGGCGCTTACGAACGAGCTTCAATGTCCCAGAATTATAATGTGTGTGTGAAATGTAACGAGCGCAACAAACTTTGGATTATTTTTGATAAACATTTTGTACTTTTTATACATTTTTGTACTGATTTATGACAATAGCACAACTTCATCCATTTCCTCCTATGTTGTTTCTGACATTTTGAAGTCTGCAGACAGTGGTGCTGTTGAAAGCGATGTATAGGATGGATTGATTTTTATTTATGCTAAAATACAGATTAAAACTGCACATTGTTAATTTAAACATGCTAAATTATCTCTTACTTGCAAATTTAAAGGTGCACTGTTGAAGCACCTGCTCGTCTCCATGGAGATGTTACTGGTTTGTTTGCCTGCAGTGCTCCACAGTACGGCTTTGAACTTCTCTATCTCCATGGAGAAAAGCAAGTGACGCAGCAAGTCACAGGTCAGGTCTGTGGAGAGGCGAGCGCCCTCACAGTAAGAATGCATTTTTAGAAAGAAGGTTTATCTTCTTTTTTTGTCAATAAAAACACCTGTACTTGAATAAATGCATGATATATACGTTAAATGCCATACTGTGGAACATTCCAAAGCAATAACAACTCCATGGAGACGGACAGGTGGTGGAAAAGTTACATGGTGCGCCTTTACACACAGGAAACCCCTCTTTCTTTTGTCCCAAATCACTCTATCGTCTCCAACATGTGGCAGGTCTCATTTAATTGAACCAGTGCGTTCTCTGTACGTTTCCCCGTGTTTCCTCCTGTTACATTCACATGTAAATGAACCCGTCAACGTGCACGCAACAGAATCCATTACAATGTCAAATGGTACGTCTCGCTGCGTTCAAATGTTTCTTCACGCGTCCCCGAACTAATCAACACCATATCATTCAAATAAAGACAAACACAAATAGGTTTTACCATTCTGATTTTTTATCATTTTTTTCCATTTTTCATTTGAAGATTGAAGCTGCACATCCCGTCTAAAGTCAGATTCGAGCACAGTGCAGATAGCAATGCCTGCGAAAGAAAATTAAAAAAGGCAGAGGTGATCACGACGGGAAATATTTACAAAGATCAAACTATGTACAGAGACGGCAGACGGTTAAAGATGGAGTCCGCCTGCCACTGCGTCCACGACAACCGTTCCCACGCACGACGGGATGAAACGGCTTCTCTCGTCAGTTGTGAGAATCGTACAACACTGATAGGAAAAATGCAAGACGAAAAAATAAAAACAGATATTTTCTCTACTGCAAAACATAAAAATATACTCTCTTTTTTTTGTTTAAATGTAGATCCTTCTGTAAAATAAGCTCTGTCCCTCTGTGGGTCTGTTTCACTCCAAACCTGAATACTTAAGATGAAACGAAGACCTCTTAAAGCATTTTGTCTAATATTCAGTCTTATGTTATGATGAAGCCCGTCATCATTAGGTTACATTGTGCCGGTCAGGCTAGCACAGTGTGAGAGAGAGCGGCTAACGTGCAGAATGTACGGGCCAGAAGGACAGCTTGGGAATCGTTATTTATTCAGACTTTTTGCGACGGCCGGATGTGTCTGATTTATCCTTTGCCTAACGTGTCATTGTCAATTAAATACAATAAATGTTCCGACTCTTGACGTTTGATTGAAGAGACGATCAGAGGAGCGCGACGGGCATTGTCCTTGACGTTATAATAATAAAATTGGACTTCACGGTTGTAATAATAATCTTTTTCCTACACGAGTGACATATTTTGGACTGTAACTTGAGGAAAAAAGTTTGGTTTCTCTTCCCACAAGTCACGCTTTATGTTGAAAATACTACATTTTGGTACAGTTTCCTGCGCCGCTTCTTCACTACGATTTAGTTTGTCTAATATTTGTGGTCTAGACTTTGAAAATACCAGATTTTGCTCATTATTTGATGTTATGTTACTCCTACAAATACACTTACTTCAGTAGTGTAATTGTGTACCCAGATACGTTTTCACTCTTGGCAAATACTTTTAAACTTGCTTGAATATATGTTGCAGTTTTATTTTGAATATGTTGTATAAACTTAAACTACTCTACCCACCTCTTACTGCATATACTAAACTCATTACCTTAAGCTTCTTTTTCACTTGTGAATTTAAGCTTGACATGATGCTTGCTTATAGTTCGAGGAAAGGTCAAGCTATTTCTAACCACAACGTGCTAAAGGTCAACGCGTCTACAATTTGAAGGAACACAACCGTCCCTCCGGCCCGTACGTTCGGGGATCAACCGCCAGGAAAACACTGATGGTCGAGCAAAAATGCACAGCGATACTTGAAAGTCTCGAGTTAAGTGACTTTTTCCTCCCTGATGAGAACATTAAGACACACAGACGTTAACAGACTTGTTTCTTCTAACAGGAAAAACACCATTGGCTTGCACACTTTTTAAATCACCCAGACATAAAGGACACAGCAAAACGGTACTAAAAAAGTACACGAGAATCGACCAATACATTGACCTAAAGCGGTTTACGCACACACAACACGGATCACTTGGCTGTTGCTCTAAAATCACCAGGAAAAGTTGGACCACGAGAGGAACACAGCCCACACAGTGACGTCCATTTTGAGTTCCCACAATGCCATTCACACTAAAGTAACACTTGGATTGTTTAGTCATTTTTTCCACCCTCTTGTTGCAGTTCGCGGCTGCTGCTCAAGCCTGGTTAATAGAAGTGTTAGTAAGCCGAGGGGCGTCGTCGAGTGGGTTTCCGAGTGACGGGGGTCCATGCGTTTGAGCGCTCACATGCTGCTTGTGCTTTATCACAGTCAGGTCTGAAAAGGTTTACACACATTATTATTACGGCCTGCTTATGATGATAGGGAACAGATATTCATATGTCCTGTAAGAGGTTATTTAAGACTATGTTCAAATGGGTCACATTAATATTGAAGAAAAAAAAGATAAAACATTGAAAACAATATTTACAAGGACAGGACAAAAGTTTATTCTAAGAAAATGGAAATTAGTACCACTTTATAATAATTACACCTTAATTCGCCTTGATAAATCATGAGTCTAAATTCATAATGAGCAAAGGTCACTAAGAATAATTCAGGTTTGGTCTTAATACAGTATTAATTAAGTAGTTTCTGTAGTTAATCATTCTAAAGAAACGATTTGTTCATTATGTATGAAGTTAGGGCATAAATGAAGTGTAGTTATTATTTGAAACGCATTGTTCTATTATTCAAAGATTTAGATTTTAGATTTAGAAAAAACTAAAATTACAATATAAATTTGAGTTCACATTTTGAGGTCAAATAAGACATTTGTGGAAGAAAATTGTAAACAAAATCGGGGAACAAATTAAAAATATTTGAAGAACTGCACCTAAAACTTGATGCACCCAGAACTGTGAACAATTTGAAGAGGTAAAACTTAAATGTTTACAGTGAAAGAGCAGTAATTTAGAGTTAACGAGTGGTTTAGGTTGAGCCAGGTACATAAGTGCGTGTAAACCCCTTCGCTGAAGACGCACGTGACATGTCCCAGGCTGCCCGCTGCCTGAGACGCTCCTCATCAACCTAAAGCAATAATCTGCACTGACTTTGCATCGTGTATATGAGACCTTATCTTTAATAGCACTACATCATGATCAAGTTAAGATATACGTGGAGTCTATAGAGTAGATACATAGCGAGCTGGACAGAACATGCGCCGAGATGATTATGTAACCTTGCAGTGAGTGAAAACACACTCAGAAATCTTTGGCTGGAGCCACACTAAAGTTTCGCGGGTCGTCCCCAGTGCCAGCAGCACCGCCGGACCCTCTATGTGTTTCCAAAGCATGGGGATCCTTCTTTAAGAGTCCTACAGAGTCACATGAACATACAACTACACTCATGTGAACTGAAGCTATGCAGATTTATGGGCCAAATGTTGTACAATTAAAGGCGTTTTGAATGACGTTACCACAAAAAAGACTGTGGCAGCTAAAAATATCATTCGACCTTTTTAAAATACTTTGACATAATTTATATTTGCCCTTTTTCTGTCACAGCTGTAAATAACCTAAGGAAGAAAGACAATGCCCAATCAAGACATTTTCCATAAAACAATTTTTGAATCTACTAACAATTTGGTGCTAAATTAAAGAAAAGATAATTATTATAACTGGAGATTTACAGCTTTGTGTTATGAAAATCAGTGAGTTAGTAGAATAAAGCAACTTCTGCAAACTGATTCTTGAAACATCCTGACGGAGGAGGATCCTGATGATGAGGAAACATTGAACTAGACAGCACCATCTATTTGACTAAACTAGTTCCTGTTTCTACTGGGAAGACCGTAAAGAGTCGGCCGTCGACACTGGAGCTCGCAGCACAGTCTGACACAAAAGAACATAAGGCAAAAGACTCGAACAGAAGTCAATCAAGAGAAGTTGAAAAGCCTGCGCTGCTGTGCACGGAGACACCTGAGCGGAGGCAGATACACAGTGTAGCACGTTTACTGAGATGGATGAATACATATGTTGCTTTACAGCGATTACTCTGCTCAAACAGACCGTTTAAACATTTAATAAGGTCAGTTTTAGGAAGCGGCCTCTCAGTCCTGACCTGTGCAGTACAGAATCACCCAAATGCACAGACAGGGTGGGCGGGGCTATGGGAGTGGTCAGAGGGGAGGGGCTTAGCGGGAGGCGATCCTC
This sequence comes from Eucyclogobius newberryi, assembly GCF_026437365.1. NCBI lineage: Eukaryota > Metazoa > Chordata > Actinopteri > Gobiiformes > Gobiidae > Eucyclogobius > Eucyclogobius newberryi. The sequence continues at coordinate 31,494,039 of NW_027315823.1, read as the reverse complement.
TAGTGCAATGGCTGCGATCTAATACTACTGAACGATCCATTCTGTCCTCAACAAATGACTACAGACTAAAGTGCTGAGTGTTGGCCCACCAGGGGGCGCCACTGACCATGGAGGCAACACAAAGAGCTAGACTGAGACTTACAGTACAGGTGCTTGTAAACAGAACGTCCCAGAACAAATGCAACTGCGTACATGTGCGACTGCTGCGTACATGTACATGTGCGACTGCTGCGTACATGTGCGACTGCTGCGTACATGTGCGACTGCTGCGTACATGTACATGTGCGACTGCGTACATGTGCGACTGCGTACATGTGCGACTGCTGCGTACATGTGCGACTGCTGCGTACATGTACATGTGCGACTGCGTACATGTGCGACTGCTGCGTACATGTACATGTGCGACTGCGTACATGTGCGACTGCGTACATGTGCGACTGCTGCGTACATGTGCGACTGCTGCGTACATGTACATGTGCGACTGCGTACATGTGCGACTGCTGCGTACATGTACATGTGCGACTGCGTACATGTGCGACTGCGTACATGTGCGACTGCTGCGTACATGTGCGACTGCGTACATGTACATGTGCGACTGCGTACATGTACGACTGCGTACATGTACAGGTACGCAGTCGCACATGTACGCAGCAGTCGCACATGTACGCAGTCGCACATGTGCGACTGCGTACATGTGCGACTGCGTACATGTGCGACTGCTGCGTACATGTGTGACTGCGTACATGTACGACTGCTGCGTACATGTGCGACTGCTGCGTACATGTGCGACTGCGTACATGTGCGACTGCGTACATGTGCGACTGCGTACATGTGCGACTGCTGCGTACATGTGTGACTGCGTACATGTACGACTGCTGCGTACATGTGCGACTGCTGCGTACATGTGCGACTGCGTACATGTGCGACTGCTGCGTACATGTGCGACTGCGTACATGTGCGACTGCGTACATGTGCGACTGCTGCGTACATGTGCGACTGCGTACATGTGCGACTGCGTACATGTGCGACTGCGTACATGTGCGACTGCGTACATGTGCGACTGCGTACATGTGCGACTGCTGCGTACATGTGCGACTGCGTACATGTGCGACTGCGTACATGTGCGACTGCTGCGTACATGTGCGACTGCGTACATGTGCGACTGCTGCGTACATGTGCGACTGCGTACATGTGCGACTGCGTACATGTGCGACTGCGTACATGTGCGACTGCGTACATGTGCGACTGCGTACCGCTTGCATTTCATACAGAATGAACTGCAGTATTCTTCCATTAAGTTGCATTCATTTTTCCCCCAAAGAAAAAGCAAAAACAGATCTGTATGCCGAGCAAGCATGTGCTTCTTTTTTTTATGTATTTTCTCTACAGTTTTAATACTTCCAGCTGACTTTGAATGTGAACTGATTTAAATAAGAGCGCATTTCTCGAGCAGCTCTCTTGCACAGTCTCGTCGTCCTTCTGGAGGTGATGATTTTTCCCTTTTCTTTTCTTATCCCTGTAACTCTAGATGAGGAGCCCTGGGTGGCCCGTGTGCCACACTCATGCGCCAGGGTCTCATCCAGAAAAAGCTCAAGCAAACAGAGGATCAGGCAAAGGTGGGCGCTGCGGCTGCAGCCCGGTGCAGCCCTGCCGGGCGGAGCCTGCGAGCGTTAGGAGCGGTAGTCCTTTTTACTGTACGGCTTGTTCCCCAGGATGCTGTCGATTTCATGTGTGATGGACGATGATAACTTTGGAAGAACCTGAGACAGAGAGACACATATAAGTCACATGTATTTGCACAGTTAAAGGGATTTATCTGTAACATGGAAGCCTGGTAAGGACTCAGATTAGAGCTGCTGCTCCTTCTGATTATAAATTTGATGCTTCATCAAAAAATGGATCAGTTTCAAGAAGGTAAATGGTCACATTTATACACTGCTTTCCCACCTTTAAAGCACCTGAAGGGATTTCTGTTTTAAAATAAAATATCTACTTTTATAAAATGTAGGAGCCGTCTTGACAACAGGCTTATAATTTATAACTAAACTCCCTTAGGAAATGCAGCCATGACATTTCCGTGAGAAATATCACCGTGCTGAAGAATGTGCACAGATGTGGCATGCAGTGTTGGAGCCACACAAAACGCCCGAACAAAGCACAGAGGGGCTTTTACTGAGGGCCAGTTTCATAATGTGAGGAGCACAGAGCACTGAAGAGCCCATTAGAGAAGCCGCTCTTATCAGGAGGACGTGCGAGCTGCCGTGTCCCCTGGCGCCACATACTCTCTGACCTTATTAACGAGTACAGTAGAGCAGCCAGGCGTGACCAGGCTGGGACTGCCCAGCAGGCAGCACTCAGGAGACTGTTCTCACTCTGAGACGCACTGGAATGAGCAGGGAACACCAAGGCTCCAGGTGAAATCTTACCGCCAATAATAGACGCCTGATATAAGAGCCTCATGGCACTTTTTTATTATTAAGGTTGAAAAATATCATGTGATGTAATTATTTTAGTCAAAATGTGACTCTTATAACACAACATGGGAAACTATATTTTTTTAATTTTTACAATTACTCAAAAAGTTAACATTTCATTGTCAAAATGCTTCTTAAACTATGAAAAGAAAGACTAGGGGTTTCAAAGAAAAATAAGACTTAAAATGTTGATTAGGTGATTCGAGGTCGTTGTGTATTTGGACGCATTTAGCAGGATTTGTGGAATTTAGTTTTGGAATAAAATCTCATTTAATCAACAATAATCATTTGTGATTCAGTTTTATAGATGTCTTGCTTGTTGAAGAAATAAGTTGATCATTCCTGTAAAAGCCTTCCAGACGAGTCAGAGCCAGTGGGAGTGATCCACACGACCAAAACTGTCCCAAAATTACTCTTCATTCTTTGAGAACCAGTACCAAGGAGTTCTTGGTCTTAAAAAACACACTGTGATAGTTCTCCGTCCTCTCCACACGCCTGAGCATCATACTTAGTTGATATCCAGAGAGATGAAAAAAATAACACAAAATGTCTTCACTTATTTTGAAGAAAGCAATGTTCAAAATAAAATGTATAAAGTATTTACTTTTTGTCCAAGTACTACCTGAGTCAAATAGGTTTGATGTCGACTATACATTAGCCTTTAAGCCAAAACTGATTTGAAAATGAATTAAATGATTAGCTTGCAAATATTAAAGAAATGTATAGCTACAGCTGCCTCCATAACGGTCTGAATACATGTTAGGATTTAAACATGAGGACAGCAGCGTTTAACTGACATGTTAACAACCAGTGGCTAAACATGCAAATGAATGCATTTAGGTAAAACTATGATTACTTGTCACCGGTTTCATCTCAAGAGTTCTGATGGGCGGGATTGACACGAGGAAAACAAACAAGGTGCTTATGGGTAAAAAAAGAGAGGTAAAACATCTCTGAAAAGGGGCTGAAAAACATCACAGATTTCTGCAGAATTAATGACAACGGTGTTTAACTGCGGTGAGATAAGTTTGATTGCATACACATATACATCTAAATTATGGAGGGTCAATGAGCTCCTTTGTTTCACTTGTGCACAGTTCTGTTTGAGTTCATCTGGAAAAGCGGCGGAGGACGTGGTGACCGGACTTACACCTGGTAAAGAATGAAGAGCTGTGTATTCTGGATCCCAGGCAAAGCTTTTCTGTATGTCATGCTAAAAAAATGTAATATTTACCATTTTACTTTTGTTTCTGACATATTTTTAGATGTAGACGGCTGTGGTTCCAATTCTTCATTTTTCTTTTCAATTTCTTGCAATGAATATTAATAACGAGAGCCCCAAACAAATGACATGACTGGATTTTTGAAAACATCAACTTGAACATCTTTTCATGTGCTTGGAGCTAATGTCACTTTTCCGATCAGACCCACCTGTATCGCTCCTATGTTCTCCATGAGCTGGTCCGTGTTGGAGGCTCCTAAAAGCACAGAGCTCACCCCCTCGTTACGTAGGCACCACGCTGCAGAGACCAGCACAACAATGAAACACACACACACACGCACACGCACACGCACACACGCACGACTGTCAACTGTCAACTGTCCCCGAGTAAAATATGACTAAATTAAAACCCACGACACTACGCCTCAGCAGTGGAGGGAGAAGTATTGACGTCATTAATGGGAAAGGAAATGGCAATAAACCAAACGTGAAGGCGCATCGCAGACTGGAAAACTGCGACAAATATAATCCAAGGCAGGGAAGCTCCAGATGAGGTGTTTTATTACAGGGAGCGACCGCGAGCGACAGAACGCCACTGCTTTAAAATACGACCCACTTTGAGTTCGGAAAGACAAACCAGTCGCACAAACTATATTTTACACAGATTTGCCCAGTCGGAAGGTTTGAGAGTTATTTGTGAAGTTAAATGTGGGAAAATAGACCATAATAATACTAAACAAAACACACCAGCAAGCTCATGGCAAAAGACAAACTAATAGTTGTACTGTAGATGCATGAAGGAATTTTATGATATTTTTTGTGTTAAGATTCTTGTGAGAAAAAAACATCTTCAACTATTATATTTAACAATGACATTTTCCGTTTTCTTTAATTTCCATAATCTTACAACACTACTATTCCTCAAATTGTGGGAAACGTTTTGAAATGTAACTTTCTGAATAAAAAAAGAACACAAAAAGAAAAACAGCTAGATAAAAAAGTAGTTTATTTTTTGGACTGTATAAAGAAAAGAAAAGAATAATTTAGCTTCAAACACTGTCAAAATTATGTTTTAGGATTATCGATTAATCAATTAATAATCACTACGTAACTTTTCTGGTCTCCATGGAGATCTTATTTGTTTATCTGAAATATTCCACAGTGAGAAGAGTTTAAGATATTTTTAGCAATATATTTTAATAATACCAGTTTAATGCCATACTGTGGGACATTCCTGGCAAAGTATTACCATTTCCATGGAGACAAACATCTCACACCGGAAAAGTTGCATGATGCGCCTTTAAAATCCCAAAGCAAAGCAACAACAAAACGGGCCTGTTTGGCTTGATTCAGACTCATGTTGTGAAATAAACCAGCGCAGAAGGTATTTGATATTCAGCTGCACATACAACATGTAGAAGTTTTAGTCTTTAGACAATTTGTGTGCAAAGAACATTGTTAGAAAACTACAGTCCTGTCAATTTGCTCATTTTCTACTATTCTAATTGCAGTTTGAATTGAATTGTGACATAGCTTGCAGCCATATTAGACAACATCACGTTAGAACACTAGGCATGCAGTGGATCCTTCTGCAATATTACTTTGTGGTAATCATAATCAACAACATATTGGCTTGTTGTTGGGGTGAGGAAAGGAGCATTTCAGGTAACACAGCTTTAAGCATTTCATTTGAATCGCTGTATATAACAAATAAACCAAAAATCCACAGATGGGTAAAAAAAGCACAAAGCTGCTTGCTGTGCCGTTATGTTAGCTTCATTATGCAACAGTGTTTGGTGAAATGCACTTGTAAGCAGATTAATGTATAAAGAGATGCAAAACACAGCTGTAAAAATAGAGGGATTATGACCTGGCACATGTCACTAGAAAAATACGCAAAATACTTCCCTCAAGCCACAGTGGTATTACAGTACCTGCTCCTGTCTCCAAGAGTGAAGAAGTATTTTAATATGAAGCATAATCTGTGCATTTTCCCTTGTCCAGATCCAACAACGTTTCTGGTGGAAGAGCCGCCTCCTGCTTGTCACGTGGATATATCATTGCTTTGCCTGGAAGGTTCCACAGTATGGCATTACACACATCTATTACAGCTCCTTCTATTCTAGTGACAAAACACAGATTCTTATTGTAAGCGTGCTCGCATTGCCACTGATTTGTCTTGTAACTACTGGCGTCATCTGCTCGTTTCCGTGGAGACAGATAAGTATAATGACATATTGTGAAACATACCGGGGAAAAGCAAGAGTAGTATTCACTAGATGAGTTACACAAAGCACCACTGACAAACACATAGAATAGAATGAAGCCAACTGGAGTGTAGCTATCGCCAGATTCCTATAAATGTATCAATTAAAACAAATATTCAAAGGCAGACAAAAAGGAAGGACTCGAAATTGGTGATGATGACCTCAAAACATAAAGCGCAGAAACTGCTGGTGGCACTATGCACCTAGGACATGAAAATAGGCATCCTTGAGGTCTTTGGAAGTGAACCACTCATTGGGAGATATTTCTTGCAACATCTTTGTGGTTTTAAACATATGAAATGACAGGGTTTTTAAGGCCCAGAATTGGGCGTGGATCGCCAGTCTTCTTTGGCATCAGGAAATACTGGGAGTAATAGCCCCCCGGATCCTGCAGGGGGTCCACAGGCAATATTGCCCCCTTGTCCAGCAAAATAGCTATCTCCTGAGTAAGTGCCAGGGCCATGGCCGGGTCGTGGATTACGGTCCGCGTGGAGATGTCTGTGGAACGCGCAGCTCAGTATTCCAACTGTCCCGGGGTAAAGTGTCCGAGCGTCGGTGGCCTGGCTTCAGCGCCAACCCCCTGGCCCCTGGGGGGTCTGAGCAGAATGAGGTGGTCCCGAGACCGAAGTCTGGGCCACCCTCCTCCGATCAAAGGGCTGTCCACCCCGTGGACGCATGGTGCTTGTAAGGGCCAATGGGGCAACGGACTGAGGGCCAGACGCAAGCGGGCCGCCACGCTGAGGGGTCCGTCTGCGGAGACCGACCAACTGGCTCCTAGTCTGTCTAGCCTGTGCATTGCATTCCAACGCCTCAAGCGCAGTCGCACCAAAGAGTTCTCCTGAGACAACCAGAACGCTCCTTAACGTCCTCTTACAGTGTAAGACTTACACGGTTCTGTGGGCGGGGACTGGGATAACCACACCTGACAGTGAGCCTGCGTCAGAATGGACAACACGCGACCGAGCTCCCTGGACATATGAGAACACGCATGCAGAGACGCATCAAGCATTCTCTGTGTCGTGGATAGACCGAGCAACAGGTGGAAAAGGGAGTTTCCCATCCTACCCTTCTGCGCCGCCGCATCTTATGCCCGGCACAAGAATTTGTCGGTGATACGACATTGCGAATTCGGGCAAAATAATTAGCTGTCAAACAGTACAACAAAGCGGGACAAAAGCGGCCGCTCAAGCCAACTACGGCAGTGGCACACAATAAACGGAGCTGGAACAAAACAAGTCAAAAGACAGCTCTGCAAGTGGCTCTGAAACAATCAGTAATCAGGCTCAAATCAATGTGCTTACCTGGCAGTGTAGTCGGCTACAACCACCCAGCTGCCACCAGTCGACAATATCGTCGACCGGCAGAAAGCCAGTGCTTTCACAGCCCCTGAAGGAAGCAAATACTCGCTGCCTCGAGGTAAGTCGCGGTGCTAAGCAAACCAGCAGATAACAATTCAATGTTTCAGCATGAGAAGAAGAGAAGGGATTGAGCTCTCATCATTCAGTGCTTAGGACACCGCCTCTGGCGGTAAGAAGGGATTGAATAGAACTACAATCAACCAGTAAGTCAAAGAAGATTGAAATCCATAAGACAACAGGTTGTGTCATGTCTGTAGTGTTATTTGTCACTGTCAATGTGATATAGGGGAGGAACCTTGAATCTAGACCCCGACAAAAATAAGTCTTAAACCCGAACCAGGACAAGATGTGTCCCCATTCTGCAGTGTTTATTTGAGGCTGTCACTGTGATGTAGAGACATGACCTTAAAGTACATCTAGACTAGGACTAAACTAAGATTAATCCTGTGTGTCACCCTTCTGGAGTGTTTATTTGAGGATGGCATACACTCCATAAATCTAGGGCTGTGTTCACACTAGTCCTTGTTTGGTCCTGGTCTGATCCCAGTGTAGTCCTGGTCTTAGTCCCGGGTTAAGCCAGAGTTTGGATATGGTGTGTGCAGCTATGAACGTCGCCTAGGGCTAAAACTAGCTGAGTGGAATGACTCAATGGGACTTAAACCAGAAAACACAAACTAAAGCAGGACAAAACCAGGACTAGGCCTGTGCCCCATCTGTAGGGTTTATTTGAGGCCGACAAGGTGATGTAAAGGACTGCATTGGCTCCATCAATCTAGCCCACAGCATACAGAAGCACCGGAGGGATTTATGGTAATTGGGAGAGATGAGGGCGTCCACTAATGGGCCATGAAACCTAATCTATGACACTGCAATACTGAGAGGGAGCGGAGTCATGGAGTCCACAGTCTGATAGCAGTGATGGGAAAACTTTACACTGCAAGAAGCAAACTGGGGCAATCACTAGAAAAGTCAAAGCTAGGACTAAACTAACACTAAATCAAGACTGATACCAGGATAAAAACCAGGACTAGGTCATAACCAGACTCGAAAACAGGACTAGACGAGATTTCAAAAACTAAGGACAAGAATCTTAGGTCACATTCACAACCAACTGAAGCGGACTCGGTTCAATTGTCAACATTGTCTCTGAGCTGGTCCAGTTCAAAGTGTATCGTGTAACCAGCCGTCATTTGATGTGTTTGTTATATTGCACTGGTTTATTTTAAAGGCAATTATCGTACCTTTTTTCATAGTTTTGGCCGGGGTGCGACTTATACTTATATTTATACTTATGTACTTATACTCCGGAGCAACTTATATGTGAGATTATTTGTTATTTTCACACTTGCAACCGCATTTCATACTCCAGTGCAACTTATATATATATTTTTTTCTTCTCTATTGTGCATTTTTTGGCTGGTGCGACTTATACTCCGGCGCAACTTACGAGTCCGGAAAATACGGCATTTCAACACCCCTTGCCTGTAGAGGCGTTGTGTACAATATCAGTTGAAGGAATGACTGGGAAAGTGAGGGAGAGACCCTGAGCTCTGTTTGATCCACGTCACGACAAACTTGAAGCGGGACTTAAGCAGCGTTTTGATTCATTCTTTGGCTTTTACGGATTCACCTCACAACCTGCCCCACATGTGCACAACCTGCCCCACATGTGCTCAACCTGCCCCACATGTGCACAACCTGCCCCACATGTGCTCAACCTGCCCCACATGTGCACAACCTGCCCCACATGTGCGCAACCTGCCCCACATGTGCACAACCTGCCCCACATGTGCACAACCTGCCTCACATGTGCACAACCTGCGCCACATGTGCACAACCTGCCTCACATGTGCACAACCTGCCCCACATGTGCACAACCTGCCTAACATGTGCACAACCTGCCCCACATGTGCACAACCTGCCCCACATGTGCACAACCTGCCTCACATGTGCACAACCTGCCTCACATGTGCACAACCTGCCTCACATGTGCACAACCTGCCCCACATGTGCACAACCTGCCCCACATGTGCACAACCTGCCCCACATGTGCACAACCTGCCTCACATGTGCACAACCTGCGCCACATGTGCACAACCTGCCTCACATGTGCACAACCTGCCCCACATGTGCACAACCTGCCTAACATGTGCACAACCTGCCCCACATGTGCACAACCTGCCCCACATGTGCACAACCTGCCTCACATGTGCACAACCTGCCCCACATGTGCACAACCTGCCCCACATGTGCGGAGTCATGTTAAAGCCAGCATCAGCGTGGCTCCATTTAGCGTTACATCATTGTTATAATTGTAGGTATAATCACTGTAAACTAATTATTTCAGTGGCAATCATCAGTAAATACAATTAAACCAGACTTTAACTTGCTCCTGTTATTTTAAGTCTTTCTGTGTGTTATTTGTCCTGTTGTCGATCACACACAGGAGCTTGTTTTGAGTGTTACGTGTGTCTCAGCGTAGCACACATCCTTGTTTTCATCCGCTCTCTGGTTCGTTTACGTTCACAAGTCAGACAAAAAAAGTTTGAATCAATCAGACCGAGATGAACCTTTCCAACCAGACAAATCAACTGGACTATCCAGGCAAATTAATTCTGATTTGAATCAAATGTGTATTGTGAATGCACCATTGGATTGTTTCTACGATCAAAGCGGGCTCAAAACCAGGCTCGAAATCATAACAGAACCAGGACAAAAAAAGCCTAAGGCGGGATCTGGAGGACAGGGCGCTTCAGGACAAAATCCGCACCAGTGCCCATGACTTCTGTCTGAGGGCGCAACATGCTGGATGGAAACTAGAAGAAATGATGGCAGATTTTTATAACTATTTAATGATCCTGTATCTGAAGTTTGGCGTGGCAACTTTGGCTAGAAGGACACTGGACATTGATTAAAATTCAAACTGGCCGGTCATTTTTTAGCACCACAAGTACCGGTAAATGCATTTTTCTAGTAAGTATAAACACGCCCTATACCAAAGCCAAAAGTGAAACCAAACCAAGTCTTGCAAATGTAACTACAGTTTTAGGAATCCTGAATCTTCTGTGTCATTTGAAAGAGTTGATACAGACATTAGCAAGAGCATTACGGCAAAACAGAGCAAACAGAGTCCCTGATTTACGCCCGAGTCTGACTCTTTATCGCCCTCTCAGGACCCTGCGTCTTTGGATCCTCTACATTTTCACTTCCCTGCAGGCATCTACCACCGCTGGATTTATGTCGCTCATTGTGTTTTTATGCTGACATCGGCAACTATTAAAAGCATGTTAACACCACAGCGCAGAATGTAAACTGTAACCTCTTCAACATGACACATACGTTTGGTATCATGCGACTGCATTCATGTGCTAATGTGCTGTCGTGCATATTTTTATTCCACTTAAAATGGTGTTACCAGAAAACCATGCCCCTTAATCCCTCTATTGATGTATTTTTTTCTTTATTGCAGAGTTTCCCAGTGTAAGCAGTTGTAAATGTGCTGGAAAAGACAGTTTGAGTGATTTTCGACTGTCATTGATTAAATGTTGTCAAGAACATGTAGATCAACCTCCTACAAGTGATGTCATTAGAATAGCAGCCCAAACTGAATGTTGGTATGTGACAATGAGCATGTAAAGTAAATTCATTACGGGAATATACAGTAAACAGTCAAGAACACATTATGTACAGCAAAAGTCCCTCATTTATATACCCTACTTTGAAGTGAAGTTTGATTGGCCAAAGCTTGCTGGTATGGTCATTCACAGAACCTAGACGTCATCCTCCGGCCTTTTCCCACTGAGAAGTAGATAGAGTTATACTACCTGGTGATAGTTTGAACACACAAAAGATAAAACTACTGTACTAAATGGAACCTTCCACTACAGACAGACTACACAGAACAGTGCCCCCCTGTGGACCGGCTGACCCGAGGCAAAGGCACGGACAGACAGAAGAAAGAGAGAGAGCAGCAGAGGTCTGCGTACCGATGGCCAGTTGGGGCAGTGTGCAGCCCAGCCGCTCCGCGATTGCCTGCAGCTCTTTCAACTTCGCCTGCTGACGCCGGCCTTCCTCGCTCAGGATCTTGTCCTTCAACCACTGGTAGCCCTGTCGGACAAACAGCACACCTACTAAAGCCCAGCACTGGTCTTGGGCGCAGTGCAGCCCTGTGCCAGCAGGGGACACCCTTCAACATTCTGCAGTAAGTCAGGAACACTATCTGTAAAGTCCTGCTCAAGTCTAAACAGTGACTTAGTCCAATTTTTTCCAAAGTTTGTTTTTATAATTTCAATTAAGTGTAATTATTTCTGGAACTTTTTATTTAATTATTTTAAGTCTCAAATGTCATTACCATGTGGATCTTGTCATTCCCAATTAGAGTCGATACCAAATTTAAGTCAAACATGTTTATTTTTCATATTTTCATTATTATTTACTGATAGTTGTAACTTTAGTTTAAGTTTTCAAAGAAAGTTTCATAACATTTATTTTTAGACAAAGAAAGGTCAAATCTGGTTCCTGTCGTAATCGACTAAATAATTAAATACTATACCAAAGTCAGTTGGCCTTTCCTCTCTCTTTCTCTGCACTGACCTGTTTGATAATGTAAGAGAGTAACGTTTGCCCTGAAGCATCTTGGGGCATGTGCAGATTGACTCAAGCCCTATTCTATCTGGTGCTTTACTTTTTTCAACCATAAAGGTGTTTCCAATTAGTCATTGTAATAAAAACAATCTTATGTCTGAATCTGCTCTAAGCATTACAGTAGATCTGATCTAAACTTATTAACTGTGTCCAAAGTCAGTCCAGTCATGTTAATGCTATTCAATACAAAACACCAGATTCCAGTGTAGACAGCAACAATTATTTGGTGAAAATTCCACATCAACAGGCAACACCAACAGGCAACACCAAGACAAGAGTTCAAATGTTGCAACACCAAAATGGGAAACAAGGGTCACGAACCAGGAAGTGCCCAAACAACAGTTAGTAACTCCACAAACTCCACAAACAACTACAGACAACTACAGACATGCCACTTCAACACAGAGAGACACAAGAAACCAGTGACCCCGTCCACAAAACATGCTTATTAGTTAAACATTATAAACTGATTAATTCTAAGTTGTCATTATCATTAAGTAATTTGTGTTGTTCAAACCAACCTGGCTTTTATCTGTTCAAACTTAATGGATATTTACAATGGTGCTACAGTATTACCTTTAACATTACAAATACATACATTTCTGTATCGGAAACTAATTTAATCATTAAACTATTGAAAATAAAATAAAATAGGGTCAATAAAAATATGACTGGACTAGATTTAAAAATGGAAATTCAGACTGCGATAATTAGTGTCTCTGTTGTCTTATTCTGTCCATATATGATAAACCTGTTTCTAATATTGAGTTGATGCAAAAGTGAAGAGTTTAAGACAGTGGTGAGTTACAACACGAAGCACAGACTTATTAAACCTGGAAGATACAAACAGACCATCAACAGCAAACACAAAGTCGACAGCAAACAGTGAGAGGCGGGGCTGAACAATGCTGCAGGAAAGGTTAGCCGCTGTGAATAGATTTGCAGATATCTTTTCAAAGTCAAGATTGAGGTCACAGTGCATATTTTGTGACAGAGGAATGAATATGAATGGCTAAACTTATGCAATAACCACACGTATGTTTCAACAGGTTCTACAGGGTTCGCACATTTCCTTTTTCATAATACGACCGCACACGGAGATATTCTGTAGCGTGCTCAGGTCATTATGCTGCACTGCTCAAATAATTTTAGGTCTTGAGATTTAAATTGCGCCCGTTCGAATTGTGATTTTGGTTATTGTTCAGCCCGAGTGTGAGGCACCCGGCAGTGACAGGAGCAGGACCAGAGACACAGACAAAGAGTGAGTGGGTCCAGGCTGTACCTTCAGCGAGGCCCGAGAGTACGGAGGAACCCTGCCGTCGTATTTCCCTGAGATGATCCCGCACGCCAGAGGAGACCAGGTCATGGCCCCGACGCCTGGACATTAACGAGGAGAGAGGGAGAAAGAGCGTTAGAGAGCGCCGAGGAGAGAGAAGGAGGGATGGAGGCAAACTATCAAATGTCAAACTATAATTGGTGGTTTCTGTTTAGAGAAGTGACAAGCAACATTTCAGAGGAGTTGTAGTCAGTAATGAACTTAAGGCGGGATCCTGCACGTAATAAATGACCCCGCAGATTTATGTGTCATGGTGTAAATAAGAAAGGGTGGTCGTTTCACTGTAAAGAAAAGCCATTAAAGGGGCTGTACTCGATTTTTTTTCATGTGATAAAATCAAATCTGTTTTTTGCCGTAGAAAGCACTGTTGGCATGTTACTTTGCTCTGGCCTCTAAACGTAGACAAACAATGAATAATTTGCTCAGAATAAAAATAAAGTAGTTCTGTATTTGTATATGTTTAAAATCAGGTACAGACCCTTTAATTACAGACAAATGGATGCTGAATTGTGCCGTGTTGTAGAGAGTATGATATGTACTTTTGATTAGTGTTTTTCTGTTCAATCTCTATGCTCAAAGAAAGCAACTGAGTGACAGGCAGATCTGACCAATCACAGTAATGAATCGTGAACTACAAAAGAGGTCAAAGCTGTTTTAATTACCTCTTGAAGGCCAATATAAATGTATGAGAATTAAAAATGTATATAGTGACATGAACACAAACCACTTTTTCCTCCTATAGGTCGGCCTCTGTCATGCTCTGAGTGACAGGTTGACATTAAAGTGAACTTTCAGAAGCAACAGATAGCGTTAGTTATTTCTTAAAGGCAAAAGAAAGAATGTACACATAAATTCTGATCCGGCTCTAAGAAAATTGTGATATAAATCTACCTCTATTTGGTTACTTACAAACTGAATATTGTCCAAAGCAGTTACTACAGTTTAGTTCAATTCAATTACATTTATCTTTGTAACGCTCAAAATCACTACAGTAGATGCCTCGGTGGGCGATCCAGAATTGTTGATTTAAGAAACAGAAGATTAGAGAATTAAACAATGAAACAATCAATAGCTGATTAAACAATGTTCAGAGGAATTGGCAAATGGAAAACTGTCCCAGAGCAGCAGATCTAGAACTAGACCTAGCCCTGATTAAAGACTAAACATATTGTACGCTGTAGGCAACATCTTGAACAGGACTTGACCCAAGAACCTGAACAACCTTGACGAGAATGAGGGTCAAACCTTTTTTTTTTGTCTCAAGTACCCCATAACTTAACATATTTTCTTGTTTAAAAAATATTATTATGTTTTCTTAAATTCAAATACCCTGTACTCCTGGTTAGGAAACACTGGCACATTTCATTTCTTTAGAGTTTGTCTTTGCCAAACTAGAACTGGAGGTAGACAGCACAAGGCTAAACCCTTCCTCTGGCTTTAGTGGTCCAACAAAATAATTTTTATGTAGTCTGGAGTTCAGGTGGCAGTAATAGCTCTTCCCTCCAAACCATTATCCCCTGAAAGCTCATGTCAGGCCTCACCGATCTTGTGGAAGAGCTCCGGTAGCTGCACCTCCACCTTCTCCCTTTGGAACATGTGGTACTCGGCCTGTTCGCAGATGGGAGGGATCTGGTTGAACTGCCGCGCCACAGAATATGCTTCCTAAAAAATAATGGGAAGAAACAAAGTGAATCCTGGGTTATAAAACGACGCACCAGATGCAACGCAATTATGTGAGAAGAGTCAGAGAGGCACGTCGTAATGTTCAATTATAGAGGTAAGATTCTTGTGAGAGGACAAATCAAGTCACAATGATAATAGTAAATACCTCCAAAATGTTTCAATGCTTCGATACCATGAAGATGGGCTTCCTGAGATACTGAAATACCGTGACATCGTATCGCTGTCACAATATTTCAAATAATAAGCGTCACTGTTACTAAGCATTTTTATATTTATTTAGCATTTCTATTATCTACAATTCTATAGACTTTCTATAATATTGCAAAAGATATCATATTGTGAAATAAATAACATGATAGTCTAGTGTATGCATTTACACCAAATCACTGTGAACGACTTTTTTTGTCTTGATACTGTAATTGCTCTTCCGTTTCCCCAAATCTGTGAAGTACAGCCATAGACCATATATGGTCTACGAGTACAGCATAAAGGAGCAATAAATCCAGTACAATATTCAGTTACATTAAGACGTCCATTGTTTTTGTAAAACTTTTTTAAATATGCAACTTCCCAGTATACAGTAAACATGATGCTGGACCCCGGAAATCTCATACTGCCCCATCTCTACTTTAGACATTATGGTAAATGTTAATCATTTACATCCAAGCCTTTTAAAAGTACTATATGTTAGCATACTACCAACTTGTACAATGTTAACTGAAGAAATATTTAGCTTGAAATATACAGCTATAAATGATTTGAGATTATAATGTATCCGTGTTTGGGTCAAGTCTGGGACAAATTACATGTTTTTCATAATTCAGCATTTACTTTTTACTTGAATACACATTTCTTTGCTCATAACAACTTTGTCCCTCAACGTTAACACACAGCACGTGAACCCTTCTGGCATATTCTGACTATTATTGTTCACTGTATATATTTGCAAACATGCTTCTCACCATTATCTCCATCGGGCTCCAGCGAGACGTGCCCCAGTACATCGCCATCCCCTGATTTATCACATGGGTCATCGCTCGGACCGTTTCTGCAACAAAACAATGGGACAGCTCATTACTCCAAGCTGTGCATCTCATCTGTTGTCACAACTGAAAATAAAGTGTACTGCGACATAGAAGGAAAGCTAAGACAATAATCAGTGGCAATAAGTTATCAACATACTTCATTATTATGTATTTATATTTTTATAACTACAGTAATGGAAGGTTCAAAATTAGCCACACTGAAGTCGGCCTGTAGTAGTAGTAAACATAGCAGTAAATATTTGACAAGGCTGGACATCAAGTACCCGCAGATGTAATTGCAGAAGTAAAAGTTGTGACAGAAAATAGGCTTCAGCTTCAGAGAGACAAAGTAGAACAGGTTTACACAGGGTAAAAATGGTGCTGTAATAAAATCGTGCTTACAATCCTTCAACACAGGCTGATAAATGCGTGTTTGTTTCTATAAATAAAATGTGTTGGGGATTATTTTCCTATTAAAGCACTGAAAGGCTGGAGTGAACGTCAGGGAGGAATTACTGGCTCGTAGCTCTCTTACTTTTCGGCAGGTTTTTAAGCTGCACTTTTGTAGAAAAACATAAATGTCTTTTTACGGAATGGACTGGCAACTGACCTTTACCAGAGGTAAAATGGTGTAAATAGTGGCTGTGTCTCCAGTGACTCTGCGCCGCTGTGACGTCTGTTTATTGGAAGTCCAAAGCTAAAGTCCCTGCGTGCGCCTGCTGTCATGTAGTAATTTAGGGTTGATGCTCGAGGCTGCAATTTAACAACTCCGAGCTTCACAATTTACACGGCGTAGTAGACAAATAGCAATTATTTGAGTAAATTAAATCAGGAAGTCAGTCTACCACAGGGCAGCAGGTGTGGAGCGAATGAATAATACAATGTAAAGCGTCGATGAGAGTCCAAAAAGCACTGTATAAATAACATGTTTTTATTACTAATTATTATTATTTTTAATGTATTACTTTATATAATTATTGTTATTATCTTTTTACTCATTATTACTCCTGTCATTGTCAACTATGGCTAAAATTATAAATCAACTAATCATGACTAGTCGACAATAAAAAAAAAACATATTTTAATACTTTTAAACATTTTCTGGATTATAAAGACTCCAAAAACAATAACATGTAACAAAGAGTGGCAGAAATATACAAAAAAATTAAATAAACTACACTTCATTTGAAATATTCTCTACCTAGAAGCCTTCAGTCACCATATTTCAGTTCTTATTTGGTTGATAATGTATTTCAAAAGTCTCACTGTAATAGAAATAATCGTTTGACTAGTCGACTACTAAAACAATCGTTATTTGCAGCCCAAGCGTCAACCCGTAACGACCTGCCGCCTTTTGAAACGCCACCAACCAAACTGTGGCAACTCATTCTTAAAAATCATCCCCAGCGCAGCAGCCGAACCCTCAGCCTCCTCGGCATTTCCATCTCTTCCTCTTCACAACCACCAGTGCCAGGGCAAACAACAAACATACTCCCTCTTTTTTCCCTCTGCCTCATGGATGAACATTAGTGACTCGAGGTGCGATTTAAACCAGTGTTTTACAATGCATATAAATGACACTAGCGGTTCACGCCCCCACAATGCAAAGCGTTGTCAGACGATTGCGTCAGTTCACCCGTGCTATGCTATAATTGAACCTAGCTTTAAGTTTAAGCAACTCTTGGGAAGCAGCACTAATGACAAACATGGTTACTTTAGCAACGGCACAGACACAGTTTGTGATATTACAGGCTAAAGTCCCCCCCCCGCTAACGCTTTATCTACACTATTCAACAAGCGTTCAGGTTCATTTCAAAGGCATTGCTGTCACATTAGAAGTGGCATTAGTTTAGTTGAATGGGACATAACAACATCTGTGCATAATTAAACACAAGTTACCAAATGAATTAGCTAATGTACAATGTAATCCCAGTGAGAGACAGACAGCCTCTCATTTGTCTGTCCCAAGTAACAAAACAACACATGGAGGGAATGAATTAGTATTTATACAAGATAACAAAAAACACAACAGACTAAACAAATATCATCATTTGAGTTTTCTTTCAATGCTATTTTGTATAAAACACCAGACAACAAAAATACAATAGTAGCTTTCTAGAGCACATTGAGCCAAATAGTTTAATTCTCCCCAGATTATGTTAGACGTATTATAAAGTTATTAGTATAAATGGATTCTCTGCTATGTCTACTGAGACTCACAGATGGCCAGGTTAAGTTCAGCCGTATTCACCCATTCCACCATTTTAATATGCAAAACCTCATCGAAACTGTAGCGTTTTAAGCCGCAGAAGCTACATGTGGCGAGCGGAGAGAGAACATGCCTGAAGCAACGGCAGAAACTTGGCCGGCGCCGGACCTTTTGACCTTTGACCCGTGAGGGAAAGTGCAGATACAAACTGGACCAGCTGAGCCCACACACATCTGACATTTTAAAAAGGTCTCAAACATCAGCATCTCTCTGCCTTTACAGCCTGTGGAAGTGGGAGTTCCGGGACACAAACTATGTACAAATAACAATGTATTTGGCACATCCCATTTGTCTTATTGTATTTGTAGGAACAGAAGAGGTTTATTATGTACAGTATTGGCAGATCGACCTAGAAACAGATACAGAAAACCGTTTTTACATTTTGTGATGCGTATAAAGTATAAGCCAGAGAGGAACCATTTGCAATTGTGTAAAAGGAAGCAAAACGAGCAGTTGTAAGGATTTCAAGGTCCAAACTTGTAATTGATTGACGCTGCAGTGGTTATCTATCAATAGTGGGATAAGAAGAAGGAGAAACAGGAGCAACAGCAGCCGTAAAACAATATTGCGATGGGCGTATTGTTAGAGGACTAAAATCTTCACACACAGCACACCTTTTCCTTTGTGGGAACCAAAAACACAGGTCCCCATAAGATAAATCCTTCAATATTAGATAAAAGACACAGACATGATTTCAGGTCAATGCGATGTCCTCCCACAAAGCACTGAACCCAAGTTACATTTGTGTGTGACAATATTACCTTCCATCGGCGTGTTTGGGTCCGGCCTATTTGCAAAAACCACATCCACATAGTCCAATTGGAGTCTTTCTAATGATGCCTTTAAACCTAAAATGGAAACTTTTGTAAATAAACGGTGTACATAGGTATGAAAACATGTAAGCAGCGAATACAAATATATTCAATAACAACATTCTGGACCATAAACTGTAGCTACAAAAATATATTCATTGTTTTTATGTTAATTACAATATACATGTTTTGTGGCTTAATGGGAAAAAAACAATACCCAGAACAAGAATATACTGTGCATTTTAATTTTGTTCACTGCATCCTTAGTGTTGTCCATCTCGCTCTTATCCAGCACATGCACATTTTTAGGTTGTTCATAAACTGATCAAAGCCTGATTAATTAGTGCACGTAAAAAAGCTGTTTTTTATTCAAATGTGTAAGCGTTTCCCAAGATGCGTCACATCTATGGGAGCGTTTGTTGTTGTTTAGTCCCATAATCCAATAATCTTCAGCGCTGCGACGTACCTTCTATAATGTGTTTTCGGGATAAACCTCTTTCGGTTTCAGCCCTGCAACAAAAGACGCATCAGACGCAATTACGGGGGGAAAAATTAAACCCTTACTATATGAGAAACTATTGGATTCTTCTGTGGAAGGGCGATAAAATACATGAGAAATGAAATATTTACTATTTACAGGGAGGAGCGAGTTTTAATTTAATATCTGGAGAGGTTCATACTTTTTCAAACAAGAATCAATCAGAAATAATGAAAAATGTACTTACTTCCCACCCCAGAAAATCTTTGTTGTTATGACTAAACTTGAACGCCTGCAAATAGGAAAAGAAAGAGCATGAGTTACAGCAGTAAAACATACAGTAGAGTGTATGAATACAACGGTGCGTCGGATTTATAGATTTTTACTGACTAACGGCCACCGGGGGGCACTCTAGCAGGAAGCGCAAGCGTTTGACACACTGCAGAAGACGTCAGTGGACAGTGGTCACATCATGTTTTCTATAGCTTAAGCTTCAGAACGCTGTGTTTTATTACAATCAGACTCATTTTCACGGAGAAATGAGTCTAATGAGGAAGTGAGTCTAGACGAGTTTGAACACAAAGACACATGGAGCGCAGACATGTGATATACGGCGGTCTGCAGTTCTGAACCTGCCGCATTGAAATGAGACTTTCTTGGCCCGACCTGACTCACGGGTCAAAAGACATAATGTGCCTCACTACCACGGACCATAATATTTTTCTGTAAATATCTCATGTTACGTGGGCATCTGCGGCTTATTGACAGTAGAATTGACAGAAATAAATCATCTATTTCTTTTAAAAACTGTTGACAGGCACATCCTGTTTAATCAGTTCTCTGCCCACTGAACTTAACCGTACAATTAATTTTGTCTTTGTAAATTTCGATGCCGCAGCTTTTATTCAGGAGCATTTTACAGCCTGAAAATGACAGTAAATGCTTTTTTTTTTTGCTGCTTATTGTAATTTCAACTTGGGTTATTTTCATATTTGTTCTATGCCAAGGTCTTGTAATTAAGCAGCTTACTATATCCTAGCCTTCTGCTCTAGTTATACACACATCAAGTGTTACTCTAGGATTCTAATTTTCCAGTGGAATGGAAAAGCCAATTAAAGACAAAGAAAGAAAATGACAAATTAGAGTTAGCCGATGCATTATTTAGCTTCGTTGAGGATGGACACGGTTCTGTAGGCATGGCTGGGCTGTCTGCGTTAATCGTTCAGCTCTTTCAGCTTTCAGCTCTTCTTCACAACACACGACCTCCTCCCAATATGTGCAGCAAAGAGATGGTGCCAGATAAGGGAGGCGGGCGGGCCGGGCGGAAATTAAAAAAGAGCAAAAGGTGATTAAAGTGCGGTTTGGTACCTCCATCCTTTCTTCTTTATGATGTTCCCAAGCACCACCTCCGCCCTAAGAACCACAAGCACAGAAAGTTAATATTAGTATCACATACCTACAGGTGGTCTAAAAATCAGTTTGGCAAGTTATTTTTGTAGTTCAGACGGGAGACATTTAGTACATCTAAAGTGAATTATTCTAATTGTATGTGGCAATTTTTTCTGTTAATTATATTTAAGTCATAATTATTAAATAACTGCTACAAAATTCTGGAGCTAATGTACATTTTAAGCCAGTTGCAGTTTGATTTAGTTGGTTTGGGAAATTAGACATTCACTTTTTATTATTATATTATTATACAAAGGAGGCTGAAATGAAGTAAAAGTACAAATAAAACACAGCATTTTCTATTGATTTGAGCAACTAAAAACACAACATTTTTCAACATACATTTATTTAGTAAATTGCACCCGTATGGAACCACATCAGTGCAAGTACTTGAATAATTAAGGTGTTTTGGTGGCCACCGGTTTAGGCCACAGTGGCACGGGGTCGGCAGGTGCAGTAATAGAGAGTGGATCAGACAGGGGCTCCGTGGGGCGTGAGTCCACAGGGCGGTAATGACTGGCGTCCAACATGGGGCTCATTGACTGGCCACCAGCCTGTCTGCTGTACAACACATACTGTACGTAGCAGAAGTATAGTCCCACTGTAAACTATGTATTATAGCAAAACTGTACAACAAATCACAATCATTTTAGTCTAAAATTGTGGTATTCCAAGAGACAAAATGGCATTGTGAGGCAGGATATTTAACATATTCAAAAAAGAACAGGTCCAAAAGAAAATGTTAAAGAGTAAAGAAATTAAAGTTTATGAGCCAATATTGAAAATTAATTTATGTCATGTTTGAGATAAATGTATGGTGGCAGTGATAAAATCTAACCCTAATTTTGCAACTTCCAATTAATGTATTTGGCGTAATTATAAAAAAAAAAAACAGTGATGCATGCCTTTAAAAGAAGGATAGGGCTTTGTAATGTATTCAATGTAATATGTAGAATTGTATTGATCAGAAGAGTGACATAAATAGCTTTAAACTTTAAACGACTATCACAGGCTCTGTACTTGGCCCACTCTTGATTACAATTCATTAGGATCAAGGCATCACAGAAATAAATTGTTAATACAGTGGGTTGCTATAATTGTGTGGGTTATTAAATTAAGTATTGTGAGAAAAAAGGGTTGAGAGTTAGGTTAAAAGTTCCCTTCTTTTGGACACAGCTTTACTTGACTGTTACTCAGCAGGACCAGACTGTTGTCCTCGCGCAGCCCCAGCACTGATTACATTCATTCTAATGCACTCTGGGAAAGTGCTGTGCCGCCATGTGTAAACTCACTCCATCAATTCCTCTTAACCCACTTAAAACCTCTCCTCCTCCATTTAACATCACAATAATCTCTTAAAAAAACTATTAGATTCATAATTTCCTCCTCATAGTATCCTGATACATTTTAAAGCCAGACTAAAGGTCGGCCGGACCTTTAGGTAATACATCTTATTCACTCAATAAAACATAGATATACTTAAACAATATAATAAAGAGTTCTGAGCAAGGAGTCTGCTGCTGTTTTTTTCCAAATTGGGTTTTGTCACTACTTCAATAGTATCCTGACGCTCTACTCAAATAAAAAGACTGTTATATCAAGTTCAACCATTTTGAAAAAAAGTTAATGACCAAGCACTTGATACATTCATGTTTTGTTTTCAACACATTGTTGTAATAATTATGTTTAAATTCTCTTTGACAGAGGCATACGCTGCACACGGAATGGCCCCACATGCTCCAGGAGTCAAACGCACTTTGCCGTTCCATTCCAACGTTAGTTTTTTAAATATGCATTTGTTTGTATGAATATCCTCATTTCTCTTGTTGACTTGTTGGACCACAGTAGCTTTTTGCCCCGTCAGACAGTCCAGACCTTTAGGCCTCTCCCCTGAGACCAGACCAGAGTCTGCTCTGTTACCAATACAAAACCTCATTTAAGAGCCGCACACATACTGGAGGTCAATAGAACCACACCAGGTTTTTTCTTTCAAATCAATTGACTAAAAGTCTTTGCAGTAACAGTCATAAATGCCATGAACCATGCGATAAAGAAGGAAAACATGTCAAGACTTGAATGGCTTTTATAGATCCTCATAGATTCTTGTTCATGTTTGAGAGTTAAATTTTCCCTTTTGACAGGCTTAGATGAAAATGGCAATAATCTGCAGGTGTAATCAGTATCACACTTTTTGATTTATTCAGAAGCTCAGGATGTGATTCAACGGTGTTCACGTCTAAGGCTATTTCAGTTAGTTACTGTTACAAACCTTTTTATTTCGGACATAATTTCAGTTTAAAAAAAACAGATGACTACAACTGATTGTTTTCCTGTGATGGCAAACTTAAGTGACTATTTGTCCTAACACATAACTTATTAGCTTTTCTGAATGAATTCAGAATCTTTTTAGAGAAGAAAAGGGCTGCGTTGGAAATATGTTGTCAGAAGGTGATATGAACTGGTCTCATTGTGGGGTTTTCACGCAATAACAACAAACACTAAATGTTTTTTAAATGTAGTTCTGTTTTCACTTATCTTAAACATCTCTTTTAAAGGTGTAAATATATATATTTTTTCTTTTTCAAACACACATGTTTTGGAGTCTGTTCAGTCTCAATAACTAGACACAATTATTCTGATTAATCGTTGCAGTTGCTTGCTCAAACGTGAGACAAAAACCTAATATTCAGTTAATGATTCACAGTTTTAGAAGCGTTGCTGGAGTGTGAGCTGGTAACAGCAGACATGCTGCGTTAATTGCGAACATTTATTTTGATCCAATCTGCAATATTGGAACTGTTGTCAAAATCAATGTGTAAAATGAGTGATAAATTAGACTCCTAACTGTTTTGGTGCAGGGCTGAGCCAAACAAATCAACTGTAAACTCAGTCAACATCTGCCAAAACCGTAGATAAACAAAGACTAGACTTCATTTATCTTTTCCGTTTTAGAGTTTTACGTCAGAATTATGGAACTGTTGGCTGACTTTAACATAACTTTTAACATTGTTGGTCAAAAGTGCTGTAAAGACCAATCATCAAAGGATCATATCATCGATATTAGAGTTTAGTAGTGGTTTTAGTGGTTTGCACAGGCCTCAAGGCCTGAGGGACACAGCTATTCACTCTTACTTAAACATATACTTATTATTTTCTCTGCACAATAGTGAAGAGTGCCATCTAGATTTTAAGTCTAAATACGTCAAGCTGTCAGTAGTAGTGAATAATTCAAAAAATTCTCCTCAAAATAAGTATAGCACTAAAATTAGATATTGTAACATTCCCAAATAAGAAGTATAAAAATATGAGAAAGAATGAAACTGGCTCTAAATTAAAGTCTCGTATCACCAAAGAACCATTGATCTCTGGAGCTTAAGAGCCAGTAGCCTTGAATGGCAGTCAGACGCAGCTTTAAAATGAGGAATCCAGTGGTCTCTTATAGGTTTCCGTCGGTTACATGTCAGTCTAATGAATCTGAGCGGAGGGAAATGCACATGAAAGCCGGGGCTGTACCGGCTGAATGTGGCACACTCAGATACGTGTCACATAATCTGCTTAGGTGCAGGAGGTGTCAGGATTAGCACCTGTGCATGACATACTGCGCGTTGGGAGGCTATCGCTAACATTAGCACGTGCCGCTGCAGCTCTGCCAGATCTGTCTCACTGTGAAGGGATGCGGGGTTCAAAGGTCATATGCCAATGTCAATCAACTGTCTGCCTGAGTGTAACACAACAGAGTACAGTTACAACCTCCTGACTTCATGCAAAACATCCACATTAATACATTTTATTTATTTTTTAGATGTTTTAATGATTTTATAATGAGAGATTAGACTCAAACATGTTCAGATTTAGCTCTGCTGATAGTGTTTCATTGTGTTCAGAATGTACTGCTAGTAATCCAGACAATAGCAAAGTGTGTACTCATTTGTCTGTTTCTATCTTCTCATGATAAAACAGATTAGATGTGGTTTAGTAGTCTCCTAAATGCTCGTAGTATCTTAAGCTCTTTATGTTTTGGCTGGTGGCTTCGTTCACCGCTCTTAAAAAAATAAATCCAAAACTAAAATCATTCCTGGGCGGAGTACAAAGTGACTTGCTGCCGTTAATCAGTGGTACTGATACCATGGATAATCCCTAAGATTATTTCAAAGCAAGTTTGTACAAAGACAGATGAATCCACCCTCGACTTCAGAGCAGCAAACCGCGGGGATGCCATATGCGGTTAAAAATACCTTCACCGTCTGTCCAGGAATTAGAGCAACAAATCTTCACTAAACAAGGTGATGACAAATGCATAACAGTTATTTTAGTTTAGATTGTCAGAGCATTTTGCACATGGCGAACATAATTAAATCCACGCTTGAGTAGACGGGATGTCAGGATTAGGGCTTGGCGATCATACATTTACACTATATAATGACAATGCAAAAGAAAGGTGTTAAAACATAATAGGTTTAATAATAGACGCATAGGAAATGTCTGTGAAATTAACCCAAAAATTGCAGAAGGTCTCATTAGAGCCATATTTGAAAGACCTTTTTGCACTTTTATTTCTAATCAGCGCTTTATGAGGCATTTTCCCACTATAAACGAGAGCTAAAATTTAAATATTGGGTATATATTCAAAACAACATGCGCATTCTTATCTAAATTTTGATATACTACCCAACTTTAGTCGAGATATTCGGGTTGATCAATTAACGTGATTATTCAGGTCACAATATAATCATTAGAAAAAACAATTGTGATCATTTTAGAAGCAAAAATGACTATTAAATTCAGTACATTCTACATTTCATAAAGCTGGTCGCATACAAGACCGCACAATAGCTACGTTTTGGACAAAGTGAATAATAGGGATTCATTACGTCATTATTTTGGGTCATGGTGTTGATACATAACTGTGCATAATCGTAATAATTGAATTGAATGTCTCCTCTCACAATAACCATAACGCTCAAATCTGTCCATGTTTATTCTTTATAATGCACTTTATGTAATCGTCAGCCTCCAGGGGACATTTCAGTGACGTTAAATTACATGTTTCCTATATTTATCCAGCACTCCAGAAAAGACTGAGGGATTTGAGTAGCAGCTGTATGGCCTCAGATGCCAATGTTTTTAACCCTAAACATGTTCTTTGGCCTCACTGCATCATATTTACACTCGACATTGGCTTCGGCATCATTAATCAGTGAAATGTAAAGCCTGTATTAACTTTTTCTTCTTTTATTTCAATAGATAAATCATTAAGACCTTTCCTTTAGCATAGATGACTAGTTTCTTATCGTCTTTTCAATACAGCGGGCGATCGTCACGTCTCTGTTAATTGACGCAAATCAAATCTTTTATGTCCGAACCCACATCAACGCGTCGATCACGTCTCCTGCCAACCTTCTCCTCGCACTTTGCTCGTTTTAATTGGCTCATTGTCTGGGTCAGGAATAGGAATCTTTTCAGAGGCTCACAGTGCGGGCTCGACGGCGCATTAATCACCCTCCCGTGCAGCACCTCCTCGTTCTGCAGAGAAATGACCGGTGGATCTGAATGTACTCACTTTCCAGCGGCGTAGACCTCGGCCGTGTCAAACAGATTGATGCCGTTTTCGTAGGCCAGAGTCATCAGCTGCTCCGCCATCTGTTGAGAACGAAGGGGCAGAAACGCATGACTAAAGCGTCGCTAATGTCTGAGGGTGATAGGCTACGATACAATATCCAAAATATATTCTGATCTCGTGGCCTTGTTTGGTCAATATTGACTCCGACAAACATATTATTTTAGTCACAGAAGTGGACAGGGGGAAGGAGGAAAGGGGCACGAGCTGTAATATTTTGTTGGACTGCCTTTAGCTTTGATTACAGCACACATTCGCTGTTTCAATAAGCTTCTGCCATATTAAAAGATTTATTCACATCCAGTGTTGCATTATTTTTCACACTGATCTTGTATTGATGATGTGAGAGAGTGACCACTGCACAAAGTCTCAGATTTGTAGTACATTAGTTTCTACTTCTCTTTAGATGTTTTCTCTGCTTGATGCCAATAATTTGACCCTTCGACATCTTTTCCATGACCACGGGATTTGTCTTTCACATGGTCGTTTCAGAAATGTGAAGCTTCTCGCAGCATCAGTTGAGTTGAAATACTCTGTTGCAGCTGAAAGATCACCACATGCAGCAGTTCTCCAGTAGGAGGCTCGTACCTACTGTATTTGCCTAATTAAATCAAAGTGGCGACTTTTTTTTTTTGTTTTGGCCAGCAGTGTATTTGAATAAAGTTTTAATCCACTTCAATATTATTAAATGTTCTTGTTGTTGTTGTTCTTGGTGGGTGGGGTGTCCTTGCCCCAAGTGGAGGAGTTCAAGTATCTCGTGGTCTTGTTCACGAGTGAGGGAAGGATGGAGCGTGAGATCGACAGGCGGATCGGTGCAGCGGCTGCAGTGATGCAGTCGCTGCATCGGACCGTTGCGGTGAAGAGGGAGCTGAGCCGAAAGGCAAAGCTCTCTATTTACCGGTCGGTCTACGTTCCTACCCTCACCTATGGTCATGAGCTTTGGGTAGTGACCGAAAGAACAAGATCGCGGATACAAGCGGTCGAAATGAGTTTCCTCCGCCGTGTGGCTGGGCGCTCCCTTAGAGATAAGGTGAGGAGCTCGGCCACACGGGGGGAGCTCGGAGTAGAGCCGCTGCTCCTCCACGTCGAGAGGAGCCAGCTGAGGTGGCTCGGGCATCTGTTTCGGATGCCTCCTGGGCGCCTCCCTCGGGAGGTGTTTCAGGCATGTCCCACCGGGAAGAGGCCCCGGGGAAGACCCAGGACACGCTGGAGAGACTATGTCTCTCGGCTGGCCTGGGAACGCCTCGGGATCCCCCCGGAGGAGTTAGAGGAAGTGTCTGGGGAGAAGGAAGTCTGGGAGTCCCTGCTCAGACTGCTGCCCCCGCGACCCGGCCCCGGATAAAGCGGCAGAAGATGGATGGATGGATGGTTCTTGTTAACGACTGTACGATGTGATCTGTAACACGTCTCGAAAGTAAACACACTGAGCAATTTCAAAACAGATATGATGTCAGGGTAAGATTTCCATTTTCCCACAAGTTTGACTCGTGTTAAAAAGACATCCATCCATTCTCACCTCGTCCGTTATCTGTCCTCCGAATGTGACCCATGTTCCTGTGAATGGAAAAAGAAGAGGCTCAAAATGTGCATGTGTGGTCTCAGCCGTGATCACTGATACTACACACTGTACACCGGAGCGGCGGGGTTAAATATAACACTTTTCATACTCCAGACGAGCATGTGTAAAGACGTATGTGTCTCTGAAGGAAGTGACAGGCCACGAGGGAAGACATGTGTTTCAAGGCTTGGTCCAGTTTGGCCCAAGTTCAAAACAAATGATCACCAGCGCACGATAAAGCGGCCAATATCGTCAGAGAAACAGTTTGAGTGATGAATAGCTAGAGATTTTTTTCCACCCGCTGATACAATATAACATTTTTAATCTTATCTCAACAACCGGTATTGGCCTATGTCAACTTTCTAATTTACTAAGAGTTTAATAAACCCCTCTTTTGGTTTTAGGAATAAAAAAAGTTTGACTTTTTCTTTATTAGAAAAGTGAATAATGACATGAGCATAACACAGGATAAGTCAGTCATGCACCCATAGATGATCATTTCAGTTTTCTTGGTAGTGTCCTGTCATGTTGTATCTGTTGTCTATTTTGATTTTCATTTAATGGTGTGCAATTACACTTTTTTTCTAAATGAACGTGTAATGTATTTAGGAAGAAATTTAGCAATTGCTACTACTGCTATTGCTGCTGGCACATTGATTAATATGCACAGTCCTAATTAAAAAAAGGGCATTGGCCATTCTTGCTTGCATATGCCCTGTCAGATGGTGCAGATTGGCAGCCTTGCTTCCATCAGTCTGCCCCAGGGCAGCAGGGTATCTTACCACCACCAAGTGCGGAGTGAATGAATAATGCAATGTGAAGACTCTTTGAGCGTCTTGAAAAGCGCTTTAAAAGTGATATGCATTTTGTTATTATTAAATAAATAAGTAAATAAAAATGTGATTTAGATAATTTAATAATTTAGATTTAGTTCTAAGATTTATAAACTTGAGTGGTTTTGATAATGTACATAAAAAGAAAGCCGCAGTCTTTGAGTGTGTCTCATGGAAGCAGAGGTCTGTGCGGTTATCATCTCATCAGTCGTCCATTAGACAGTCTCTTACCTAATCCCAGGCAGGACACCCTCAGGCCCGACTTTCCAAGGTTTCTGTCAAATAAGAGAGTTATATTAATATTAATGCAGCACTGAGATGGCACTGATGTGTGGCATTTTACACTTCACTGGGGCATCAGCACAAGAGCGGCCCCCGCCTGATGAAATAGCAGTGTCATACACGTCTACAGTTTGTCTAACCCAGTGCCAAAAACACATTCATATAAAAGACATGGCAATTCATTTCAGTAGTTCAGCAGAATCACTAATTATCAGACTACACAGTAAGTAAGTCACTTGTAGGCATTTATGTGGTGAGAAAGAATGAGGATTATGTTCTTCTATCATGAGCAAACAGTTGGGCTTATTTAAATAATCTCAATTAATCGAGATTATTCAGGTCATAATACAATTGTATGAACTGAAACATTATAATTGTGATTTTTAGAAGCATTGTCATTAAGAAAGAGTTTGATTTGATAAAGTTAGTCACAAACTTGAAGAATAGAAATGTGTTGGACAATGGGAATGAGAGATTTGGTTTGGTTTGGTCCTGTTGTAGTCCTGGTTTGGTCCTGTTGTAGTCTTGGTTTGGTCCTGTTGTAGTCTTGGTTTGGTCCTGTTGTAGTCTTGGTTTGGTCCTGTTGTAGTCTTGGTTTGGTCCTGTTGTAGTCTTGGTTTGGTCCTGTTGTAGTCTTGGTTTGGTCCTGTTGTAGTCCTGGTTTGGTCCTGTTGTAGTCCTGGTTTGGTCCTGTTGTAGTCCTGGTTTGGTCCTGTTGTAGTCTTGGTTTGGTCCTGTTGTAGTCTTGGTTTGGTCCTGTTGTAGTCTTGGTTTGGTCCTGTTGTAGTCTTGGTTTGGTCCTGTTGTAGTCTTGGTTTGGTCCTGTTGTAGTCTTGGTTTGGTCCTGTTGTAGTCCTGGTTTGGTCCTGTTGTAGTCCTGGTTTGGTCCTGTTGTAGTCCTGGTTTGGTCCTGTTGTAGTCTTGGTTTGGTCCTGTTGTAGTCCTGGTTTGGTCCTGTTGTAGTCCTGGTTTGGTCCTGTTGTAGTCTTGGTTTGGTCCTGTTGTAGTCCTGGTTTGGTCCTGTTGTAGTCCTGGTTTGGTCCTGTTGTAGTCTTGGTTTGGTCCTGTTGTAGTCCTGGTTTGGTCCTGTTGTAGTCCTGGTTTGGTCCTGTTGTAGTCTTGGTTTGGTCCTGTTGTAGTCCTGGTTTGGTCCTGTTGTAGTCCTGGTTTGGTCCTGTTGTAGTCCTGGTTTGGTCCTGTTGTAGTCTTGGTTTGGTCCTGTTGTAGTCTTGGTTTGGTCCTGTTGTAGTCTTGGTTTGGTCCTGTTGTAGTCTTGGTTTGGTCCTGTTGTAGTCTTGGTTTGGTCCTGTTGTAGTCTTGGTTTGGTCCTGTTGTAGTCCTGGTTTGGTCCTGTTGTAGTCCTGGTTTGGTCCTGTTGTAGTCTTGGTTTGGTCCTGTTGTAGTCCTGGTTTGGTCCTGTTGTAGTCTTGGTTTGGTCCTGTTGTAGTCCTGGTTTGGTCCTGTTGTAGTCCTGGTTTGGTCCTGTTGTAGTCTTGGTTTGGTCCTGTTGTAGTCCTGGTTTGGTCCTGTTGTAGTCTTGGTTTGGTCCTGTTGTAGTCTTGGTTTGGTCCTGTTGTAGTCCTGGTTTGGTCCTGTTGTAGTCCTGGTTTGGTCCTGTTGTAGTCTTGGTTTGGTCCTGTTGTAGTCTTGGTTTGGTCCTGTTGTAGTCCTGGTTTGGTCCTGTTGTAGTCCTGGTTTGGTCCTGTTGTAGTCCTGGTTTGGTCCTGTTGTAGTCCTGGTTTGGTCCTGTTGTAGTCCTGGTTTGGTCCTGTTGTAGTCTTGGTTTGGTCCTGTTGTAGTCTTGGTTTGGTCCTGTTGTAGTCCTGGTTTGGTCCTGTTGTAGTCCTGGTTTGGTCCTGTTGTAGTCTTGGTTTGGTCCTGTTGTAGTCTTGGTTTGGTCCTGTTGTAGTCCTGGTTTGGTCCTGTTGTAGTCCTGGTTTGGTCCTGTTGTAGTCCTGGTTTGGTCCTGTTGTAGTCCTGGTTTGGTCCTGTTGTAGTCCTGGTTTGGTCCTGTTGTAGTCTTGGTTTGGTCCTGTTGTAGTCCTGGTTTGGTCCTGTTGTAGTCCTGGTTTGGTCCTGTTGTAGTCCTGGTTTGGTCCTGTTGTAGTCTTGGTTTGGTCCTGTTGTAGTCCTGGTTTGGTCCTGTTGTAGTCCTGGTTTGGTCCTGTTGTAGTCCTGGTTTGGTCCTGTTGTAGTCTTGGTTTGGTCCTGTTGTAGTCCTGGTTTGGTCCTGTTGTAGTCTTGGTTTGGTCCTGTTGTAGTCTTGGTTTGGTCCTGTTGTAGTCTTGGTTTGGTCCTGTTGTAGTCTTGGTTTGGTCCTGTTGTAGTCTTGGTTTGGTCCTGTTGTAGTCTTGGTTTGGTCCTGTTGTAGTCTTGGTTTGGTCCTGTTGTAGTCTTGGTTTGGTCCTGTTGTAGTCTTGGTTTGGTCCTGTTGTAGTCCTGGTTTGGTCCTGTTGTAGTCTTGGTTTGGTCCTGTTGTAGTCTTGGTTTGGTCCTGTTGTAGTCCTGGTTTGGTCCTGTTGTAGTCTTGGTTAGTAGTTTAGTGTTTTGTCCCAATGTGAACACAGTCATCTACTGTCCTTTCATTGCTTTTGCTTGTAAAAGGTAAAAGAATAAAAGAGGTGCAGACTTGTCTAAAGTCTGCACCTCTTGTGATTAAAGGTCGTCAGTGCGATTCCTGCATTGATCCGCTCATATTTGTGTGATTGGCCTTACTTGACTCTTGACTGTAGCAGTTTTGTAATAGTGAGCATCTGCCATAACTCAATTTGTCGATTTTTTTGCTGTAAAATATTATCTGTAAATAAATGTATCAAATTTTCCATTTGAACTGAACTACTGAAACAATTTGAACATCTGATAGGTTCAAGAACGGGCATTTGACACGGATAAGATTAAAGATGCCTGGAATTAATTATAAACTAAATCTCCATGGACACAAGGAGATGGCGCCACAAGGCAGGGTTACAGGTCAGATCTGTGGTGAGGAAACACCACTCACAGTAGAATTCACGCTTAAATGCTGAATAGATGAGTTTATATTTATGCCAAACCGTGTAGAACATCGCAGGCGCAACATAAATCTCCATGGAAATAAGCAAGTGCACTTTTAATATCGATTTTCCAGAACAATTACTATTAAATGCAGAAGATTAAATACAGTATACTTAATCTCCTTGCAAGGACAATGTTTATTTGAATAAAAGCGGGCAGTTAAATATGAAGAAAGAGGATGAAAGAAGTGTGTGAGTGTGCAAAGATGTGTGAATGGAGGCGTGCTCCTTAAATCGTCCCATTGCGAGAGCATCGAGAGCACCGGGATCCTTCAGCCCCGACTCAAATCCCTCATACCAAACCTCACACAGGAAAAACTTATACTCACAACGACGTTAATCGCAAAGCTGAAGTTTCTGAGGCTCTTCACTGACAAACACAACTTTCAGACAGGTTTTTTTTGGTCAAAGCATTTCAAGTTTGAGTCATTTGCAGTCTGTATCACTCAAAGTGCAGGCAACACCTACATCTTTCCCACAATAACAATATTAAAGTAGTGCAATGATCCTCAAATCCTAACGTCATCTTTTAGCAACGTACAAAATTGCACTCAAATTAATTCAATCAGTAACTCAATTCAAACAAGGGGTTTTTGAACTAATTATGATGATTATGTCAGTCCTTCAGAAATCTGCTTCAATTGTCAATGTCATTGTTGAGGTTCAACCAAGTGGTTCAACTATCGTTCCAAACGTGAATGGACTGTATAAATCAAACCTTAATGAATTAATAAATAGACAATATAATGCTCTATCACAGGTCTGAGCGAGTTCAGTTTATGGGTCTTTGCTTCGTCAAACAAACTGTAAAGATCCAAAATCAAAACATTTGCCATATATTATTGTTATAGTAAATATATTCCTGAACATATTGCATGGAACACTTGATAATAGGCAGACTAAGTTAGTTCAACAAAATAATAAAGTGTACCTCTTCTTGACCTACTTACGGACATGTGATAACAATGTAAAAAGATAAAAGCAACTTTGCACCAAAGATGATGTAACATGTGCAGGAGTGAGTGAGCGTGTGGGAGTAAATCCAACATATTTTTTTAAGAATGTTGGTATAGAAACTGGAAATACAGAGCAGTGGGCTCGGGTCAAAGAAGTTGCACTGGACTTGAGAATACGTGTGTGCTTTGGGATTATGGGGGATGTGTGTTAAGATGCAACATGTAAAATTACTGTAGTGAAGAAGAAAACAATACTTCTTGGAAGGTGGTTCAAATATAGAACAAATATGGTGTTACTACTGCACAAAGTGGGTAGAATATATTGCTCATTGATTATATGGTTGGAGGAGTGATTCCCATGTGATTGTATCCATGGGCAAGACAACCCGCTTTGCCTGCAGAATTTGTGGCACTAATGTATGATTGTGCTTGAAAGGCCAATGGCATGTTCCGGCTGTCATACCTGAGTCAGTCTGCCACAGGGCAGAAGCAATAGCAATAGTGGGGACTAAAATCTACCTTTAATAATGACAGATGTTGTGTTTTACTAGTGATTTATTTTGGAGTAATATGACTTTCCAATTTACAATAAAACACTTTAATTTGGCAAAAGCATTTAGATTTACATAAGCAACAAAACAAATAATTCAACACAAAAATCTTGATAACTAAACACTTTTTTCCCATTATCCTGAATTTATTTTCTACAAATAGCAGCTCATAAAGATTTGCATTGGTCAGTGAGGTCTGTAATGTGATTTTATGCAGGTGCTGAGTCATGTCTAATCCAGAGAAACCCAGGACGTCCCAATGATCCACAAGGTCGACATGGGCCCTTGAGCAAACCTCAAGAGCCTCGTTCAATTAACTGCGCCTTATAATTACGACAGTAAATAGCCCTCAGGGCATTAACGCTATGAAAAACACAAATGACCAAAGGAGGCTTAATGAGTCACGTGTTCTCAATGACAAACATAATGAAAGTTCAACTTTGGCTGCATGTCGTAATGCAAATGTACCCAGAATGTACCCAAATACAACTACAGTGTGACAGTTACACTGTAGTTGCATTTATTCTGGGTACATTTGCAACTGTATCTTAGAATTATCGAAGTTAGTTCAGATTTGTAAAGCTGTTACCAAAATCAGTTCACTCTATTTGTGTGCCAATTATACTCTAGTGTTGCAAGCTGGATCATCTTTAATAGTTATGTATAATTAGGGATTACACAATTAATGAATATGCCTATTACTCTTGCATGGATCATATAGAAATACATTGAACTGAACATTACATGGCAAAATCTTGAATGTAAAATGATTTAAACTGGCAGTGCCAGAATGACAATTTTGCATTCTTTATCAGTATTTTATTTCCTTTGGCCCAAACCTTATACTTAGATAGAATTAGACTTTATTTTATTCATCAGGTGTGGTTTATGTCCTTATTGCCAGACTAAAACTTGAATAGCATTCCACATATTTCATTTTTGTAGTA
The DNA here is from genome assembly GCF_026437365.1 of Eucyclogobius newberryi. Taxonomy (NCBI): domain Eukaryota; kingdom Metazoa; phylum Chordata; class Actinopteri; order Gobiiformes; family Gobiidae; genus Eucyclogobius; species Eucyclogobius newberryi. Next base: position 31,459,225 of record NW_027315823.1, on the reverse strand, counting down.
AATAGTTGCTGATTGAAGTGTATAATCAGCTTTTTGTGTCAAGCCTTGTACAACTCAATGATTCAGCATAGCTGTGTTAAGTAACAGAGAAATATTATGTGAGTGGAGCGCGTTCTGCACAATAAACCTGTCTAATTAGATGAACCACGAGCGACTGTACAGCGTGCCTCCAGCATTTCACTATTTTCATCAGCCAGTGTCAAGGGATTATCAGATACTTGGCCCAGAGTTGCATAAGCCTCAACTGTATGAGCACAAGCAATGGAAGGACACATTAGCTATTCTTTCAAATCTATATTGTTACGTATTGTATGGACTTGATATCCTGATCTAAAAACAATACAAAAAGACAACAACAAAAAAACAACTAGCATATCCAATTACAAAAGTCGTGACTATTCAAATTTAGGTCAGGACGTAGAACTTCAGACACACTTCCACAAACACGCTAATGAATGGTCACCTTTTTTCCTAAATATGAATACACTGATTCATTACTTTACACAGCTTGGTACTGATTAAGTTAACCAATTTATTCATATTTGATTTCTGGTGCTTGATGAAATAAAACCAATTCACCCTGGAGAGACAAAGAGACCACGAGAATGGACTGTTTAGCAAGCTTTATTCGTGAGTTATTTGGCGCTCAGACCCCGGCGGAAGACGTTGCGATCATGGGCACTCCATGATCTATTTGTATTAGGTGTCTCCCCCCGGAGCCTGGAGACTGGTGGTGGTAGATGTGAAGAGAAGGTAGAGGATGAGGGGAATGCAGAGGAGGAGCAGGGGAGGTGGTGGGTCGCAGTACGGTTTGAGCGGTCGAGCCATCTGCCTGAGGGCTTAAATGCGACCGCCTGGGCAGGGGAGGAGTCACTGAGAGCGTTGATTGGGGATGAGGAGCAGGTGCGAGGGCCATGGTGCAGACGCCCCCTGACCTTTCACCCTCCTTCTTGGCCGGGAAAAACTGCATAACCTTTTTGGGATAAGCGCAGAAACCTGGGAGAGTCCATGGTGAAGGAGGGATCTGACTCTCTCAGACGGACAGGCGGGCGCCCGCTTGAGTGCGATGATGGCGCTGGGGAGAGGGGTCCTTCCATGGTGGCTTTGACGTAGATGGGTGGAGTTGGTCCGCTATGGTTTGTCGCTAGCATTTACAATGATTTCGGTACTAATCGCCACAGCAGCGAGTGTGAGCAGCACATCTGAGCAGCGCGCGTGAGCAGCGAGCGTGAGCAGGGCGAATTTGAGACAATACAGATCAGTTTAAAGAACTGAAAATGATTAAGTATTATACTAATGGAGCCAACATATGAACGGGACCAGCCTTTAGAAGGCACACATTCTCTTTACAAACACTGTAGGGTCTAGACGCAGTCAGTAGTAGCTGGACTAATACCTTGGAACTCTCACTTATTGCACTTAAAAATCACTTTCCAAGGCTTTCTTTGACCATTTCAACCCTTAATTGCTCTGTGCCCTTGCCCATGCTCCTCATGCTCCTCATGCTGTAGATTCCTCTGTCAGCGCGTAGTTCTCTTCGATATTTAGTGCATTGTAACCTGCCGTCACGTCGGCCTGGGTGAGCAAGGTCATGTTTCCAATAATGTAAGAGACATAGCCACACACACAAAGCAACGACTGAACCGGACACTCCGGATGACCCCATCACATGTCCGCTTTGAAAGACTAGCCAACCTTCATGTCAAGGTTTAGCAAACATCCGCAGGCTTATTATACGGATGGGACTTGATTGGAGGTGACTGAGAGTCTCTCTGGGTGTCTTGTTAAAATAGGAAGCCCACATTGCAATATCGTGGCGGCATTGAAATGAAAAGAGCTGCAAATCCCTGTCAATCCTTCAGAGCATAGGTGAAGTTTATACTGAAGCCATGGACTGGGCAAATGGAGAGCAATATGTCTTCTTTAGTTTCCTTTCACACAGGACACAACACCAAAGGTCACAGTGCAAATGAAAAAAGGATTATTGGTGTCGTAGAGTGACGACAGTAACAGTGCAAAGAATGTGCAGACTCTGGCATCGCTTCATAAACCCTGTACAGTGCGATAAAGGTAAAAAAATCAAAACACTGTTATTACGTTTTGCCAGGAATGTTCCACAGCATGGCATTCAACTTAATGGAGACAAGCATGTGACACGACAAGGCCAAGTTACAGGTTAGCTTTGTGGAAAAGTGACCTGCTCACATAAGAATACAGGAATGTTGTTTTTTTTGCAATAAAAACAGCTATTTAATCAGTGCAAGATGTGGTAAAGCAATGACATCGCTATGGAGACAGGCAATAAAGAATAATAATACATAAAAGTGTAAAAGTAATCTTTGTTAGACATTACATTCTAATAAAAGCAATGCAAATATATATAACCCGTTGTTTTGTTTTTTAGCGATAATAATACACCAATATTGCTTCTCCTCGAAAAGCTGGGCAAACAACTAATAATAGACCAAAGGTTGTCATATTGCTCTATAAACGACAACCTCCATTGGGCAGGAATGGGGCCCTTTCCAATAAATGGAGTGAGTACTACTGTGTGCCTCATACTACAGCGAGTGCAAGAAAATAATTACCAAGAGAGATGGAGGAGATGGAGGAGATGGAGGAGATGGAGGAGATGGCCAGGAGATGGAGGAGATGGAGGAGATGGCCAGGAGAAATCACTCTTTTCAAAATGGTCAGTGCAAGAGCTACAAAGGATATCAGTAAAACTAAAAATCATGGTTGCATTATCTCCAACTATTCCATCTTCAGCAAGGATAATTGTTTTTCTTCATAACTTCAATTAATAAGCTTGGTTAAAAGCCTGAACTATGTCAAAACAAATTTACAGGGGGAAAAAACACATTTCGAAAGACAACTCCCGGGTGAATTAGTTCAAATTTGGTGGTGCATTCGGTCTACTGCACATTTCATTTAAACGTGGTCTCAATAGGGTCTCAAGAATCCTGGTTGGACATTCTGCCAAAAAGCCATTTCCCATTTTGGATACTCTGCAACCTTTTGATTCTAAGTTCAAAAGGCCTGGCTTCATAAAGATGTGGTGAAACTCTGTGTGCTGCCGACTAAAGCATTTAATCCACACAAAAATGGAAAGAAAGCAGCTGAACTAAGGAAAAAATATGTACAAATCATTACTCAGATATTAAGACTTATATCGAAACTAGATGCTCATTTGACAAGTATCGATGCAGGAGGAAACGTATGCAAACACCTTTCCTGAAACGTTTTAGAAAGTTCTTGATATATAATTAGAAACTTAAAGATGAAATGGTGGTGAGCGACAGAGCGAGGTATTGAAATTGTCACCGAGCTTTGAACCAGTCCCTCATTGTCAGAGTTCGAAATGTTTGCAGTTTTTAATTCTTGTAAACACTGTGTGACTAGACCAGAAACCATTCATTAAAACTACACAAGTCTATACCAAATATAAGCAGGACAATGAAGTAACTGAAGTGATGTTTACTGCAGCTTCAACATACCAACCAAGACCACCACGGATCATCTTTACCAAAAGTGTGGAGAGCGCAATTATTAGGGTTACATATTAAACAAGATGCCCTACCTGATGCGACTTCGCAACATCTCTTTCTGACAAGGGATTATCCCAATTTGTACTCTGGCGTGTGACCCACAAAACACTACCACAAACCAGTTGCGTATTGGCAACGAGACGGTGCCAAAGGTTATTTATATTCCGTAAAGAGTCCATGTCTCTCTGGAGTCGTGTCACAATACTCACATTTGAATTTGATTCCAATACAAAAAAGGCTTGAAGCTCATTACATTACAACGTCATAATATCTAAGCCTCGGGGGCAATGTCAACACATTAATTTGACTCAAATTACGGGCTACAATGAAAAGCTTCTGTTTATCTGTTGTCAATTTGCAATACCGTAGCCTAGATTTGATGCAATGTTCCAACGTGATGAAAATGTAAGAAGAAATCTAGATAAACATATGTAAATGATATTGATAGACATTGAAAACAATGAAAAGTTGTTAAGTCGGATATGTTTTCTTGAATATATTATTAACACATAAGGCTCTTTCCACAACAGCACCGGGCTAGCTCAGTGTTAGCGTCAGTGCTTCCTGTCTAATTCAAGCTCTAGTCACCTTGTTCCAAAAGCCCGTCTGGCACCTCCACCCGACTTATGTTTGGAATAAATTCATTCATTCAAGTTCAGTCCTATATATTTACAATAAAAAGGATCATGCTAAAAGGACACTGCAGTCACGACGGGTCCATTCCTCAAAACGTAATGAAACAAACTGTTATCAGCGGAGAGCCAGACCTCATTCCTCGACTTAAACCTTGCTGCTGTCCAGTTTCAGAGCAGGCGTGCGGAGGGGGGCTCGTGTTTTTTGGGAGCGGGCGAACCGGAGCGGCAACAGCCAAGTTAAAGACGGCTGATGAGACACGAGACATGGCGACGAATGAGCCAACAAGGGCAGCCAGCTGTAAAGAAGAACGTGTTGAAAGATATGATCACCGAGTGCAACTATTTATACCCCCTCAGAGCTGGGGCCCCTGGGCTGTGTTGACTGGCTTTTCCGAGGGGTTTCTGTGTCGACTCGAGCACATGGAAGCAAGGTGGGACATTGCAAAACATTTAAAAATGATTTGCAACATTCAGGTTCGCAAATAGAACATCACTATAGATGTCTTCTTCTCTGGCTATTGCCCACAAACCTGTCGCCATTAAATTAAATTATAATAAGGTTAAGCTGAAGTTTGTTGCTCTCTGTGGGGAAATGTGTCCTCTGCTTTTGACCCGTCTTTCAGTTCTGGAGGGACATCACAGCGACCTCCAGATCTCGGTTGGAATAATACGACGTCCACAATAGGATCTACATCTGGTATATTACCCAACTCCAGTCAGTAACAAGAACTTAGACTCAAACAATGAGGACTGAGCCGTAACTCTGACTACAACTCTGCTTGTGTGTTTTTTTATGTTTTTATTCATTCAGAGAGAGGAACGTTCACGGTCTTTGTTCTCTGCATCCTACAGACCTCCATCTTCATAATGCTCTATTCACTTGGCTCTGAAGACTGATTTTATCACATAAAAAGTCTTTTCACATAAAGTTCAGGAGAGATTCGAGTGGGCAACATGTGACTGACGGTAAATGGATTTTTCTTACTTGACAGCGTTCTGTCAAGGTTAGCAAAGGGAGTGCGCAAAATAACAAGAAATATAAAGTATTTGAAAAGGTTTCAGTTTTCTCTGTAAAGTGGATTTTCAAATGCAAGCTTTGTGTCAATAACTATCTAAACATGTAATGAACTAACGCTGCTTTACAAACTATTTGTGGCTGAATTTATAGAATTTAAAGAATATCAAATGATTTATAACTAACATTCAACTAAAACATGAACCAAAAGCCATTGTCTTTTGAGAGGTACAACCATTTTGGATCTATGGACAATAAAACGCATCACCAAAACATTCAGACATTGATTTGTTAGTATCGGTATAAGTGGTACAATGGGCCATTTTCGATTTTACAATGATTGTGTATGGGCTTTTTAAAACATTTTTTTATTTGCAACAACCTAACAAACGTATTTGCAACATCGAGGTTCTGAAAAACACTTTGAATTGCAGAGTATGAATTGTGCTCTACAAATTGCCTTCCACGCCATTCACAGATTGTTCAGCCGGTGCCTTTGAAATCAAACTGGACTTGACAGGTAAAGAACGTGCAAATGCCACTCCAACACACTGCAACACAACTGCACCAACGTATTGCAATTTCTAACAACTTGTCCTTCCTTCCAGAGACATTTGACAGTAGTCTGAGAACATATGAAAATACATCAGATTTGGAATAACAGGCAGGCTCTTTCTCACTTCACCCGGAGCCATAGCTATTACAGCCAGTTCTGCAGCAGTTCAAGAAGCTGTCAGTGACGTCCTTTTTATTTTTTTTTATTTTTTATAGAACATAAACAGATTGTCAGCTCGAGGCCACATTTGTATTTTTTCAGCGCCTGGCATTTCAGATGTGCTTGTCTGTGAAAAATCTCAAAGGGCTCAAAGGAATGGAAATGTTTCATTTAAATGTTAAAGCGATGAATTGGCATAATCTACTCGAGAAACTGAGAGCCAGATCCTATAAATGTCACGCTGAATCCAACAAAACGATGTATTAACTAACGCATCTAAAAGAAAAGGGAGTTGTTTTGTGGTATTTGAAGATGACATTCTGAAACAGCCAATGTCACGTGAAAACCCTGTGCGTGTCAACTATGTTCAAAGACTACAGTAGAGTGTTGCGTGCCAGCGTGTGCAGTATTTGGGTTTCGAGTAACTTCACTTGACAATTGCATCTTCTATTTGAAAATAAACACAACCTATAAACTATATAAAAAAAAAAAAAAGAAATAACAATCAATAAATAAGGGTAAAATCCACCTAGAGACAGAGGATTAGCTGTAGACCTGTCGATGAAAAAGCCCCAAGCTCATCTAAGATTTGAAACTACACGATTTGATTAAAATAGGCAACAATTAATTGCATAACCTTATACAAACCAGCCTTTACTTCCTTGTTATAGCTGCCTATATCTTCTACTTCATGTGTGAATGCTTAACCCACTGCGGAGCCTTTGCTTTACCCCCCCAAAAAAAGTTGTTTTGTGTCTTTTGTGTGATTAGCAGGCAAGCATGTCACAACCAAAGATATAGCCCTCCTTTGTATACACCTTATGTAAAAGTAGATGTTTTTCTTGCTACTTTTCGCTTTCGATAGCAAGGACATCACACAGGTGTAGCTAACGCTCTGCCAGGTTCATCCACAGCTCCGTTGGATCTTCGCACGTCGAACCGACACCCGCTACGCCCCGTCAGGAGTAAAACTAGGCGCAGAGTTCTCGGCTTCTGGCTGGCAGCGCCATTGTCAAAAAAATAACAACAAAAAGATTTAAAAACGTGTGGTGCACATCTTATTGTTGAGGGTTTCTTGAAGAACGATGGAGCGGGACTATTTGGTTACAGAAATGCAAGCGTAAGCACATGGCTCCGACTTGGATGCTAAAAGATGTGGGCGCGGGATTTGGGGCGGTGTGAGGTGTGGGTGCATGCTGGGACATTTTCCTACACACTACAGTGCTCTTCAACATGAGCCAGATTTCCACAGGCTCTCTTAAAGCTACAGCAGAACATGTTATTCCTCTGCTACAGCCCAGCTACACTTGTTAATATCATGTTAAATCATTATTATACTTTTACATTTCTGTGGGTGATAAACGAAGACATTCAAATGGTTTTCTTAGAGCCTTTTACGTTTTAATTCGTCACTCACAGGTGGAGAATGACCAATTAAGCAGCAACGTAAAAGTAGAATGGACATAAATATATTTGATCAGAAAATAGTGTTAAACCAAAAAAAACAACAACAATCTATCCAAATTGACAGATCATTGGATTGTCAGGTCACTATTCAATTCAAACAGTATGAAACAGTGAATGTGTAACTTGGATCAGCCACCAAAATAAAAGAATCCATCACTAAATGTTGCTTTTAAACGGTTCATGTTTTGAATGTATGTCAATGCAACAGAGAGGATAGTTTTGCATATAAAACTATAGCACCTTTACACCCCGGAATTGTCCACCTTAGTCATTCTTTCAGGAATATATTCACTCTCCAAGCATTGTCAGGTCATAATGTCATTAAAACAAATGTTCAAAATTACAATTATGTTGAGAGGAAACATTACAACTTAATGATTACTCACAATAACTGACAGTCGAATCCTTAGTTTTCTATTTATTCTCATTTCTGATCAGCATTAATGAACAGCAAGATGAAAGCAATTTACATTAGACTAACGTTTTTGGAAGAAAGATTGCATTTACATAACCTTTTTTGGTTTTGCTACAAACATTTTCACAGTTATAATTGTTTTAGTACTTATGATCATTTTTGGGACCTGAATAAACCTGCTTATTGCCCATTAATCTGATCAATATTGGCATCACAATTACACAGTTTGCCGTACAACAGGACAAAACAATGACTAAGAGGTGAACAACATGTACATGATGTAAACAAATGAATAAAACAATGCACCGATGCACAATAGGCAAGAAAATGTACACTGTCCCTTTAAATATGAATCATAGTCAGGCTTCGTGAGCAGTTCCTTTACACTTTGGCCACTGTTGTGTAAATACCAAGCCGAGCCAGGACGATATAACCACTTGGTCCCGTCTTAAAGATGAACAGAACATGTGCCATCTGTTCGCTCGGGGCGTGAGAGCGGAAACTGTCAAGCTCGTGCTACATGTATCCACGCCGTTTCTCCTCCTGATGTTCTGGTGGAGCCACGCTGCTGGTGGTATTATGATGTCAAAGATGGCGGCTGCTCTTTCTCTGTTATGTACTGATAATTTGAGGTGGTAGTTTCCAGAGGAGGGCATGGGCCGTGGAGCTGTAATCATCAAACAAAAACACAGAAAATGATCCTTGATGGTTTTTTGTAAGAGATTGATTCTACAAATAATATAATCCATGATAATAATGCTGTATTTGACTGAGCTGATGACAATTGTGCCTGTGTGTTTGAGTGATGTTTACCATATTTTACCATTTAATTTGTGCAGACAGAGAATACATGTTCTGCCATTATCGGTAAAGGAGATATATTATGCAAATTTAACTTATTTAAATGTTAATGGGTTCTTTTCCCTGGTCATAAATGTTTGAGTCATCCTGTATTGTTCTATTGTTCCGCTCTGAACATTTCGGTTTTCTCTGTTAGTTGTTGCTGTTCCATTTTTAATCAAAATTCAAAAAGAATACCTGGCACAAAACATCTTCACATTGTCCTAGATGTGAACTCAGGCATAATGTGTTCCAATTGGTCCAGAGTCTGTCAAATTTGTCCAATTCCAAGTTAACTGCACTTTTCACATGTCAATTATTATTTGTGTCTAGTCTAAAAACATCATAAATCAAAGTATGCTTCTGGTTATTATGGGACATGTCATTATGAAGAGGGGGACACGTTCTTGAACAAGAAGTTTTTATAATTAGATCGTTTTGTGATTTATTTTGCGGTTTACAGCGAATAAAATGTAAAATCATGCATGTCAAAACATCAAAAACTACTATAAAATTAAGGTGGAGGCAGGTCAGAATGATAAACTATAGGCTTTTTATAATATTGTGTTTTTTGCATGTGAACTAATGGGATGTTGACCGAAACACCAGACATCTGTTCTCTCTTTTCCTTCCATGCAGTGTTTAATTAGTGTCTCATATCATCCCCTCACTCGCCATGTTATTCTCCTGAACACTCTTGAAATAACTTAGATTTATTGGATTGGATTTTGGATTGGATTCAACTTTATTGTCATTGCACAGAGTACAGGTACTGCCGGAGAAGACGGTGCTTTACACACCAAGGAGTAGAAAGAAAGTGTTTCTATGTGAAGATGCACACATTAACTGCGTTTTGACCCAAAATGTGCCTTTTATCGAAATTTGTATAAGAAAAGCAAATAACAAATGCAAACTTAGTTCAGTTTCCATCCAAATGTTCGAGCGCATATGCGAGTATTTGTTACCTGGTTACGGGAGCCGCCTGCCAGTTCTGCATCTCCTGTTCTCCACCAATCCTGCAGAGGGCGCACTGTGCACAGTCTGCTTGGTTTGGCTTGGCTAGAGACGCATTTCTGTTATTTTGCTGTTCTACTTTTTCAAGCTACTTTGTCATGTCCAAAATCTAGCAGGTCGTTAACACTTTAATAATGCTAGAAGACATGTTAAGGGTTAAGGGACATGTTCAGACATCACTGGGTGAGTTATGGTAAGATGTTTTGCGTTTAGCATGAGCTGCAGCCCTTGTGCGGCGCAGCAATGTTAGCTTTGCTTTTCTGAAGAATGTGTGGCAAACAACCTGCCTCATTGAATATCGTGGATTATGTGGATTATTTTGGCTTCGTTCATCACCAGTGTCCGCTCCGGTGCGTCTGGTTTCTGGTTGAGTTTTAATATTCGCTTTAACTGGACATAAAAAACAAAATCCGCCTCAAGCGAGCGCACAAACTTTTACGCAAATTAAGGGTTCGAAATGCCATATTCGGCGTTTCCACGTCGCGTTACTTCTGCCATACTTCAAAATGCTCATTAAAAATAATGGGGTTGAAACGCTGTTATTGTTAGATGGCAGCTTTTGAAATGGAAGTTTGCTATTCATGTTTTCAAGCTCTGCTAAGGTTGTAAAGCAAGAAAAAAAAAATCAATATCAAGATGCTAATTATAACTTGAACAAGATCAAAACTAGATACACTTTTGAGGCATCAACAATAAAAATAAATCATAAATTATTACAATATGTAATTTTTCATGATCACTTTTAGAATGGTCTTGATCTAATTCAGAGCTGGTATGAGAGAACATTTTTATATTTGCCGGAATATATTATTATGATATATAAAACATATGAGTACACAAATTGCCTTGTTCATCATTTTGGAATCAAACTCTGTATTCAGCCTTTTCCATTGTTACATACAAAGAAAAGCAACTATTTTAGACAATGACTTTTGCTTTTCCGCACGTGTCCTTCCAGTCGTAGGTTATGTAACGGCCAAAGCCATGACTGACAGGAAGTGTAGTACAAACAGTCTGAAGCAGTGTGCCCCGTCAGCACCATGCTTTGTCATGTGTGGTATTATGAATATTTAACCTCCATTTGTTTTAATGAGACAGATGGTGAGCGCAGAGAGGGCTCAATCTGGATTCTTATTGGTTTTTACTGTCTTTTTGCAGATTAAACTCTGTAGAAATTGGAAAATACAGTAAAAAAGAAAGTATAATTTAGAACGGCACCAAAAGCAATCATTCCATTCCTGATTCTTGACAAACCTTCCGTGCAATTTTGAAACCAAATGTTATCACACAACAAGCTAGCAACAAAATAAGACACTGAACAAATGTCGGCAAAAACATAATGATAAAGATCGATTTGATTGAAGGGTGGGGCTAAGATGTTGACCAAATCAGTGCAAATAGTACAGGAAATGAAAGACCTCTGCAACTAATTCAACTGTCCATTTAATTGTGACGTTACACCCAACAATTACAAAATATCAATGTCAAATACGACTCTTCCTTTCTCAAACTTTGTTCTCATTTTATGTACACTGTGCACTCAAAAACAAAGAATAATTGTGAAAACAAGAAAAGAAAAATCCGAATCACTCCAGCTTTTCATTTTGCCTGCATGGTTCTTTCTTCAGGGCACACGTGGCTATAAAGATACCTCGCATCTTCTTCCTCACGTGTGCCCTGAAGAAAGAACCATGCAGCAAAACGTAAAGCAAATCCTGCTCAATGAAGGACTTTTAAAATAGTGCTTTGGATTTGTCTTTGATTGACCCACTCAAGCACTCATCTTTGCAACCAATTTGAATCATTGTTATTTCAAACATGATATAATAAATCAAGATCATATATATTTTTTTCCACTATTGATCAGCCCAGAACTATGAAACTGTTTAAATTTGACAAGGAAAAATCTAAACTTTTCTCTCATTGTCGGCCAATCACAGTCTACACTTCTTGCCTCTCTAATCGTTCATGTAAACATACTTTCTCCGGACTGTTTAACTATGCTAATTCATTTTGTGTTGCTTATCCTCCACCGCAGCAGCAGAAACCGCCAGCCTCCTCAACCTCTCCTCATCACCAGTCCAGTGGAATATTGATTACTTTGCTCTTTGATTTGTTCTCGTATGAAATGTGCGCTACATATAAATTCTGAGAGAAACACCACGGTTACTTATTTGTGTGATTAACTATAAAGACAAGCAACATCTGTCTCGCTCTTTCTAATGCCTCAGCTTCTTTGTCATGAGCTCGAAAAACATTTCAGAAACAAGGAAGCAGACAAAAGCACCAAAAGTAATTGTTATTCATCCTGATAGCGTCGCCTTGAAGTGATTCGCTTCAGATAAATAGTCTAGTTACCTTCAGTGCCTTTTCAGAACTCCGAAGACATTTGTTCAGCTTACTTTGTCCCACCGCCCTCTGGCTGAATCAGGCTCAGATTTGAAGATTTCTGTCACAGATTTCCACGGACGCTGCAGTAAATGTTACAAAGTGCAGCGCAGGACACAAGGAAAAAGGCTACGATAAGACAAAAAAAATTCTCCCGAAGCAAAAATTTTCTCTGGGCGCCACCGCAACACGCTCAGTTAGTGGACCAAGCATAAAAACAGCCGTCCATCAGAAAGGTGATACAAGCAAAGCGCCACTGCAGTTCTGCACAACGCTGCACAATGTAGTGTAGTAGTCTTCTCAATGCCTACGCAGTGTCCGAAATGTATTCAAGGGTTCAATACTGAGGGAAAGGCTCCATACTCGAGTTAGTATCGATGAGTGCTCTGGGTAACGATTCTTCTGACAACCGTAATGGCAGAGCATGTAGAGAATTAAAGTGTGAATTGTAATACATTAATTCCCGGCTTTGAATACTTATAGAATGTTGGTTTAAGTAGAAAAAAAGAAAAAAAAAAAGAAAAGAAAAAGAAAGAAATGAAAATGAACCCACTAGATCCCACTAACGCAAATGTATGTGTAATAATGTGTAAATCAATAATCTTCATTTACTATTGTTTTAGTCTTAGTTTATCCATATAAATATTGTATATAACAAAAATTCACAAAAGTCCCAAAGTTTTCATATGATTAAACGGTATCAGTAAAAATATATAAAAACATATATATTTATGAAAAATGCTTGTGTGCCCAATATGTCACACTAGATTTACTTTATCATTAAGGTGATTTGATTTCATAAAGCTGGTCACATGGAAAGGCTGTCTATTCAAATATATGAATGAGAGATTTAAGGATTTCCCTGTTGTTCGGTTCAATGGTCGTGAATTGTAAAATTGTGTTGTTTCTTCCCTCAATAACCGTATCACTAAAATCTTGTGAAATCCCTATTACTCGCATGGTTTCCTCACATTATACCACTTTACACAAGACCAACTTCCACATCTCATTTGTTACTAAGCGTCGATTAACCTCAAAATGAGCCCCGAGTTCCTACCTGTCGACTTCTATGGACACTTTCTCATCCGCCGCGCGATTACTTTGCATAATCAAGAGCCATTTTGCGTGTGTCATTAATTCAACCCTGACTGAGGCCCATTTAATCATTCCTTGGAGGAGAAGAGCAATTTCCCAGCCTCCATTTTCACCAGTCATGTCATGCTAACCCAGTGTCATCTGCCTGAAGAGCGCGGCTATAGGCATTTCCACTAAAGACGCTATTTGTCCCTTTAAACGACCTTCACTTTGATGCCTTCCATGGACTATTGACTGGCTTAACCTGCATTTTCGGATAGACTCTGGCGATCTTCTTTCAAGCTCACGTCTGCCGTTCAAACGCATAGTGAGGGTTATATGCAAATGAAGTCAATCTCCCTTCCTCTCGTCTTTCCCTGTGAGGATAATCGCAGAAAGTTTTTGCAGACTGGATACGGGCTTCTTACGGGGGAATAATTATGAAACCACTTCAGATGTCAATGGTTAAATGAGTAAGTGATTTTAACAGAGGAAATAAATCCCTCGCTCGAGGATGAGAGAAAAGGAGAACCGCGAGGCAAACTTAAAAGGAGTATTAGACACATGAGCGCACATCACTGCAGCCTATACAGTAGCTTCTCCTCACGGGCACGCACCGAACCCCAGACACTAACCCTTCTCCGGCTGTGTGCCTCCTTCAGCTCTCTGCTCAATAAAACGCAAGCACAAAGTAATACGACCATAGAAAATACCTCCAGGGCTCCTAGCGTTGTCCCGATACCATCATTTCCAACTCAATTTTGACAACGAACACTTCTTTTAGACAATAGAACATCATTTCTAAGATATAATATGGTTTTATCTTGCTTCTTTTACCATGTGGTCTTTACTGTTCTTCACATTCTGTCCTCTCAATCATTAATATTTGTTCAAGTGAGTGTCTATTTGCTATACTGGTTGGTAAGAATTAGGGATGTTACAATAACCGTAATATCGTATCGTCAAATGTCTCACAATAATCATGTCACAATACATCAAATGAAAAGCTCTTTTGTCTACATTCATTGTTTTGTAAAAAGCATCAGCTAAAATGACACATAATGAACTACATTGACCATGATCCTTTGCAACAGTTCAGCGCAGACAATGAAATAAAGGTTTTGGAATATGACTGTGATGATTTGCACAAAAGCTTCTCAATTCTCCACTATTTTGCGCTAAATATCGTACCGTGAAACTATATTGAGATAATATCGTACAGCTCTTGTAGGAATGGGACAATATCTCACGCCGCAAGATCTCACAAGATAGAATTGACACAGACAAGATGTGGAAAATAATCTTGAGAAATGATTTTCCCTGTGCGTTTCCATGTTACCATGTAAAAAAGGGTTAATGCTGGCGGGTTACACTTTTGACAGTTATAACCGTGTAACAATTAATTCAATGTGGCTTGTGCTGTTTTACAATCCAAATACAGCTTGACTTATTGATTAGGTGAATAAATATTTCAAGACTTTGCAAGACTGCCAAGATGTTAATTCATAGAAACGTATCTGTAGGAACTGGGACAAAATGCCTTGTACTTTTGAATAATGAATTAGGTAAGAATTGGATAAATCACAAACCTTTTTGATCAAATCTGACATTTTTGTTATTTCAGTTAAAGAAAATTATTGTTTGATGTCACATAATGTAAAATATACTGTCGTTAGTGAATTCATTTGTGAACTAACTACAGTCTATTTTTAAAACAATGACCAACTTATGCTTAAAGATTTATGACAAAATGTGGGTATTCTGCGCTTCTTTAAATGTGCACAGTCCTTCTAATGATCGCTACAATGTGAGAGGAACTACAGTATTACGTAAAAAATACATTTGATTTGTCAGCAGAGTCTGCAGAGCTTTCCTCTTGACTGCACATGTATGTATGCGGTGTACTTTTAGCCATGCATTTCCTTCAGTTTACATCACATAATCCTCGTGGGGAGTAAGTTTGGACTTGGCAGCACAGAAAAGAACACAAACAGCCGCTGGGCCTCCAAATGATTTTACTCATTCAATATCATTAGCTTCAATAATGACAGAGACACAGCTCTTAGCAATGCAAATGAACGCAACGAGGCTTCAGAATGGAGTTGTGCATTTAGGCAAATGAAAAGCTAGAATTAAGCTGTAATTATAGATATTGTCTCGTTTTAAGGCCCGAAACCACACGGAAGCGTTTTGGCAGTTTGGTAATAGCAAAAGTTTGGATGCAGTTCATTATAGGCAGTAAATGATGAAGCTTACAATTGGTGACTCAAGGATAGAAGTGAATGAGGACAAAAACATGCAATATAGTTTTTCATAACTACGTTCAATATAAAGGTGAGGCTTCCATTTCAATGGCCTTTTCCCAAATTACTTTAAAAAATAAAATTATGGTCAAAACACATACTTTGAGGACGTACAGTACAACTACAGAAGGTGGCGGTAAATGCACATTTTCAGGCTGCCAACCACCATAAAACAACAACAACAACAACAACAAATCCCTTTGCCTGGTAAAAATAAGCCAGTTGTCGGTTAGGGCTGCGACTTATTTGTTTATTTCGATCACATATATATTGCAAAGACATTAACAGTGATGTGCAGAAAGAGGTGAAGGCCGTTTGCCTGACCCGCCAGCCCCGCCCACATTCTGTTCAAATGCGTAAGGGTCTGGAATCGGAGTCAGAGCCAATGAAATCGTCGGTCATCCATTTACCGACCAATCCCAGGCGGAGGTTTTAACGCGTCACACTGAGATACGGAAGTAGCTCTTCACCCCCGTTCCAAAACATTCAAGATGGCGGACCCGGCTCGTGACCCGGCTCGTGACCCAGCTCGTGACCCGGCTCGTGACCAGGCTCGTGACCCGGCTCGTGACCGAGTCTTTACTTCTGCTCTCGCTTCGGTTTGAACGATCAGGAAAGTCCGCTCTACTCGCCGTGATGAACGTGCGTTAGATGCGGTTATACGAAGGGCGTCATCGCGATTCAGGCAACATTTTCTGCATTCAGGACGGATAACGCGGCACACGCCTTGTTAACATGGGCTACGTAATATCCGGTTAAGCGTGTCGCGTTTTTTGTGTCACTTCTGGGTTTACGTGATTGGTTCTGTCTCTGCTCTAAACTGCGCCCTAGAAATTGAACCGCAGCGGTCGAGCCCCAGACCCACACACAGTTTTGATAAGTAGTTTGCCAAAATGTGTTGGCAATGGCTGGTCAGGCAAGTAGGCTGTAGCTTTTGCTTATTAAGTGTGAAACCATTTGTAATTCACAAAAAGCAGAAGGAAATTGTACAATAACAGATGCAAAAGTACATTATTGTCATAAGCTAAGACTCAGATTCATGTGTCTGCTGAAAGTTCCTCATTGAAACTTATTTTTAAACGATTATTTTACTAGTCAAACGATAATTACTATTGTACATTGAGTTTAAAATGCATTTAAACCATATTTCGGTAAATATGCTGACTAAATGCTTCTACATGAACAATATCTACAGAGTAAGTGCTTTAGTGATATTGAAGCTGATTCTTTTGAGATTTTAATTTAAAACATTTGTTTCTTTGTGATAAACACAAAGATAGATAACAAACAAACAAACAAGGATTAAAATATTCAGTGATTATTTTAGCAGTCGATTAGTCACGCTGATTCCAGTTAATTGTTGCAACCTTATAAGTTTAAGCATTGAAGTAAAACCGTGATATTGACTATCTTCTATTTTACTTTCTTCTATTTTACCTATTGTATTGTATTTTACCATCGATATAGGATAAAGGATTATCTTATCTTATCTTATCTTATCTTAAAATCCATATGTTTAATGCCATACTGTGGAACATTCTAGGCAAAGCAATAACATCTCCACAGGGACAAGCAGGTGGCCCATTAAAAGGCAAAAATGATTAAGACAAAAGACGCTATCAGACAATTAGACATTTTAAATCTAGTTTGTGTGAACAGGCTCGGGACATCCAGCGGCCTGTTGAAAGACACAACTTAGTGAGGCCCTGGGACACACAAATGCAACACACACTTTGAGCACTGAAATCAGCATTAATCTAAGTGTCATTATCGCAGTGCTCTTCCATTTACTGTACTTACAATGGCTACTCCACATGCTCTCCCAGTTGAGATTTCCCTTTCATTTCCAGCTCTTTCTGTAAAGTGCTGAATAATTTGCACAATTTACCACACAAACAGCATAAATTAGCATTTGGTTAGAAACGCATGTCCGCCCCTTACCCTCCGTGCGAATGGTAACTCTGAATAAAGAAGATAAAATGCAGTCATTAGTCCTTCTGCCCCTTGAGGTTCGTGCTCACTAAATAATCTGATTTATGGCTTTAAAACCACAGTAATGAAATGAGCTAGAGAAGAGAATGTTTGCAATTAATTACCGTGTCTGTTTATAATTCTGTTTATTGAGGCAATTTATGTACTTATGTGGGCAAACGCTGCAACTCTAGGGCCAACAATGGTCTTTGTGTCTGGCCCAAGCCTGGATAAATGATGGAGAAGCATCATGAATGAGTGTTTTACCAAAGAATACAACAACAAGCACTACTAAAACAAAGTCCAAATTAAACTGACGACCATCAGCTTAATGCTAACCAGCTCTGTGCCACCGTCAGCCCATATGTTTATATCACCTTTTTTAAAAGGTGGGTAATACAACATTTGAATACCAAATATATTGTTTATAGTAAAAAATGCTACAAAAAGAGCTGATTAAGAATAAAAAATTAAACAAAAATTATGTCATAGACTTTCAAATAAAGGTATAAGGTGATATTTCTGGACTTTTGTGATAAATGAACAGGCATTTCACATTTGTCTGATGATTAAACCTCATAGATATGTTATTGGGATGCTCCAAAAATTATATTTGTCAATATCGCCCACAACTATCGCCCACAACTATCTTATTGGAAAGATGTCTTGGTAAAGGTCTCAACACCACGATGCACGAGATAAAATAAACCTTCCAGTAAGCAAAGCCCATAATATGCAATTACATTTAAATGCATGTTATACTAGCTACACTAGTTAACTTCATTGTTGCCTGTTGTTAATTA
Organism: Eucyclogobius newberryi; assembly: GCF_026437365.1. Lineage (NCBI taxonomy): Eukaryota > Metazoa > Chordata > Actinopteri > Gobiiformes > Gobiidae > Eucyclogobius > Eucyclogobius newberryi. Next base: position 31,441,037 of record NW_027315823.1, on the reverse strand, counting down.
TCTATAATCAGAGAAAGTATTGACAGGAAGGAGGGAAAACAATTATACCAGACTTAATTTAAAAGGGTTGCCAGTATTGACACGTTATCCTCTCTCAGGGTCAATTAATCTGGATGTGGCAGGTCAATAAGTTGTTTTCAAATGTCAGATGTCAATAGCTCTGACTTTAACATGATCAGAGGTGAGAGCCGAAAGGGCACGAGGGACGTTTTCAGCTGAAAGAAAGACATACATGAAAGGACTGAGAAGGTCATTTTACTGCCACAAAGATAAAAAAATAAGAGTAATCACAAACCCGAACGCTGTCTTTGAACGTAGGCTTTGCTAACATTTAATGATTGAAATAACAGATTAGGCACAGACAAGTCAACCCAAGGAATAATACAAGAGACTGTTTTGAATATCAATAGCAGACCTTCCATTACGGCTACGCAATTAACAGAGTTTCAATTATTATTCACTACAAAAAACTTTGTAATTGAAAATGCAATTATTTGCCTTCTGTTCAGTCTGATATGAACGCACAGTCTGACACTCAAAACCTGGAACAAAGCCATTTTTCTCATCTATATTGTGTTGCAAAAAATCCATAATAAATACAATATTTTAAGTGACATTTACGGTTTCGCTACTGGTTATTGTTTTAACATTTAAAATAATCGAGAGTGCGGTTATAGTTGTGATCATCAGTTTTGACAAATTGGATTTGCTCTAACTTCAACTGATGGAGAAAGATGCATTTCATTTATCGATACAATTTATTATTTAGCACTATGATAAATGATGACTAAACCTGATCTGAATACAGGTCCACGGCACACACTTATAACTTTACCAATAAGGCAATTAAGACAATACAATTCTACAATAGAAGCTCGTCTCTCTTTTATTTTAATAAATCATAAAACAGAATTATTCATGATTTTTTCAAAAGTAGGACAATTTAGTAAACAATTAGAATTATAAAGATGATGGCAGGTCTTTGCAGTGCATATAATGTGATATTGAAATGTTTCCATAAAACGGCAGTTTATTTTGTTTTTCTGCAATGAATTATACAGTGTAATCTCTAATTAAATTGAAAAAAATCTACTGCAGTTTCACAACCACTCCCATTCAAACCGGCTCATACGAGCACTGCATTTCTCTTTTCCTACAGTAGATTTGTGTGCTTCCTACCGATACTTCATGCCCGTCTTCATGCTCTGCTCGCTGGAGGAAGGCGCGCTCTGCACCGACAACTGCCCCAGGCTGCGCGCGACCATGGCCACAGCCTTGAACTTGCTGCGAGTGCCAGTCCCGGGGCTGTTGGCATTTTGCCGGTTCAGCCTCTCCTCCGTGGTCCGGCTCACCCCGCCGCGATGGTCCGTGCACACCAGCGACACCTGCATTTTGGGTTCTTTAACTAACTAAGAGTCCAAAAAGATAGACGAACCTTCTCCTGCTCCTGCTAAATGTCCACTATAGTCCAAGTGTTGGTCAAACTGACTGGCGCTTAAGTAAGTGTCCAGGATGTCAGGCTGCGCAGCCACATGACAATGACCCCAAAACGCTGATGAAGTGAAGGAATCCACTCACAGCATGAGTCCAGGTTTGAAAAAGAAGAACCATTAAGCAAAAACTCTTTTGCAGTCTCGCGCTTGAAAAACCTCCTTTTGTCGTTTTAAAAATGCCCAAATCCACACAAAACAAGAATGCAATGCAATGTGCTGCTCCGTTCCATCTCACAAGCTGTTGAAAATTCTTTACAAATACCGACGCGTTAGTTTACAAGAGTGAAAAAGCCAGACAGATCTCTTTTAGTTGCCGGCGCTGACTGGTATAGCCTTGGATTAAACTTGCATCTGTAGCGGCTAAAGCGGCTCGGAGCACAGTGGCATGAGAGAGGAGGAGAGCCAGGGAAAAGTGCGAGGAGCGAAGGAGAGCGGAGGGAGGGAGGGAGGTGGGAGGGATAAGTGGAGTCACCGAGGGGGGAGATACTGTAGAGAACGCTGCCGTGGCCATTCAGAGCAACGGGGCTTGGACGAGTGCTCATCAAATAGAAATATAGAGTGCTGATGTGCTTTGTGCATATGTTGCCCTGCAGTGATGCATAGACGTGTGCATCTCTTCATAAACTAAGATTTGTCCTGGTATAAAGCAGCTTTAGATCTGGTTTAGCCTTTTTCCATTTTTAGTCCAGATGCAGGTTGAAATCTCGTCAGGTTGTAGTTTAGACCTATTTTATGCACTTTATAGTAAGGCTGGGCAATATATTAAAATGTAGATAATATTGTGAATGTTGTTTGGAAGATATGCAAAATCTGAATATTGAGTATATCGTTTTTATAGTAAAATTGCTACAAAAAGAGCTGATAAGAAAAAATACGTATGTGTTAATTCTGTACTTTTGTGTTTAATTGTACAGACATTTCACATTTGTCTGATTTAAAGATATTTTAACACATTTCTATTGGATTGACAAAATATCGCCTGACTATTTTTATCAGAATAAAATTATTGAGATATTCATTTTTGTCAATATTGCCCACCTCTATTCGATCGATCGCTGTTCTTGTTTTCTGCTGGGATTTGTGGCGCCTGCATGCCTAGGCAGACAGTGAGTACAGCAACAGCGATGTCTGTTTAGGACGTTATTTGCTGTTTTACAATCAACATTTCTGATGATTTTGTTTTATATTATAGTATATCACCTACAGATTGTCTCAGGAATGGTGCCAGAAAGATACAAAGACAAACTTAAAAGTGAGCAGATAAACAGGCCACTTATGACTGTGAATGTTAAACGCAGCTTCGCATTACCCCTTTGGGCAAATATTACTGTAAGCAAACCAACAATAGGCTAATACTGTAGACCCTGGGACTGAGGACAAGGCCTGTCTAAACCGGACTAAAATAAAGCAGTCAGACTGGGACATAACCTGGCAGTTTTATATGAACTGGAGCAGCAAAGCAAAGCCTCCTGCCCACAACCACATTAGACAGAGACGGCAGCTTCTACAGTGAGTTTCAAACTTTTATTACATCCGATTTCCACAATCCGATAGTGAGAGGCTGATGTGATGCTGATGCTGGTGCTTCTCCTCTTCCACTGATGTAAATTTGAGTTTTAAAACTTCCCATTGCATTACTCCATTTGTATTGTCTAGATTCAATTATGATGAAGACCCACATTTGTCCTGGTTTAGTTCAGATCAAGCCATACTTTTCAATACAGTATGGACTGGTTTCGGTCTGGGTTAGTCCAGACCCAATGGTTGCATTATTGGGGGGACCATGTGTTTATGCTGAGTCTGTTATAGTCCTACTTAACTCCTGCTTGTAAAATCTCTTCCATATCCTTATGCTACAGCGCAGTGAGGTTTTACGCGGGGCATTCTGTCGTGATAGAATTGGGGAAATGTGCAGTGGGCAGGACATCCTGGTGGCATCGGCAGAAAGAGGGGACTCAAATCACATGGGTCTGTTCAACTGGCCATGAAATATTTATTATGTAACTTTATCTATGACAATACATGTCTGAGGCAGGGCTGTCACACGGATAACTACGCTGCAGTGCTTTTGTCTTAACTGCCTTTCCTCTCTTCAATGTTTTATAGTCGTGCCTTCATGGAAATTTTAGTTGTAGGACAACTAACACACCAGACATAAAGATTATAGTTCGATTAGACGGAGATAATTGGTAACAAATCCTGTCTTGTACTGAACTCAGGCCTTGGTTGGGTTTGGTTTCATTCTGGTTTAGTTCAAAGGAAATGATCATGGTTTTAAATGTGCACTATGCAACATTTCATGCTTTACCTGGACAACATTTAAGAGCAAATTCATCCATCCATCCATCCATCCATCCATCCATCTATCAATCTATATTCATAATAAGATATCCTGCCTGACAAAGCCCTTTGTACAGAGGGAACTGACATATGATAAGGAGTGCAGGCAAAGTACCATTCAAATCCCCATTGACGATGGAACAATGCATTTTCAGACGATGGAACAATGCATTTTAATGCTTGAATGAAACTTTGACACTGAAGACAAGTAGTTATAGTAGTATTTAACAAAAAGCCCAAAAGGTTACCGTCTCTTCAACATTCTTCTCCTCGGAATGCCATTTTAAACCACTTGCCTTGAACTGTGAATCATAATTAGGCCAGTGCAATGCCAGTCCAGCAACCACCTACTTTAGCCATCTGTTAATGCAACTCTTACAAACCAATCTGACGCACAATAAGTAAATTCTTGGGTGAAGTGAGTAGGCGTGTAGCGTGCAGCAAAAGTATGTACCAAATCGCCCAAAAAAAACTTGATAATTGGGAGCTGAAAATAAATACTTGCAGTAATTGGGACTAAGCGTGAGGATGTTACAAATCGAAGAGATGTTAGATGAGGAATGAAACAGGATACTGAACCTTATCTAAGTGGACCAGAGAGAGTGCCAAAGGGAGATAATTAAGTGAGATGCCATCAGGAGGGGAGACAGATAGTGAAAGAACTGTTTCAGTCAAAGGAATCTGACAAACAGGCTGTTGCTAACAGACAACCATATTCTTAGCCGTGACCTTTAGGCCCCTGGACATAAATAGAACCTAGAGGGAAAAGGTACTAATTCCTGAAATGTTGATTTAAACTTCAGATGCACAAAACTGAGGATTTGCCGATTTACCGAAGTACAGTGAATGATTTAACATGATAATGCACTGATATTCATATAAAAACAGCGTATGGGGCAGAGAGCTGGGGCTCGTGTTTGTGGACCCTGCTTTGGGAGGCACATTCAGGGCTAATGATATTCCATCTCCCCTTTAGCTCATTTCCCAATGCAGTTAACCATGACAGTGATAGTCGCACCTACATTTTCAATCTGCCATCTCTGCTGTGGGGGTATACAGCGGTGAAGAAGAGCCATCACAGATTTACTGGTTCACACAATATTGAACCTGACAAAAACAATGTTAAAACTACAATGAAGTGCATTGCTATGACTGAAACATTGAATATTAAGATTTTACGTTTTATCAATCTTGTTTGTTGAGGGAATAACATCTCTGTAAAAAACTGCACCATGCCTGTCTGTAAATCTTTGAAAACAACACCAAAAAGAAAAAACATGATAATGTTTTAATTTACTTTCATTTACATAATCAAATACAGTGTTCGTTACAATGTCCATGACAGAGCTAGTTAATGAACATAAATGAAACACATGCTGTAAACACGCTGGGAGGTAGCCATGGATTCATTTCCATCTGTTGTACTGCATTGCTTATAAACACTCTCTCATTTGTGAAACATTTGTGGGTGAAGTGTCTTGCCCAAGGACACAAGGACAGTATTCTCTGTAGGGCTGCAACGATTACTCGAGTAAATCGAACAATTCAATTACAAAAAAGCTTTGATTATTATTTTATTGCCTCGATGATTCGTTTAATTTACATATCTAATTAAAAACATGTGAATCTGTGGCGTGCGGAGCTCGTTCCTGAAGCAGCTGAAGCACAACAGAGAGAGCGGCGTGTTTGAAACTCACGACTCATGGATGTGTTATAGGTGCGACCGGGACCAGTTTTGTTGTGTTAAAGAGCAGCTGCCGCGAGCAACCGCCACAACGAGCTCCGCGCTCCGCCCGCCCCAGCCACCGCCTCCTCACCGCGCCACCGCGGACCCGCGCTCCACACTCACGCTCCCCCCGCTCCACACTCACGCTCCCCCCGCTCCACACTCACGCTCCCCCCGCTCCACACTCACGGGAGCTCCACACTCACGCTCCCCCCGCTCCACACTCACGGGAGCTCCACACTCACGCTCCCTCATGCTCCACACTCACGCTCCCCCTGCTCCACACTCACGCTCCCTCATGCTCCACACTCACGCTCCCCCCGCTCCACACTCACGCTCCCCCCGCTCCACACTCACGCTCCCCCCGCTCCACACTCACGCTCCCCCCGCTCCACACTCACGCTCCCCCCGCTCCACACTCACGCTCCCTCATGCTCCACACTCACGCTCCCCCCGCTCCACACTCACGCTCCCTCATGCTCCACACTCACGCTCCCTCATGCTCCACACTCACGCTCCCCCCGCTCCACACTCACGCTCCCTCATGCTCCACACTCACGCTCCCTCATGCACCACACTCACGCTCCCCCTGCTCCACACTCACGCTCCCTGGTGCTCCACACTCACGCTCCCTCGTGCTCCACACTCACGCTCCCCCCGCTCCACACTCACGCTCCCTCATGCTCCACACTCACGCTCCCTCATGCTCCACACTCACGCTCCCTCATGCTCCACACTCACGCTCACCCCGCTCCACACTCACGCTCCCTCATGCTCCACACTCACGCTCCCTCATGCTCCACACTCACGCTCCCCCCGCTCCACACTCACGCTCCCCCCGCTCCACACTCACGCTCCCTCATGCTCCACACTCACGCTCCCTCATGCGCCACACTCACGCTCCCCCCGCTCCACACTCACGCTCCCGCCCCCGCTCCACACTCACGCTCCCTGGTGCTCCACACTCACGCTCCCCCCGCTCCACACTCACGCTCCCCCCGCTCCACACTCCCTCATGCTCCTCACTCACGCTCCCCCCGCTCCACACTCACGCTCCCGCCCCCGCTCCACACTCACGCTCCCGCTCCCGCCCCCGCTCCACACTCACGCTCCCGCCCCCGCTCCACACTCACGCTCCCTGGTGCTCCACACTCACGCTCCCTGGTGCTCCACACTCACGCTCCCTGGTGCTCCACACTCACGCTCCCCCCGCTCCACACTCACGCTCCCCCCGCTCCACACTCACGCTCCCTCATGCTCCACACTCACGCTCCCTCATGCTCCACACTCACGCTCCCCCCGCTCCACACTCACGCTCCCTCATGCTCCACACTCACGCTCCCCCATGCTCCACACTCACGCTCCCCCCGCTCCACACTCACGCTCCCTCATGCTCCACACTCACGCTCCCTCATGCTCCACACTCACGCTCCCTCATGCGCCACACTCACGCTCCCCCCGCTCCACACTCACGCTCCCGCCCCCGCTCCACACTCACGCTCCCTGGTGCTCCACACTCACGCTCCCCCCGCTCCACACTCACGCTCCCCCCGCTCCACACTCCCTCATGCTCCTCACTCACGCTCCCCCCGCTCCACACTCACGCTCCCGCCCCCGCTCCACACTCACGCTCCCGCTCCCGCCCCCGCTCCACACTCACGCTCCCGCCCCCGCTCCACACTCACGCTCCCTGGTGCTCCACACTCACGCTCCCTGGTGCTCCACACTCACGCTCCCTGGTGCTCCACACTCACGCTCCCCCCGCTCCACACTCACGCTCCCCCCGCTCCACACTCACGCTCCCTCATGCTCCACACTCACGCTCCCTCATGCTCCACACTCACGCTCCCCCCGCTCCACACTCACGCTCCCTCATGCTCCACACTCACGCTCCCTCATGCTCCACACTCACGCTCCCCCATGCTCCACACTCACGCTCCCCCCGCTCCACACTCACGCTCCCTCATGCTCCCAACTGCTTCCCAGTCACACTCGTACATTTCTAACATGCCACACGCTCCTCTGCGGCGCCTTGAAACAGCAAATACATCTATGGAAACAGCAGGAGGAGCACGACCGTGTTATAATAATCTGATGTGAAACAGAAAGTCCGCGATGACACGGAGCCAACGCCGTAAAGTGACAAAATGCTAAATGTAGAGCCACCGCTCCAAACACCAGCGTCACTGTCCCACACACAATGTTTTACAAACTAATGTCTTATTTTAAGTTATGTGACAGAAACGCAAATGAAACAGTCTCGTGACAAGGGAATTAGTCCTTTATATATATATTCTTTGTATACAAATAAAACACTTTGGACTGGTGAAGTGAAATGTCACTGTTTTGGGGACAAACTGAAATGTGAAATTAAAAATAAAAGGTGTTTTTTTAAAGCAGAAACTCATCTTATTTGTTTATTACAATGATTACAATGATTCAAAAATGATTATATATGCTTTTAAATGCTTTACTGAATGTACAAACAAATTAACCGATTAATCTAAGAAAAAAAACGACAGATTACTCGATTACTAAAATAATCGATAGCTGCAGCCCTAATTCTCGGTGGTCTTTCTTCCAAGTACTAACAAGGCCCGAACCTGCTTAGCCTCTGGGATCTGACACGAGGCATGCTCAGGGTGATATGGCCACATGCAGTCATTTGTGTTACGAGTGTCACTAATCTAACACCCATCAACACTTCCCGCGACACAAAATCCCACCATTGATCCACGCCACCGCTGATGCGTTCAGCATACGCGACAACGTGGATTCTTGAGAGCATTTCCAAGGTAAGACAGTATCAGCATGGCAGAAATCACAGCGTTACTGCATAGTGCTTATTGCTCTTGCAGCTTGAGTGCACAGTCCATTCTCCACTGCCCGAGGTCCCGGTCGTGACACTGCGAGGGAACCCACTGAGAAGTACAAGAGGCCAGTCGTGTGGATGGACAGATGGGGTCAAGCCAGTCATCTGCCCTGACCGCTTCACTAAATCCCCACTGGCTTTGGAAAATATTGGAAACTGTCAACAACTCTCTATGGCAATGACGCTACACGTACATGTAACTCCCAAGACTTCGAGCCAGTACGATACTGGTTGTCCCCAAGTTATTGCAGCCATTATGAAAACTATTTGACGAATGACATCTTTTCATTTATGCTAGATGTAGGTGTTGTCTTTGTTGACCCTTGATTTATCTGCATCGGTAAATCTTCGCATTTCATCGACTCCAGCACAACATGCAGGACGGTAATCAATACGAGAATGCATCATCCGACAGGCTCGTCATCCATCACCACAACAGATCAATGCAACAACCATTTTTCACTGCATTGCTGCTTCTGGCATGGGGCACACTTGACTGACTTTCCACAGTGAAACTATATAGCCTAACCTTGTGATGTTTAATTACATTCATGTCCAATTATTGTGTACATTCATAAATGCCTCACAATCAAATAACAAGCTATCAACAGTTACAGACGGCAAACAGTTTGTAAATGTTCCCAATCCAATAAAGCAGGACGGTCACACTTACCATAGAAACAGCTGCCAACTTTCCTTAAATTGACAGGAGCCATTTCATTTGCTTTGAGCGTCTCTTTGAAGACCAGCGATCATTAAAGATGACTGACACTTTATCGCACATGATGACCTCAAGGATCTCACAAACATTCCACTGGCCCACACTGAGATCACCAAGGCTGGCCACGCTGTACATTTAAAACACTTCAATGAGACTTTGGGTGGAAACCAAACAAACAAAAACAGATACGTTATAGAATATAATATTATAAGGTGTACTAACTTGGTGGAGGGTTGGCCACCTGCTTATCTCGGTGTAAATAGTATTGCTTTGCCTAGAATGTTACACAGTATTGCATTATTTATTTATTTTTTCTAACTGAGTCTAGATGACTACAACTGAAGCTTTTTCTACTATGGAACACGCCTGGACGAATGAGGGATTACACCGACAGTATTGCATTAAACCTCTGTCTGTCACAATGAACACAAAAGGTGACGCTGGGCCAAGTTACAGCTCAGATCTGTGTAGATATGACCCCGCTCACCATAAGAATGCATTTTTTTTGTAAACCTGTAACTGAACCAAATGCACGGGAAAGGTTTAATGTCATTCTGTGAGACATTCTAGGCAAAGCAAAGACATTTACGTAGAGGCAAGTGACTGATCTCTCACCATGAAAGATGCATAGTGACCCTTTAATAATATACTAGTCTTTATTGTGGCAGAGCGACCTGTTCAGTAACCAGAAGGTTAAGTTTAGTGCATATACATGTGTCTGTCCTTGGGCAATCCAGTCATACACTTTGCTTGGTTGGAGGCTGACTTAATGTTTTGGCTGCCATGCCATATCTTCATCAACCTGCCCCAGGGCATCTGAGACAGCTTACAACAGCAGTGCATGACAGCTGACAGAACAACAAAATAGATTGGAAACTACAATATTAATCTATTTTGACAGATGCTCCAGTTCTGTTAATACAATACTCTTATAGTGTTTTGAACATAGGGATGTCAATAACTATTCCGGACACAATATAATAATGAGAGCTAAAAAAATAATACTAGAAATGGATGGATGGATACTTTAGAAGAAATATCAAGTATTTTTTAATTAAATCTATAGTCAATAAAAATACACATAAATGTTTCTAAAAATGTGCCTCGCAGTTTGTCACATTTATTTTATGTTTGATTTCATAAACCGATTTCTTAACAGATCTCTCTGAATATTCATCAAATGTTTTTCCTCACAGTGATTGGAACACAACAATTTGATATTGTGACATCCTTATTTGCATGTCATCGACAATTTAAATATCGTTTATAGAACACGCCGGAACGTCTTTGTAATCTTTGTCATTACAAACGCATTCGCATAAACCCCCCACAACATACCACCAGCAAGTCTGAGCCCCCTGGAGACATTTAAACCATTGTTGCCACCTGTTGCTGCGTTGAGTGATGATTAGAGTGGTCTTTTCATTCTTTTGTGTCAGAAATCTTGTCACACATACAGTCGTTCAGCCCTGTAGTTGAGCAGTCAGAAAACAGCTCCGTGGGAGGTCTTTCAAGTGCGACCGCTCACGCTAAGAAAACTGCCCCTCTGATCACGTCATTACTGATGTTTGGACACATCTTCAGAGCCTTTCAAGTCCTTTCAAATGTTTTAATCAAATAGTGTTAATATTTGACAGGGAACAATCAGATTCATATTATTATCACAAAGGGTGTAAAGTTTTTGCTAGCTTTTGTTTCTCCTTGGTTAGCAACACGAAAAAAGGATACGGTTTTGAGGGACTAAACAACAGCAACAGCATGCATTTGACTCACCATTGGAACTTGTATAGACGTACCAACACTGACCATAGGGGGTCAGTAAACTTTCAAAACATTAGTTTATGGTTATTGGGGTTTTGAAGATCAATGCTAAAACCATAAAGCAGACGATTCCAAAACAGGGCTGAGCATCAATGCATTCTGCAAGACTGTACGAGGAACTTTTACATATTTTACCTGTACATACATTTAATATTATTAACCTCCGAGGGCCATATTCGAATCCAGGCAAGTAGTGGAGGGCCGGCCCGCGATCATTGGTGTAAAAAATATAAATAATAATAATTAAATATCAAATAAAATATCACTTTTCTGTCAAATATAGGCTATTGAATCTATTATTTAATTCATTTCACGTTATCTTTATTAAGGATACAAGTGCAGACAGATGCTCAAGGGCAAAAAAAAACCCAAAACATTTAAATATTACTTTATAAAGACAAACGGGCCGTATGTGGCCCGCGGGCCGTAGTTTGCCCACCCCTGATCTAGATCAAATTGAGACAATTAGAGAGATCAGTATGAGAGGATATAGCAATTACAGGTCTTCTGTGCACCAACTTCTCTGAAATGTCCTCCAGTGGCATTAAAATCGTCTATCTCCAACAGACAAGCAAGAGGCATCAGATCTGTGAGGAGTGGGGATTTCCTTCTTTTTTTTTTTTTTAAGGAATAAAAACACCTGTAATGGAATAAATTGAATAAAGGATGGAACGGTTGAATGCCATACTGCGGAAAATTTGAGCCAAAGCAATAAAATCTCCTTGTGTGCAGGTGGTGGTCTGAGCGAGGTGGTGACAGAGAGTACCTTTAAGTCAGACCTTTGCTTTTGCTTTGTTTTCATCCTGTGACTCAAACCCAAGGCCCAGTTTTAGACAAACCAACAGAATCTAATTTGAAGCTATATCCCAAAATCGTATAGACTCGCTAAAATCCTTTTTTAGCCGTTCAATCAGTGTGAGTGAATCTAGAGCAGTGATAAGGCCCAGCGCTTCATTCAATAAGCGTAGGAGGAGGAGGAGAACAAGCTGAAGCTATGTAGCCGCTCACGTGCGTCTCTGTGATCACGACTACAGCGGAACCAAATTTACAAACACCGCCAACCGCATTTTCTTTTCTGCAAACAAGCGTCCATGTGCAGGAAGAAGCATATTCATCTCTTATTACCAACGCTAAGAAAAGCCAAGCAGCGCACACGCAATTAAAATGATTGCCTTTGTCTTGTGCGTTCGGGTGGCCATATTGGAGAGGGGAGCAGGAGTAATCGATGATGCCACATTGTAATGAAGCCTCCAGAGTCCAGCAGGGCAGGCCAGAAGTTTGAGCTCAGAAAAGTTTCAAACTAAGTCTTAACAATAGATTGAAGCAAAATGGTCGAGTGGTTAAGGCGGCGGCTCCATGTGCAGCCGGCCGCAGTGTCGTGAGTTTGAATTCAGACTGACGGTTTACTGCATGTTCCCTCTCAGTTCACGCTGGGCTGACCTGTCTAGTAGAACCTACGGGCCAAAAAATCCTTTAAAAGAAAGTGACAACAAAAATGACTCATGAGCATTCATGGACTGGGGCACCTCCCCCAAAAATATCAACGCCAAATATTGGTAAACATCTGATATTGGTTGATACCGATACTGGAACTGATATTTCACCCATCTCTAGTTCTTACCATGAGCGGACTAGCCTCTCCATAGATCTGGCTCCTAACTTTTCTTAGTCAAAAATAGATATGATAAAGGCCCTGCTGGAACATTCTAGGCAAGATCAGCAGTACAAGAACATAATTGGGCAGTACCTGGCTCGCTCCATGTACAGATCCGTCTGATTTTGTACTTGCCATTTCACTCGCATTTCCTCCATGGTCACCACCAAACAAAAGAGTGCAAGTCTGCATACTGATGTAGGTGGCGTGACCACAGAGGCACCGCAAGGGTCCATGTGCAGTGATATTTCACCAAAACGGCAGCGGACCTAAAAATAGCTTCAATTCAAATCAATTCAACACTGTGTGCCAAGACAAAATACAGAAAGTGGCCCGTGTCCCCCCCAATGTTGTCCCGGGGGGCGGCTTTAGTGGCATGGTGCAGAGGAGGTTGGCAGACAGACTGCGTGTTGAAGCTGCAGGGGACAGAACAGTTTAGCAAGCACTGTCTTTTTTTGAATCCCACGCACAGGGAGCCTCCTGACTATTTTAAAAGCATGACACTTAATGTGATATTACGACAAAGAGGCAAGAAGCACTGGGAGAAAAAGGTACTGTTAAAACGAAATGTAAGAATGAAATGGGTCTTCATACGTGTAATAACAAAGGATGTGAGAGAAACATCACACATTAGCTTTTATGTTATAATGTGTTGCCGGGTAAAGGAAATCTGGCCAATCACATGGATAAATGATTGTTGAATTTTGGTCAAAATGGCTTGTCAACATTTATTCAAAGGAAATAGAGAAATTGTAAAAAAAAAAACATGCATTTAAGAAAAGAAAAAAAAAGCATTTTCAACAAGAACAAATTGAAACAGGTTGGAAATAAAAAGCAACAACACAGAATTCAAAAATGTGATGACGGAAAGCAGCAAACACAAAGGACTGGATATATTTGAATGCTGTGATTGGTTTGTCCATCACGTCAAGGTGCTGGAGGAAAATGTCAGACTCCAGCTTTTGGAAAGAAAGTAGGAAAAAGGCTGACAAATGGAGAATGTGTTTTTGGTTGTACACAGCTGTATTACTTAGTGTATAAATACTGTATACATTATTATTAAAGAGCATAGACAATAGTAAAGCATCTGTTATAACAAGTTGAGCTTCCATTCAGAGGGACTTTAATTGACCAGCATTGCACAGGATTAGAGGAACAGAGTGAAAAGGATAGCATCTCTGCAGAGGGGGGAGGCAGCCGCAGAAGTGTCTGGGTGAAAGGGGCTTAGAGAGTTAATGGAAAACGAAGTGAGGTCAGACAGATTGACAGTGCTGATCGACACATGTGCTAATGCTTTTGCAGCAGCGTAATGAAGCCTGCGGCTGTGTCTAAACATCTCTAATCACTGACACTTTCATTTTTATAACGAGGGGAACCACTGGCCTAATCCACACAGACATCTCCTCTGACCCCGTGTATGGATACGAGGGATGGGACGAGATCTCGTGCCACAGATCTTGAGAGATGAAATTGCCACAAGACTCAATTTGGCCCAATTTGGCTTGGACAAAAGAGGGTAAAGTGCTGGTGAGAGTTACATTACTTTTGAGTAGATGTAGATAAAATAAAACTTACACAATGACATGAAATAAAAAAAAAAGTGAGACCAAAAGTGCGAACACAATTTAAATCATATTGTTAATTATCATGCGGAGTAAAAATGATTTCCCATCTCCCGGGTCAATAATAAAGGGATGTTTGTGACCGCTTGCTTTCCCTCTATTGTATCTCAAATAGGTGCTGGTGTATTGTCCAACTGTATGCTATACTAACAGAAAAGGAACAGCATAGTTCTAGTGACAAAAACAGTGAAGCCATATTCTGAGCTGGAGCTGGGAATCCTTAATGAAACCCCCAGTGAGAGTGACAGAGGTCAGGGCTGTGAGCGCTCGACATGGCAGATGCACAGACACAGGCAGGAACATCAGAGCTCACACAGGGCAGAGCTGAACCACCACACAAATCACCACGGGGGAAGTCCTGCTCTTATGTAACAAGGGATGACAGCGTCAGAGTTCCTTTAGACAGAGCCTTGGAACAAATACAACTCTACACTAGACTATGGTACATACAGTTCTCATAGATGTAAATATTGTTACGATACTTTTCATCTGTTTTAGCCCCAGTATTGCAAAAGTGGCTATTCTGATAAAAAAAGAGACTGATGATGCTTTACTGTGATGACAAAACTCAATTTGACTTTTGATACTGCAATGATACTCCTTTCTTTATGAGCTTTCTCATTAAGATTATTCAGGAAATGTCAAACTTGATCATTTTTTGTAATCTGTAATGATAAACGTTCAAATGAGTTTAAAATGTATTATTATATCTGGATATGGATTTTTTGTGCAACCCTACATATGTATATGTGATATTTTATATGGTAAGATAATGCTTTAGTTGTTGGATGCATTGGTAAATGGTCTTTATAATGCATACATCTCAAAGTTAACTACGGTAATTGGATTTCAAACAAGAACAATACCATACATTTTTGCATATTTTTCAACTTCCTCCCAAACTATTTTAGAGTTTGATTAGCTCACATAATTTAAAAGTTATTCCAGAAGTGGGGAAATTATACAATTATGACTCCAACTGTGCAATATCACATCTCTCCTAATTGCATTATTTACATAGGTTTCAACATCTATTTCTTTTTGGATGGGTTCATTTTTGGAATCACATTTGCTCCTGTGGTATACTATATAATCTAACAAAACATGATTTACTGTTGCAGCTTTACAGTTTATATAGAAGTGAAAGTAAAATGTTAAATGTATGGAAAATAAAATTCAGGACACATTACTCTGAATTCCAATGATGTGAGGCTGTGTGTAAAGCTGAGTGCAGAGTTTGTGGGAGCGTGTTAACTAATCAGCAGACAGCAGAGGCAGAATAATCTCTTCTGTTCAAGCAAAGACGCTCGACCTGTCTCTTTGCGTTTGTCAAACCTGCGGCTGCGAGCACAAAGAAGGTTGCTAGGCAGAAAGAGTTTCACTGTACTGTACATCCCTTTGAAGCCACCACTGTGTAATAATAAAGATGGATTCTCAAGCACAACTAGAACAAATAGAAGAAAAACATCGAAACTTTGATATGGTACAACAAGACAGGAATAAAGAGTTTAAAATGGCTACAAACTTGGTCTTAATAAGCCAGAAATAAAAAAAGACTGATCAAAATGTAAAACAATTAACTACAGTAATCAAGGTAACAGTTAAGGATGACACGGCCAATCTACGCATTATGTTTTAAAGTATATTTTACTGGACACGGCACAAGTATTCATCCATTAGAGATACTCAAAATTGCAGTATTGATAAACTAACTGAATATACCTTTTCCGTTGCAGGGTCCGTCGCATGCTTGTCTCCATAGACGTTACCACCGTACTTGGCGCCAATATGGTCCACAGTATGGCATTAAACGTATCTATCGCCATGGAGACAAGCAGGTGACACTACCAGGCCCATCAGTTGTGGGAAGAGATGACCTCACTCACATCAAGTCTAAAACCGACACATTAGAGCGTCACAATGAACAGGATCCTACTTTTTAAACATACATCACAAATCAAACCTCAATTACAATACTTACAAGTACAGAAAAAGAGCAATTTTGACAGTTTTTCCCCCAAAACTGTGCAGCCCTTAGACATATTACACAACCGTGATATTGTTCTGCACGTTACTTTTACTTGTGTTGATTCCCATTGAAAACACATTGAATAGAAGCCCTTCACATTGAGCTTGTGTAAATATGGCACCAGAGCTTTTACCACAAGACAAGGTTCTCTTCTTAGCCTCCTCCATTATTTATCTGTGACTGTCTGCTCAACGTCTGGCCTGGATGTTCTTCTCTCTCGCACAAATGTTGTGGGTAATTTTGCTCTGTCAATATTTGAATCAGCCACAATAGATCACAGTGATAGCTACGGGGCGGCAATCTGTCTGGTGAAGAAGGGGAGGAAATAAATAGTAATAGGAAAAGATAGCGAAGACATTGGAGTTGAGAAAAGTAAACTAAATAGTAATATCAGAGGCATAATTACAATAAAACGAGCAAAAAGGAAAACAGCAGAGGATGAAAGCTATTTGTCTGATTGGATATGACAGAAGGGAAAGATTTGACTGTGTTTACTTAAAGGCGGTATGGACGAATTTTCGGCGATTTGAGAACGCAGGCGAAAGTGCGCATGCGCCCTCCCCCGTGCGGACTGATACAACACACACGTGCGTTTGTTTATTAGCGCGACGGATCACATCGCATCTCTGGTCTCCCGTAGATTTCAGTCCACTTCTGCGTCAGCTCGAACTGTCTTTCTCCGTCTTCATTTTGCCCCGTACACTGAGGGAACTATATTATGATAGATCCATGCGCTTAGCCACGCGGAAATGCAGGTGAGCGGTAGGTGCGTTTTATGATTGATACGTGGCAAGACAAATGATTTATCCACGCCACGAGGAAATATGATAAAAAATTTGCTGGAAAAAAATCGTCCATACCACCTTTAAGTGTGGAACAGGACATTTGTCTTTGATTTAAGTTTGGATGACATCAAGGACATCACTAAAACATTTACGGCGACAAGGGTACAAAATAAATTCAACACATTATTTTATATGCTAAAATACAAATGACAAAATAGCCCATTGACTACTAGGCTGACAAGTAGCAAGAGTGATCAGTATTTTGATTTTGCAATTCAAATAACGCAAATATATAATAATAAAGCAAATGTGTGTAGCTTTTAACCATCTTATAATATTGTTCCCTCATCAAACACATACCTGGAGTTGTGTTTCATTCACGGTCGTTTCATTCATCCCGTTTACGAGGTTGTCTTCTGTGGTCCTTCTCTGAGCCTCAGAAAGCACTCAAACGTTTCAAATTGAGACATCACAGAAGAGCTCCAGAGGTCTCCTGTGCTATTTTTAGCTCCATAAATCATTACAAGACTCGTTCTGAGTGCTTCCGCCACATTAATTACACGTGTGTGCTTATATTTGCATCACCAAATCCTGATTACGGACCGAGAAAGTAATGCATGCTTTTCGATTGATACATAATTTGAAGTTCTAAAACATACGATGCCAAAGCAGAGGTACTAGAGAGCACATTAAAAGACCAATAACAAAAGAGATAATGCATAATGTGTCCTTTTAGGCTGAGTTTATTAGACTCAACACATAAATCCAAACTGCACATAGGGACTGATGGTGAGACTTGCTGTAGCTGCTCATTCTCCTGGGCACTCGAACACTATGCATATTTATAAGTATAAGACGTTAAATAGTTGCAAATTGCTCAAATATATAACCTGCTAACCCAAGTTTTGCAGGTATGTCATAGCACTACTACTGATAATGTACAACTCAATGTCTTGGGTTTGTAGTAATCCTGATACAATATAACGCCATTTTGAAATCATCAAACATTTACGGTATTTCCACAAAAAACATCTTCAGGAAATCAAAACAAACATGTGGGTATTTTGTTCTGTGCTGTTCAGACAAGAATATTTGTGCAGGAAAAAAGCCTCAAGGCCAAATCAAACTCAATAGAAAAACAAAAAAATACCATCCCAGTCACATTTTCCAGTCACGGACCAGTGTTTCTGGCATAATATTTTCAACAACGTCTCAACACTTTACAGCTGCACTATGTAACGTTTCTGGCATGTGTGTCCATGGAAATGCCATGAAATGTCCCACAGTATGGCATTACACATCTATCTTGCGTCTATTCAATTACATTCATGTTTTTATTGCTCAAAAAAAACTTGAAAAACACAGATTTTTACTGTGAGCAGCCACAACACTCACAAACAGATCTGACCTGTAACATGACCTGAAAATACACCTTTCAACCCCAAAGCTGTTGGGGATAATACAAGCAAACTACAGTGGGGAATGATTCATCCAACAGTGAGATCAAATGTAAGCAGCAGACATGTCCTGAAAAGAACTTATAAGCAAACTAATCCCCTCATATTCACAGATTAGAGTCGACAGTTGAGGACATATATGTTGTTGACCATGTACTTTTATGGGATCCAAAATGACAACAGCACAGCACAATCCCAAAAATGAGAGAGAGAGAGAGAGAGAGAAGACCTCCTACGCCTTTGTCAGTCCAGAGCACAAACTCCCCAGGTGAAGTGTAGTGGGGGTAAACAAGAGAGCAAGGCTGGTGTTCCTGCTTCACTCCGTCACACTCTGGATACAAGGCCACACAAGGACACTTTGTTTGGAGCAAAATGGGACAGCTGCCACAGGAACAAAACTTTTACACACACATAATCAGGCCTATCACGTTTTTCAGAATAATATATGCTATATATGACTGATTCTTTCTTTTTTATCAATTTCTTTAAAGAAAATTGTGAAACGGGCAAAGGGGGGGTATAGACATTCAGCATATGAACTCACAACGCCACCACACATGTGCAACTCCCTTAACCACTTGACCACCAGCAAACTAAACGTTTCGACTCTCATCTACCTCTCCAGGGAATCAATCAAAATTCCATTATAAACGACCGGAAGGTGGAATCTTAAAACCCCCGTTTCTATTTAAGGACGGTTTTTCTTTTTTAACAAAGACTGCTTCTTTAACTCCTCTTTCAGACCATCTCTTCTCCTGCTTAGAATCTTCACCTCACTGTCCTCAATAGAGTGGTTTGTGGCTTTAAGATGCAGATGCACGGCGCTCTGTGGTCCTGAACTCCAGTGTCTTCTGTGCTGATAAAGCCTCTTGTGAAGTGGCTGTTTAGTCTCTCCTATGTGCCGCTCTTTACAATTTTCTTCACTGCATTGGATAGAGTAAACTACATTGTTCTGTTTTTGTGTCGGCATCTTGACCTTAGGGTGAACAAGTTTTTGTCGTAAGGTGTTGCCTGGCTTTCCGTCCTCTTCTCTGATAGTGGAACAATCAAGAAAGGCCAAGCGGTTCTCCTTCTCTTTCTTCTCTTGTAAACCTGATATGTGGGTCCACAGCATTGATGTGCTTCCAGCTCTTGTTTCCTGATTGTAACACATGTGTCATCCACGTAGTGGTACCAACGCTTTGGGGCAATGCCCGAAAAGGAGGTCAGTGCCTTCTTCTCAAAGTGCTCCATGTACAGGTTGGCCACTATGGGAGAGACGGGAGCGCCCATGGCACAGCCATGAATCTGTCTGTATAATTGTCCCCGGAATTGAAAGTAAGCATATGACTGTGAGTCTTATACATAAGTCTACAAATCAAATTGGTATTCTAGAACCCACAGGGGCATTCCCAATAACTATTTACACATATTTTTCACAAACACACTGTGTGCTCACAGGAGACGCTCCCAGTGCTGGACAGCTCTGGAATGATTTCCCTCTATGGGTGGTCAAGCTGCTCTGATGCCCATTTTAAAAATACATGCAGACTTTTCTGGGCTGAAGGCTACACTTAAGTTGTCACTGACTGAATTGTAGAGTGTGTGGGTCTTGTATCTATGGTTGTCTGCTTGTGTATGTTGTTGTTTCTCTTCCCTTTGCTTCAAAACCTGCTGCAAAACAAACTTTAACTGAGTCAGATGCCCGATTGTTGCATTTGAATATTTTCCTGTATAAATAAATAAAATGAAACCAAATAATATTGTAAAGTAGAATAAAATAACCAAATTTAAACATTTCATTGAAGCCAATAGTGTAATAAATTAATTTGACATCAAATTACGAGCCCAGATGAGCAGTGAGCTATAAACACACATTTATAACCAAATGTGCTTAGGTCTCCAGCCTTCTTCACCGCAGTTTTCACTTTATCACTTGGACACGCTGTCAGACTGGACCAGGCCCATATTGCTCAGAGTGAGGGCTCGGGGAGGTCAGCCATGGAAAACGAATCAGTATCACTCCAAACAGTTTTACACAGCACGTCTCGCTCCACTTGTTGATGCAGAAGAGATTTTTCATATTAGATAAACAGGCCGTCAGCTGCATCCATCTGCACTGATCAGTCTGCCAGCTATATTTAGCTCTGGAGATGGGGAAACCTGCGCCACTAGTTTTGATGATTATGCTAGTTTCTATGTGTTTACAGGCTAAATTAGACTGGAAAATATTGAATTGCAATTTTTGGAACAAATAGCGTGATTGCGACCTGATTGATGACTTCAGCTCACAGTGAATTTAAAATGCATCCAAGAGCTGGAGGCTGAAATAAGAACAGTTCAACTCCTCTAAATGTGGTTAACAGGTTTCAGACATAAGACCTTATAAAGACACTTTTCTTCTCTGCAGAGGATATTACATCTACCTTATGAGCGTTCACATTTTGACTCGTCTTGTTTTCATTTACACATCTTAACTAACACACAGAATTTATAATGTCAGCTAAAGGGTTTCTTTTATCAGAATTATATAAAACTATATGCACAAAATGTCTATGTTCTACAGAGGCATGTATTGGCTGGTCTACAATAGAAGCACTGGAGGCTGATGCATGTATTCTCATCCACAACTGAATGACAATGAGGTCCTGAGGAGGTGTTTACACCAGTGGGCTTCCCTTTGCTGCACCAGGGCAGAACTACAACTGTGCCATCTAGTGGAAATATGTGGAAATATTATCGTTTGCACTTCTCACACTATTTACTGGCTCTCAAAAAATCGTATAAAGAAGCACTAAATAACTTTTCTGGTGGAGGGTCTGCTACGTGCCCGTCGCCGTGGAGATGCTATTTCTTTGCAGTACGGCATTAATCTATCTCCATCGAGACAAGTTACAGGTCAGATCTACGGAGAGACCAGTTTGCAAGAATGCATGTCTTTCAAGTTGTTTTTTTAGTACATTAAACACCTTTAATCGAATGATTGCAAGATAGATGTGTTTAATTCTACGTTTAGTTTGAACATGGCACAGCAATAACATCTCCATGGAGACAAATTCAGCAGAAAGGTTATGTGGCGTACCTTCAATTACCAACATCTCAGTGATTACGACGGGTATGTGCCATGGGGTACTTGTCGATATCAATATCATAAATAATAAAGTTAAACATGATTATGTCTGATATCTTCTGTCCAAAGAGCACCAAATATAACAGAAACACAGAATAAAGACTGGCACTGAATTCAAGAGCAAAATAAACATCCAAACCAAAGCTTGCTCTACCCCCTAGTGGATGAAAGAGTGTGGTACAAAAACATTCCAGGAATCATGTAAACGGTACTACTGTGGTCAGGTGTATTTGTTTGAAACTTCTAAATGCTGGGAAAAAAATATAACTATAACAATGCCAACTAAACTTCAGTCTTAAATGCTGGATATTATTTTCTACGTGGACAATAAATCGACACAGTTATTTGGTAAAAAGCATAAACATGTGTTTTTGTTCTTAATCCCAGAAAAGCTCAACTGATCAACTGACATTTTGCAGCTGTCTCTTGGTCAAAAAGGACAATTGTATGAGTTTTCCTGGTTAAATTAAATAAAAAAGTTAACTTCTAAAAGCGACTACAACCCTATCCCACAGGTAACCGTGTCAACAAGAACCTCCCACAGAGACACTGGGGAACAAATCGTAAAACGCAAATAAAACATGTTCAAGTTTTCAAGCTCTAATGCAAAAATTATCTTAGAACACAATATATAACATATGTGCAGGATTCAGGATTACAAACTCATAGCACAAAGTGGAACAACTACTTTTTACAGCTTCTCAAACAAAATGTATTTCTGAATGTTTGATCGATCATGATTTACGATTTGTTTTTAAGTAGATAAATATGGCTTGCAATCCAAATTTAATCACTACTATTAAACACAAAAACTCTGCTCCAAACAACATGATTTTACCGGCAGAAGATCGACTGCAAACCTTTCCATTAAAAAGCACCAAGTTAATCATTGACTATTTGAAATAACTGGATCTCGGATGATTGATAAATTGCACGGAGACTATAGCAGCCTTCTCCA
Source organism: Eucyclogobius newberryi (assembly GCF_026437365.1). Lineage (NCBI taxonomy): Eukaryota > Metazoa > Chordata > Actinopteri > Gobiiformes > Gobiidae > Eucyclogobius > Eucyclogobius newberryi. The sequence goes on along the minus strand of NW_027315823.1, from coordinate 31,418,450 downwards.
AAGAAATTAAGTAGTGCTGAAAGCGTAGTTAAATACTCGGAATAAGCCTGACCTTGTGACCAGAGTGAAATAAAGATGAGCGGAGTTAAAGGTGCCATGTTGTTTCTGCCCCACTTCCTGCTCTAATTACAGAAAGGCAGGCGATCGGATCACAGTCCTGAAGCACTGTGAGCCTGATGGATCATCTGAGCAGCCAAGAAACAACACTCACATGGTTAAATACAACAATGACCGCAAATGATTTAGAACTGTCGCTGTGTGTGGTTTGTGTGGACAAGAGGAGTAGTGTGATTAATACTTTCTTTCAAGTATTTACAAGAGGATTAAAGAACTATTCAGGTACAGGCTGCATGTTAAAATGAGTAACAATCCCCTAAATTGATGCAGAATTTTAGTCCTGCAGCAAAAGAAATAACTCATAACAAAAATGTTCAATCTTAAATATATTCAAATAGTTGAGTATTTGTCTTGATTTAACTAGTCAAGTAAAGATAATGCAAAAGGAACAAGTCATATTACACATAAAAAACTGCAAAATAAACATATTTTCTATTACTAGAAATGGGAGGGGAACAAAAATAGCCAAATTTTAACTTAATTAAAAGGTGCAGTATGTAACTTTTCTGGTGGCAGATATGACACCTGCCTGTTTCCATGGAGGTGACATTTCATTGCTTGGCATATTTCACAGTATGACATTAAACCTTAAAATGACTTTGAAAAACATGCATTTTCCTGTTAGCGTGCTCGCCGTACCATACTTGTCTCCATGGAAATAGATATGTTTGAAGACATACTGTGAATATGTCGGTGTAATCCCTCATTCGTCCAGGCGTGTTCCATAGTAGAAAAAAGCTTCAGTTGTAGTCATCTGGACTCAGTTTGAAAAAATAGACGTTTCGACTCTCATCCAAGAGTCATTGTCAATAAAAGAATTTAGATCGAGAACTCCGATATTAATACTGTTCTGTGGTAAGACCCGCCCATTGGGCGGAGCTTTCCTGAAGTAGAAAGAGTTGTTTGTTTCAACAGAAACTCCCCCCTTGTATCTACCGAGCCTATTCAGAATCTTAATGGGCTATTAGAATCCTCTTTGTCTTTGTGGGACCCTGGCTCAACCACCCTGAGTACCTGATTAGCATCTAAATGTCCTGGTCCTGGTCCTCTACCTTTCCAGGGGTTCAGTATTCCATTATAGATACCAGGAAGATAGAATCTGAGCCCTCCATTTCTGTTTAAAGAAGGTCTTTCTTTTTTAACAAAAATAGCTTCCTTGACTCCTCTTTCAAACCATCTTTTCTCCCTGCTTAAAACCTTCACCTCACCGTCTTCAAACGAGTGATTAGAGGCTTCAAGATGGAGATGCACGGCACTCTGTGGTCCTGAACTTGTATTTCTTCTGTGCTGATAGAGCCTCTTGTGTAGAGGCTGTTTTGTCTCACCTATGTAACGTTCTTTACAGCTTTCTTCACTGCATTGGATCGAATAAACTACATTGCTCTGTTTTTGAGTCGGCAACTTGTCCTTAGGGTGAACCAGTTTTTGTCTTAAAGTGTTTCCTGGTTTAAAATAAACAGGGACTTCGTGTTGTCTAAAAATTCTCTGCAGTTTTTCCGACAGGCCAGACACATAAGGGATAGAAACACCCTTCCTTCTGTGTTCAGTTTCCCTTTTGTCCTGCTTCTTGGTTCTCTTCACTCTGTTGAGAGCCCAAGCGGGGTAACCACAGGCTGAGAGGGCATTTCGGACATGTTTTTCCTCTTTCTTCTTGCCCTCTGAGCTGGTGGGCACACCTTGAGCTCTGTGTTGTAAGGTTCTGATCACCCCCAGCTTGTGCTGTAGTGGGTGGTTGGAGCCAAAGAGCAGATACTGGTCCGTGTGTGTAGGTTTCCTATATACTTCTATTTGGAGTTTCCCGTCCTCTCCTCTGATCGTGGAACAATCAAGAAAGGCCAAGCGATTCTCCTTAGCGTCTTCTCTTGTAAACCTGATATGTGGGTCCACAGCATTGATGTGATCAGAGAAGGTTTCCAGCTCTTGTTCCTTGATTGTTACAAACGTATCATCGACATAGCGGAGCCACAGTTTTGGGGCTATGCCTGAGAATGAGGACAGTGCCTTCTTCTCAAAGTGCTCCATGTACAGGTTGGCCACTATGGGAGAGACGGGCGAGCCCATGGCACAGCCATGAATCTGTCTGTAAAATTGTCCCCGGAATTGAAAGTAGGTGGTGTTCAGACGGATGTCCAACAGTTTACATATGTGTTCAGGTGTCAGTTTGGTCCTTTCCTGTAGGGTGGTGTCTTCCTGCAGTCTGATCCTCACTGCTGCTACTGCATCAGAGGTCGGGATGCAGGTGAACAGGGACACAACATCATATGAAACCATGAGGTCATCTGGGTCCAGTTGGAGATGTTTCACTTTATCCACAAAGTTGTGCGTGTTTTCCACATGATGTTCCGAATTCCCCACAAGCGGAGCCAATATAGTTGTTAAATGCTTGGCCACATTGTAAGTGATGGAATCTGTGCTGCACACTATGGGTCTGAGTGGAACATCCTTTTTGTGTATTTTTGGAAGGCCATAAATGGAGGAACAACAAAATGACTGAATCGGAGGCTGCAGACCTGAGGTTATGAGTCACAGCGACCCTGAAGAGTGCCAAACCACCTCCTTCAAATATCACATCTGAAGAGAGAAAAGCACTTTCAGCACTGGAAAAAGATCATAGCATCAACATCCTCCCAGCAGACAAGGGACGTTGCACTGTGATTCTCAACGCAGCTGATTACAAAGCCAAAGTCCACACCCTCCTCGAGGACACGACCACATACGAACGCTTGAAAAGAGATCCGACCAGTGGCTACAAGAAGAAAGTGATAGACTGTTTACAAAGGCTGGAAAAAGAGGAAGCGATAGACCGGCCTCTGTATTACAGACTGTATCCTGGTGAAGCCATGCCCTGCATTTATGGCCTTCCAAAAATACACAAAAAGGATGTTCCACTCAGACCCATAGTGTGCAGCACAGATTCCATCACTTACAATGTGGCCAAGCATTTAACAACTATATTGGCTCCGCTTGTGGGGAATTCGGAACATCATGTGGAAAACACGCACAACTTTGTGGATAAAGTGAAACATCTCCAACTGGACCCAGATGACCTCATGGTTTCATATGATGTTGTGTCCCTGTTCACCTGCATCCCGACCTCTGATGCAGTAGCAGCGGTGAGGATCAGACTGCAGGAAGACACCACCCTACAGGAAAGGACCAAACTGACACCTGAACACATATGTAAACTGTTGGACATCTGTCTGAACACCACCTACTTTCAATTCCGGGGACAATTTTACAGACAGATTCATGGCTGTGCCATGGGCTCGCCCGTCTCTCCCATAGTGGCCAACCTGTACATGGAGCACTTTGAGAAGAAGGCACTGTCCTCATTCTCAGGCATAGCCCCAAAACTGTGGCTCCGCTATGTCGATGATACGTTTGTAACAATCAAGGAACAAGAGCTGGAAACCTTCTCTGATCACATCAATGCTGTGGACCCACATATCAGGTTTACAAGAGAAGACGCTAAGGAGAATCGCTTGGCCTTTCTTGATTGTTCCACGATCAGAGGAGAGGACGGGAAACTCCAAATAGAAGTATATAGGAAACCTACACACACGGACCAGTATCTGCTCTTTGGCTCCAACCACCCACTACAGCACAAGCTGGGTGTGATCAGATCCTTACAACACAGAGCTCAAGGTGTGCCCACCAGCTCAGAGGGCAAGAAGAAAGAGGAAAAACATGTCCGAAATGCCCTCTCAGCCTGTGGTTACCCCGCTTGGGCTCTCAACAGAGTGAAGAGAACCAAGAAGCAGGACAAAAGGGAAACTGAACAGAGAAGGAAGGGTGTTTCTATCCCTTATGTGTCTGGCCTGTCGGAAAAACTGCAGAGAATTTTTAGACAACACAAAGTCCCTGTTTATTTTAAACCAGGAAACACTTTAAGACAAAAACTGGTTCATCCTAAGGACAAGTTGCCGACTCAAAAACAGAGCAATGTAGTTTATTCGATCCAATGCAGTGAAGAAAGTTGTAAAGAACGTTACATAGGTGAGACAAAACAGCCTCTACACAAGAGGCTTTATCAGCACAGAAGAAATACTAGTTCAGGACCTCAGAGCGCCGTGCATCTCCATCTTGAAGCCTCTAATCACTCGTTTGAAGACGGTGAGGTGAAGGTTTTAAGCAGGGAGAAAAGATGGTTTGAAAGAGGAGTCAAGGAAGCTATTTTTTGTTAAAAAAGAAAGACCTTCTTTAAACATAAATGGAGGGCTCAGATTCTATCTTCCTGGTATCGATAATGGAATACTGAACCCCTGGAAAGGTAGAGGACCAGGACCAGGACATTTAGATGCTAATCAGGTACTCAGGGTGGTTGAGCCAGGGTCTCACAAAGACAAAGAGGATTCTAATAGGCCATTAAGATTCTGAATAGGCTCGGTAGATACAAGGGGGGAGTTTCTGTTGAAACAAACAACTCTTTCTACTTCAGGAAGGCTCCGCCCAATGGGCGGGTCTTACCACAGAACAGTATTAATATCGGAGTTCTCGATCTAAATTCTTTTATTGACAATGACTCTTGGATGAGAGTCGAAACGTCTATTTTTTCAAACTGAGTCCAGATGACTACAACTGAAGCTTTTTCTACTAAAGACATACTGTGGAACATTATAGGCAAAACAATAAAATCTCTCTGGAGCCAAGCAGGACCCTCCAGAGACAAAGACAAAATGTACATGTTCTCACAATATTCATAAGACTAAAGTTCTCCATTGTGATGTGTGAAGGTACTTTCCATTTACATTTGACTCCTTATAAGGACCATCTCCTCCTAAATGTCCGGCCTGGTCACAGGTGAGTAGTCTCTTTTACACAACAGGGTTACACTTAGTTGAAAGACAAGATGTCACTCTATACCAGGGGTGGGAAAACTAGCCCTTAGGCCAGACCTGGGCATTTGTGGCCCCAGGGGCAAGATGTGGCCCTCGGCATGTTTTAATCCGGCCCCTAGAAAGATTGTAGTTTCTATTTTTAAACTGTCTGTAACATTTGTCTGCACTTGTATCCTCAATAAAAATGACATGAAATGAATCAAATAATAGATCCAATAGCCTATATTTGACAGAAAAGTTATATTTTATTTGATTTTTTTTTTTTTTTCACACTAATGATCGTGGGCTCCGCTACTTGCCTGGATTTGAATATGACCCTCGGAGGAAAATAATTGCCCACCCCTGCTCTACACTGTTCACAGTAAGACCACCACCGTCTGAACTGTCCCCCTGATCACAGGCAAAAACAACATCATATTAGCACTGTGCCATTAATATGAATAGCAACATTAGCATAAACAAATCATTTTCTACTGTGTTATTTATGCATGTTAGAAAATGGCAAATTTATTGAAATGCTTTGTTAGAATTTTCAGAGCAGTAAAACTTAATTATCATTGATTAGTCACGGACCAACTTCCTGTATACATTGTGCTTATTCCTAGTTTTTCACTGCCTTTGAAGACATTTTCGAAGGCTATAATCCACTTAATTAAGTCAATAGTGTTTAATTGTAGTAGTTTGTCTAAGTCTTAATAGTTGTATCGAACGCAATGGAAGAGTTTGTAGTTTCCGTCCTATTGTAATACCAATATGAAGGAATAGGATATTTTCTGACCTCTGCACTCTACAACAATTGCATATTCAATTATTTAAGAAGGTCCTCAAGTATACTTGTGGTATACTTGCTCTGCTCTCAAGGGGCTTCTAGTTCTAAACAAGCATACAGAGACAGTCAGCTCAAATTCAAAGTACACTCTTTGCGGGGGAGAAGACAAAGGGACACAACACTACGCCGACAACACAAATTAAACAGCAAAAATGTATATCTAGTTTAGCTAAAATGACATATTCACAAAAGTTTTGGATAATAATCAAGGTTCAACTAACACTTTTGTTTCTAGTACCATAACTGCTATTTCAAAATAAATCCTTTCTCAATGGGGTAAGAACATTTCACTTACCCACACATTTATTTTCACATTTTAAGCTATTATCAGTCAGACATGTCTAGAAATCAGTGAAATATTCTACAATACATAAGCCATTAAGTCCTATCTCAAAATACTTACATTTAGAATTCATCTCATTTCAGCCAAGACTAGATATGACATTTTTGCAATATGTTCTACAACTAAGTGCAGCACCATGACCATTGAGGCAAAGTCAAATAAGTGATACAAAGTTTGGAAAGTGCGATTAAGGGGCCTGTAACTCCTTATGGACCTTGTGTCCTTCCTTGAATTTAGACAAAAGTTGTGCCTCTGACCTACATGATCAAAATAAAACTAGCACTACGAATGTAACTACGGTTCTATGAATCCCGGATGACCGCCAGGTGGTCCGGCTGATGAAATGGAACTTCACACTAGAACTTACGCAAACTAAACAGGGGACAGAACAAACAGTCACGCTTCTGGTCACAACTTATATTAGAGGCAAACATGTTCATAGGTCAAAGCGTTCTAAGGGGAAAAGAACTTTGTATGAGTTTATGAGTTCAATCCCTGCTTATATCCTTGACCAATCACATACTAGCACGGAGCAGGATCTCTAATTGTTAATCCTTTGCCATTGGCTGTTATTCTGTCAATAACAAATTAATATGGGTGTCAACATTTAGCGCTGTTGTCACGATACTAAAATTAGATTTCGATACTTAGGAAAATCCCTGATGAAACCACGATTATAATTATTAAACGCTGTGTTCTGATAAAGCTCAAGATTATTTTAAAACTGTTCACAAAAGGTCCAAGTTTGTTCTGTTAATGTGATTTATTTAGTTTCGATTCTAGTTTAAGTATCGATTAGCATCTGATTCTTGTTTATTTTGACAACCCTACCTCAAAGATGAACTTGAGTTTTCCCACTTTATTAAGGGAACAGAAGCGCCTTAAGGCTGATTGACCTCCTAAGAGCACAGTCTTTATCCTGCTGCTCCTCTGTCCCCCTCCCTCCGGTCTGTCCGTGCCTTACCTGTACTTCATCCCAGTCTGAAAGGACACACACTCCTCCAGGGCCAGTCCATTCATCTTCAGAAAGTCCTCCATGTTCTTGATCTGGGCGGCGATCCTCTGCTCCCTCAGCCTCTGCAGCTCGGCCTGGTCCGTGGGACGGGTCGGCGGCTGGTTCAGGCCCTGGTCCGAGTGGTACCGGTTGATGCCACTCCGGATGCTCTCGCTGTACGACATGGACAACATCTTGCCGCTCCCGCTGCTGCTACTCTTCCGTACCCCGCTGCCTGCTGCCGGTTTGGGAATCTGCATGTTTTCAGGAGGATAATAACTGGACCTGCGCCTGTCCCGGAGGCTCTGGGGAGGACCCCCGGCATATCCGCCCGCAAACATGCTCTCTGCTTCTTAATATTCCCAGGCAAATCCGTGCAGTAAAGTCCTAAACAAAGTAGGGAACTGGACAGAGCAGCTACCACCTTAAACAGCACCTAGTCCCAAACTCAGAGTACCTGCCCGGGCCATGCATCTTGTAATGAGAGTCGCGTCAAGCCCTCCCCCGATAGGTACAGCGTGGCAGGGTTACAGTGACACGCGCATTCAGGTGACGCTGGTGTTTAGGAGCTGCACATATACAACACCATACAGGACGGGACAGAACAGGATGGGACAGGGGCGCATGCTTCCAGTGGAGGAGTCACACATGCACCAGGCAACAAGGGCATCCCACGCCTCACTTCTGCTCATGTGGGGGAGGAAAGCCGCAAGATCAACTTTGAGACTTAGCAAGTAAAACAGGGTCAGGGTTAAGGGTCAAATAAGACTTTATAACATGATTTTACATTAATTTGAGGGGAAACATTATAACACAAAGTGTTAATAGTTAGAAGAGTCAAATTCAGTCTGGTTTACACAGGTGTTACTGGGAAATGCCCCACAAAGTTCAAGAAAATTTGACAGTCAGTCCCAAGAATCAATTGTCAAAAGTCGTCCCACAATGGTACGATCATTCTACTATTGCTAAACGATGAGGAGCTCAATGACAGAGCCACTCATATCTGTTCATATTTTATGTTATTCAAAGTGTGTGTTTGAGCTCTAAATATGAAGTGTGTGAATTGTGCTGCAAAGTTGTTTTATGCTATGTCCAGTCCTAATAGCCCTGGTTTGAGTTCATTGATGCACTAATACAAATTCATCACAATCATTAGTAGACCATGAGTTAAAGTATTTAGTGATGTATCAACATCTCTTATTTGGATATTTGTATGTCACAGTATAGAGTTCCCACTGTTTCAGAAACAATTCCAAAACTTCAGGTAAACTTCAGTCAAAGTCGAGCAGAGAGTGTTCTAAACAAAAGGTCCAAGATGTTCCCAGCTAAAACCCTGACTGACTGTGCGTTGAGTTTAAATCAAACAAATAAATATTGCAAATAAATGAAATCTTTATTGTAAAACATATTTAATAAAATCATATTTATAGATATATACAGTATGGACTAGTTATTGAAAACTCCACTTAATGTAGGGCTGCACGATTTAGGAAAAATATATAGATTTGCGATTTATGTTCTCTTAACAAGATTCTGTTCAAAGTTTGCGTTTTAAATTCAAGAACAAAAGACTGAAATAGGCTTATAAACTGACACACTTTTTTGTGCACATGCAGTCCCACATCTAGCTGTGTTCCCTTCACACCAGACACAAACGGCAGTCGCATTTTTTTCTAATAAAAAATCAGATTTAAACAAAAAAAAAATCTGAATTGGGCCTCATAACCTGCAGTGTGTTTTCATATGGATTTAAACTACTGTGTTACACTGGGTTTGTGCAGAAAAAGATGCAAAACATTTCAGCCTTTGCCATTTGCTAACCGCGTCCTTTCAAACTGTGATTTTGATTTGATTGGAATTAATCTTGCAGCCCTAATTTAATGTATAAAAGTATTTCTCAAAACACAAGCAACAAATCTGAACATTATCTAAGTCAGTGCAATGAGTTTCCAAATATGTTTGTAAAAAGGTAATATTCAAAAGCATAGCCTCAATAAGTAACGTAAAAAACAAACAAAATAAGAGAAATAATGGTATTATAATGAGCACATTTCAACATTGGAGATGACGAATCGCTGCATAGACAGATATTAGAAGCCATATTGATCTTTTAAAAGTCCACTCACTCACGGAAATATCACTTAGACAGCACTATCTCTGCTCAAAACAGCTCACAACGCCAGCAAAAACTTTAGTCATGTTAAATAATAAAAGTCTTTAAAAATAGAGTATACCTTAAATTATAAAACAGATCTTACATCGCCTTAACTGCCAAACCGAACTTGCGACAGTGTTTTGAAGATGACTAAAATTGACTACTTACATTACAATCGAATGTATCGGATCGTCAAAGTTCGTCCAAACAGCTATTTTCCCCACATTTTGATGCAAACTGAGTATAAATATCCGAGTTGTAGGCAGCATGCATCCACGCAGGAACATCCACAAACTTCACGCGCATGTCTCTCCCGGTCGATACATAACGCCAACGACATTGAATGCCAATCGGACTCACCCGATTTCTTGGGGTTCGGCTCATGAGCGAGGAAATTGGGGTCTTCGCTTCTTATATAAACGCGCGGCTGGAGACAGTGGCCGAGCGGATCCACCCAAAAAAAGGGAGTGTCTAACGAGGAAACGTCTAAACCAATTAAGCGACTCCGGCCCTCCCTGCTCCGACACTGTCCAACGATATCCCCCCCGCCGCCCGCCCCGCCCGCGCCAGAGAATCCATTTACCGTTGTTTAGTGGACGTTTCTGCTAACTGCGGCAGAAAAAAAAGATATCGGGCTTGAATAATTCACCGCTAAAAGCCGGTGATTGTTGTTCCACAGGAAGAGAGAGAGCGAGAGGTGGGGGAATCGTGATGGCTTGAGTGCACTTTACGCACATTAACACACAGAGGTGGAGCTTTAGGAACGAGAAGACCAGTCAGACCGCCAAATATGTTTAAGTAACAGGGGGATTACCACATCAGTTAAGCATCCTGGAGACTTGAGACCGGAGCCGATGCAAAAATGTCAAAAGACCAGCAATAGCAGTGGTGTGTAGTCAGTTTTATTCTGATTGTATTCCTTTTTTCAGGATTTTCTTGGTGACATTCGGCCTAAAGGTTTATGAGTTCAAGCACACACTCAAAAATAAATAACTAATAATAATAATAATAATAATAATTTAAGGACCATTCTTTATCATAATCACCACATTTGACTCTATAATAGTTCTCAAAATATGAATGAAATACATCTTTTTACTGTGTAGTTACATTTTTAAGTGGGTACCGAAATACTTTTACTTTAGTAGATTTTGTTTTAATGTAACATAATTAGGCACTTCTTCCATCACTGGATACAAGAGAATCCAATCGGGAGTTAATTTTAATAATAAGTAATAAGTAATAATAAGTAGTAATAATAACAAAAAAGTAGGTTAATAAGCAAAAAATGTCCACTTTGCATTGGTGCTTAGAAAGATGGTTTTCATTTAGCCTATGGTTTTCATCAGTTTGAAACGTAAATATTTCTGTGACGACGTATGAAAAGCTCCCAAATGCTCAAAATCAATGTTACAAAAGCTGCTTGAAAAATAATAATTCAATAAGAATTTGCAGAAATGTGTGAATCTTTCCTTTGTATAAGATAAGAAAACAACATACAGAAGATTCAAAATCATGCCATTTACACATTTTCCGTTTTGTGTGTTTAATCTTATAATAATCATGATAACTCCTATACAACTGACTAGATAAGAAGGAAATGACGGTTTGACTCATGTTTCTTGACCAGATATGGGCTAATTTCCCTCCATTGAAGCGCTGTGGTCATCAGCTCCTGACCTTTATCATCTGAAAAGCACTCAGTCTTTGGATGTAAAAGGCCTAACGAGAGCTGGACCGGAAACAGCCTGAAAGCATTCTCATACAGTCAACAAGGGGCCAATATCATATCAACCATAATGAGACAATGACACTGACGTAATAACACAATAACTCTAAAGCATAAGAATCACAGTAAACCTCATTCTGACTTGTTAGAATATGAGCTACAATAAATAAATTGCACAACAAAACACTGTCAATAATGAGTCATCCAAGTTATCTCATCCTCTACAGCTCCAATTTTTAGTCCTTTTTAGTACACACAATAAATACTGAGCCACCAATATATATCATATTTCAGTCACATACTGCGCTATAAGTCGATATAATGTTAGCGCTGCAATATGTAAAGCTGAAGTTGATTAAAGACATGTCCTGTCGATCGATAAGTGGTCTAAAGGGGACTAAAGCAAAAGCTCTCAAAACCTTTACACAAAAACATTTTAGGAAACAGTTTATTTATTTGAAAAAACGCAGATTAAACGTATGATTCACTCCCAAATCTTAAATTTGCACACTCCATTTTTGCTGCTGCCCAAATCTGTAAAATGTAAATAAAACCACGACTACAGCCCAAGTGAAGAACAGGGAGATTTAGGGAAAATGGCATAAAAACAGAATAAGAATGGTCAAAGTATCAAAAATATTAAGAGATAAATATGTATTATATTATGTTATCAATACAGTTCATTCTGTAACATTTAAATCACGCATTGTACACAGACACACATTATATATATATATATATATATATATATATATATATATATATATATATATATATATATATATATATATATATATATATATATATATATATATATATATATATATATATATAATAAATCAATGCTTGAG
>NW_027315823.1:31319094-31401594 GCF_026437365.1 Eucyclogobius newberryi | reverse complement strand
TAGCTCCTCTCAGCGCCCCTGCAACAGAAGACACAGAAAAACCAACACACATCAATTTACGGCTCTCTTCCCTGAATGAGAAATTGGAAAGAAAAAAATAAAAATAAAGAAAACACAAATACATCATAATTAATCAATATATACTACCACACAGCATAAAATGTAATGTCGACTAGTCAAACAAATAATCATATGTACAATTACTATTTTAAGTACATTTAAAACCAAATAATGTGGAGATTAAAGGCTTCTAGACAAAGAATATTTACAAATAAAGTATTGATGATAATTGGACATTTTTCACTATGTCTTTGTTATAAAGATGTAATTTGCATGTGTTTTAGAGATTGTATTGTCCAGATAATAATTATGATTATCAGACTACTATTCTTTTTTTTTTATATATATAGTTCTTTTCTACAGCCTCCATAATTGTCAACATTGAAGATATGCTCAAAACGATTGCAGCAAGCAACAAATGAAAATTAATCAATATTCATAAACATGGGCTATGTCTCTGTTTATTTCCTGTAGCCCTGCTGTATTTCAGTTACTCATCTGCAATTACCTTCTCCAACCACTAGATGGAACCATTATATAAGTATGCGGACATGAGTGGAATGAATAAATACGGCTGTCTATAGTAACCTTTAAGATGACAGGTAGAGACAATACTTGCAAAAATATTTCAACCTAACGGATTAAGTATCAATGACAATAGTTTGATAGAAAAGTCAATGATTCTTGCTCTGATCTGGAACATGGAATCCCACACGCAGCACTTAACACGTCTGACCATCTAAAGCCCAGTTCATAATGCTAAACCCCAGCTTTACAGACCAAATGTGGATGTAGAGGGGCAGACCACGGCTTAACCACTGCGAGAGCAATGCACTTCTATAAATAATTGAAAGTATATGCCAAAGGAGCGAGCCAGGGCAGTAAAACAGGCTACGACTTGGGCTGGGCATCAATGAAGGTTAGAGTGGTAGTGGTTATAGCGTGGCAATAAATAGAGCATTGCAAGTGCAGGTCTTGACTTAAGGGAGCAGCAGCAGAGTTGAGGTTTAGCCTAGTTTTAGACAAAGAAAAGAGCTGGGAGCACGTACCCATCTAGTGGATTACATCATAATGACAACATGAAGGTGACTTTGTACTCCTATCAAGTTTCATGGCAGGAAAATAAGGTGTCCCAAGTTCCACGTGTCAACATTTAATCACGTCTCATTGAAGTTTTGACAAAGGAAAAACAGTAAGGTGCTTTTAGACCATCATAATGAATACAAAATGTTGACATTAAACTATCATTAGCATTCTAAAGTCCATCCTGGTGGTTATCAAGGTGTTCTTTGAACTTAAAACACATAATATAATAGAAAATGAACTTAAATAGGTTACATGTTTAATTATACAACCAGTATTCAACTCAAAGTATAAGACATTTATGAGGAATATCACTACATGAAGAGTAATATGATGTAGTTATTGAAACTTAATTAATGTAGTTTCAAACTAAAATGCATGTTTTAACAGCTTCAAAGTAAGATCGATTAAATTCCTAATGTATTGTATCAAAAATGTATTGATACTGAAAAAAAAAATCATCAAAAAATCATTTGACTGGACCTATATCTTAATTAGTGTAACACACATGGTAATATAGAAATATTTACACTTTGCATTGTCTATAAATATATTGTAGCATCCATGTGGTATAAAATCCTGAACATTTTTGTTATAACACGAGATTTTAGTTGTACAGGTTTCAACATTCAGCAATATTGTGTCATTGGCATAAGTAGTTTCAATATTCTCATTTATTGTGATATTTTTTTAATGTACATACTGTATCCCACTCAGAAATATGCAACTGTGACAAGCCTAAAAAAGACCACTAGCATCTTGAAAACAGTGACTAAACTACTACTATAACATGTTTTCATAAAATAAGATTCCACCATCAGTGTTTGTCAAGTTTACAAGCACTAGAAGTCTCCATATGCACGATGATAAACCATCCACAAAACATGACACTAAACCCGATGTGCAGCAGCCCTCTTTCACTCCCGGACATGATAACGCACACGTGAAGGTGACTTTCTCCTCCTGTCAACTGTCCCGGCAGGTGAAAGGTGTCCAGTGTGCCCGAGGCCGCCCACCGGGTGCGTTCAGGGCAGAATGGGAAATCAGGACCCTGCTTTAGGATGATGATGACGATGATGATGGCATGACCCCGACAGATAACAGGCTGAGGAAAGATCTACTGCTGTGTGCGGTTTCCCCGGGACCCACCCCTATATCATGTTTTAGAGGCAAGCGTGACCGGGAGGGAGCGGGTAAGTAAAAGGTAATGCTATGTCCGGACACACAAACCCGAGCCTGCCCCATACTGTACATGTACTCCACAAATAAGCTATAAATATGTCTAACATTCAACTGAAGCTCATACAGATATATGCCAAACTAATCAAAATGCTTTCGTATTTCTAACAGTTAAAGTGAGGGATCCTTCAACTCATCCCATCAACTTTTCATGTGGAGGGTCCACCACCTCTGGTCTCTGTGGAGATGTTATTGCTTTACCAGGATTTTTAAACAGTACGGCTTTAAACTTGTTCCACAGCAGAAGTGTAGACTCACAGAAGGAATGCATGCGTTTGAAGGTATTTTTAGGCATCAAAATACATGTAAATGAACAAATGCAAGATGGATATGTTTAATGCCATATACAGTGGAACTTTCCAAAACAAAAGCAAGAACATCTCCATGGAGACAAGCTAATAAATACATAGTACATACGTCATAAGGCGCTGGTACAGCTGGCAGCCCGGTGTAAACGCTCTCTCTTCTTTCTCACACTTATTGTGCTTTATCTCCTATATTTTGTAAATATAGTTAACATATTTTTTCTATTTTACTGTACGATAGGGACACGCGCTGGAATAGTTTTTTAATTCAACTGTTTTTGACTTTTTTCGGCTGGATTTGAGCGTTTTTCGTTGCGTTCGTTGTGTTGTTGTGACGTGAGCTAGCTCCGAGCGAGCCCACCAGCCCCCCCCTAAAGTACGGCGTGTCGTCGGTACACGTTGATATACACGTTTATATACACGTTTATATGAAAGAGGAACTTCACGAACGATCGGGACACGCACTGGAATCGCTTTAAATTAACTTGTTTTGACTTTATTCGGCTGGATTGAGTGTTTTCGTCGTGTCGTTGCGATGTGTTTTGGCTCTGAGTCCCCACGGCTCCGGCCCCGCCCCCCCCGGCTCCGGCCCCGCCCCCCCCGGCTCCGGCCCCGCCCCCCGGCCGGCGCCGTACCGCGTTTCCACAAAGGAGGAACTCATGAAACTGCGGAGAACAGTCGTCTTACCCGGAGATCGTCACGTTATCCCGTCGCAATACTGACCTAACCTAATACTGATGTGCAATTCTGTCGTATGTGCAATTGCTGTTGGAATTCATGTGCAATTCATGTGCAATTACTGTGAAATTCATGTGCAATCTATGTGCTGTCGTGACACATATTCATGTGCAATTACTGTCGTGATCACATGCAATGGTATTTATTTATTTGTCTATAGGAGTTTTTATTTATTTATAGGAGATCTTCTACTGAAAGTGTTTTTCAGACTTCCTATAAGTGATCTGTTCTTCTGTATCTACCTCTGTATCTACCTGCGTTGCACCAATGAAATTTCCCCATGTGGGACAATAAAGGAATATCTTATCTTATCTTATCTTATCTTACACCTTTACGTCTCAACATAATCAAACTAGCAATTACAGTACCAAACTGCTAAACCCTCTTGTTTACACTGTTACACATGTTAACACATTATTAGAGATGTTCATTCCTTTATTGGGTCAAGTAAATACACATACACTGCTTTATGAACAGTGACAAATGCCCTGACCTGTTCAATCAGGTCATGTCATGGTCCCCGAGCCATGCTGAGCCAACAACTTACTCAAATATATTGTTAGAACGACACCATTTAAGGTATTTTTCCCATTTATCATCAGTGACTAAATCAAATTGACAACTATCTGGGTTACAATGCTAAAGGAAGAGACAGTTAGTTAATTAATCTCAACTGAAAAGCTCAAAATCACCTAAACTGATTTAATGCTGATAATCTGAGCAGTTCATGCATGTTTCCTTGGAGTTACCATTTGTTTACATTAGCAACCAACCAATATGTGGGCAGATAAAAAGAAAACAATATTGTAAATTAAGTCCATGACATGGGATCATGAATAGTATAACAATATCAACAAGTTTACAAACTGGAAAAATAACTACATAGACCAGAGCTATTCAACTTAAAGGCGCAATGGACAATTTTTCGGCGATTTGAGAACGCGGCGCATGTGCACTCCCCTGTGTGGACTGATACAACACACACGAGCGTTTGTTTATTAGCGCAACTGAT
Organism: Eucyclogobius newberryi; assembly: GCF_026437365.1. Classification (NCBI taxonomy): domain Eukaryota; kingdom Metazoa; phylum Chordata; class Actinopteri; order Gobiiformes; family Gobiidae; genus Eucyclogobius; species Eucyclogobius newberryi. The sequence continues at coordinate 31,397,157 of NW_027315823.1, read as the reverse complement.
CGCATCGCATCTCTCGTCTCCCGTAGATTTCTGTCCACTTCTGAGTCAGCTCGAACTGTCTTTCTCCGTCTTCATTTTGCCCCGTACACTAAGGGAACTATATTATGATAGATCAATGCATTTACAAACGCGGAAATGTGGGACGAGCCGCACGCGGCTGCAGATGAGCGGTAGGTGCGTTTTATGATTGATACGTGGTAGGACAAATCGGCAGTCCACGCCACGAGGAAATAAAGACTCAGATAAATGCCAAAAAAATTGTCCATTCAACCTTTAAGGCCCGGGGGCCAGATCAAGCCCGTCAAACGATCTGATCCGGCCCACGACCCATCTCCATAATACTAAAACATCTTTTTTGTTCTTGTTTTCTGGTTTAATTATGGGTTAGTACTGGTTTGGTGCAGGCTTAGTTCTTATTTAAATATTGCGTTAGACCTTGATTAGACCTGGTTTGATTCTGGGTTAGTCTTGTCCTATGTTAGATCTGCAGATCAATGATGTTTTTAATCCTTTTCCATTTTATCTTGTCACCAAAATCTAATATAGCAGTAGATATCTTAGCATGTCCTATCCAGCCAAATTAAGTTGAATAGCCCCGACATAGACCATGATCCTTTCCTTTGAAAGAAGAAATTAAACTATTTTATATTTGAGTTCAATTTCTATCAAGTTCATTTCATAACGCCATTCCATAATGGCATTAACCTATAGACCATTCTCAACCCTCGTCACAGACTCCATGACATGGCATAAATGATAGAGTGCACAGATAAACAGTGTCCGTTCGGCTGTTACAGGTCACTTTCCTCCTGAAACTCATCTCGTTTCCCCCTGTGAAGAGCGACTGTTGATAGACCAGAGCAAACGCATGAGTTATGCCTTTCCTGACTTTTCATTGGTTAAACGGCGTCATGTGATCACTTGCCGACCAAAACAGAGAATTGCGGTGCTAGGCTAGGTCTCTAAAAAGTGGCAACGGGTGAAGAAGTTGGACAAACTTTCCATGGATTTATTTGTGTCATTTGGAGCAGTGTCCGACATGAAGAGGTCAGACACGAGGAGAAAAGAGGAGGAGATTTATACCGTGAGTGCCATCATTTCTGTGCCTCGCTGCTGTCATTGTTTGTGCATCTGTCTCTTCTGAAAAGAAGAAAATAGAAAAGTTTTACCCCAGACACTGTTTCCAGCATGTCCACCCTTGGTTTTCATTGGCCGCTGGGATTGGGATGATGGCCGCTGGGCTTTGTGTGCGGAAGTGTCAGTAAACAGTCTGCTGCACCATAGCACGGCCAAAATCTGCTTCATTACATGTTTGAACAACTGCGACTCTAGTCATGTCTTTTTGTGGTGCACACTTTGTGATTCAGATGATAGTCCAGTGGTAACACTATGAGACTGAAGCAGCTGCAACAATATCCAAATAGAGATGACTGGGCACGACTGGAAATCTGAGGAAAATCGTGTTAAAATAGTATCCTCAGCTCTAAACAAAAGAAACTGCGTTTTAATTGAAAGCCTTTTGCCTCCCAGTACAAAACCAATGTGATGTCCCTGTCCCTACTATAGACAAAATACCATAGAGTTAAGGTTAACCATTATAATGCCGTTAAGTGAGATTGGGATGTTGTTACAAACCAACATATGTGATTATAGTAATTATAGAAGTTTATTACATGGCATAGTATATATTCTTGAATTTGAATCCAGATTGACCTTGAGTAATTTCTAATCGCCATTAATATGCTTTGGTCTTTTTAATCGAAAGGTACATCCAATCCTCCCTAAAAGCATGCGATTTAAGATAAGATAAGATAAGATATTCCTTTATTGTCCCACAGGCAGAGCTTGGATTTGTGTTAGAAATGTGTTTCTGTTAATGGCATAAATTAAAAGGTTGTATTGTTTTTGCCCAGCAGACTGATATTCCAAGTCATTATGATTTGTTTTAAAAAAAACAAAATAAAAAAAATAATGATTTGATCAATATGACAAAAAACTAAAACATGGTACATATTTTTTCATATCTCCCAGCCCTACTTTGTATTCAATTGAGTCCCATAAAATGCATTAGAAAGGATGTGACTTTAGATGAGTGTTGTGTTCCTTGGCCCTGTGCGGATGGGAGCGGTGTGGAGCACTGCAGCAGTCTCACAGGACCAGCAGGGCCGACGAGCTGCTCCTGCTGATACTGCTGCACTGCGGTAGCCCACAGACACAGGATCCTGGTCGCAATCACAGCTCAGATTTACTGCACTGATGGGCCAACGTGCACTTTGCTGATTCAAACTGCAGAAGTCAACATAGAATAACATATTTGACTGTTTAACTCGACTGTTTACAGCCTGTACTTCTGAGTAAATAAAGTTTAAGAGGAAAAAAAAATATCAAGATTTCAAACTGTACTAAGGGTGATTGAACAAATAGTTTGCAATGGTAAAAAAAAAGGTTTAAAATGTAGCCATCCGGACATTGTTTTGAAATCATGACGTTTTGACGGTCATCCGGAACTCATTTTCAATCTGAAGGTCCTGTTGTTAGGCAAAATGCTGTTTGACACAAATGCAGGACAGAGTCCTGTATTTTTATACATTCTGGTTTATGACATCGACGTTAATATTTCAGGTTGATATTGGCTAAATGTCAAGAACAAACCAATCAATCAGTCTGCAGACGAGGCGACCCGAGAGAGGACCACTCAGGCCCCTCCACAGTCAAGCTATTGTGAGTAAACACTGCTTTAGGATAATGTCCGGACATAACAATAGTGCAGAACAAGGACTTTCACGTAGCAAGGAAAAAGGAGGAATTGGATCAATGTGGCTGTATAATAGCAGCAATCAACTCCACATTCGACCAATAGAACAGAGTAATGGAACAGATTCTCCAACTGGATAAAAACTGCTTTCTTGACCCTTCACTCTATTACCATTAAGTAAGTAACAAGTACTTTTTGTTGGTCCACAGCCCATGTAATATAATATGGGAGATCCTAGAAGCTAAAAGTAGTCAAACCGAAGATAAAGACGCACTATTTCTGGTACGTTTCTGGTGAAGGATCCAGGCTTACTTTGCCTGGAAAGAACCACATTATGACATCACACTTATGGCAGGTACTCATGCTTTCTAATTATGACGTTGTTTAGTGAGATAGACCATGTGGTAAATAATTATCATAGTTTTACATCAGTCAAGTTGCAGTTTGTGAAGAAACGTTGACGGTTAAAAGTTGAAAATTACAGGAAGTAGTGCTGAGCAGAATACCTCTGATTACCAACAGAATACCTCTGTGATGTCATCAAAAAGCACCATTCAATCAAAAATTGCAGAGAAACTTTGCACACAACGTTATGACAGTTTGAACAATCGTTTGACAAATTAAAAGGTGTTGTCCAGTGTAATCATTTGTCAAAACATAACTTTTGTATGATTTATATGGACTTTGGCCTTGTTTGCAATCTGGTTGCTAAGTAACAGTTGTGCAATTACCTCTAACTATGTCATATTTGCTGATCATGTCCAACCAGGAACTAACATAAACATCACCAAAATTGCCAAGTATCACTAAACACAGATGATCCAAACCAAGTTCTAGGTCCGATCTGAGGAGAGCCAGCCCAGCTCACAGTTTGGATTTTTAAGCAATGAAAGCACTGCACTTCATCACACAAGGCATGTTTCATGAGCTCATTAAAAAGTTAGTGATTTTCTTTCTCCTCATTTCAAACTCAAAACACAAAGTAAATTATGTATTATGTTGAGCAACCTTTCATTCTGTTCAATTCAATTTATCTTTGTAGAGCCCCAAATCACAACAAAATTGTGGATTTATCAAACAGAAAGTAAAAAAAAAAAAATCTAACTATGAAACCGTCATTGGTCAATAAAAGACAAGCAGATTAACCAGGAAATATGGAGCTGGATAACTGTCCCAGAGCCTCCCCTGTCCTTAGACCCTCTATGTTGTATTCTGTGATGTGCAGTACACCGATATTCTGGTATATACTAGTACAACCCATGCTAAACCAGCACAAAAATACCATAGCTTCTGAAAGCCTCAAACAACTAAACCTTTCTAAACAAAAAATGCAAAACTGAAGCTGCTCTTCACATCTCCCCTCCAGGGATCCACCTCCACCCATCGCCTCAGTGAAATCCCTCCGGAGACAGGCTTACGTGAGCAAGGGAAGTGGACGCTCAGAGCTGGCTCGGTTCTCCCAGCAAGCGTATGTAGTGTGTGTGTTGTGTGTGTGTGTGTGTTGTGTGTGTGTAGTGTGTGTGTTGTGTGTGTGTAGTGTGTACTGTGGGCTCTGAGCTGGCAGCTGCAGGAGACACACAGAACCCGAGCAGATGGCAGCAGACGAGGGAGACGGGCGAAACAGACGCAGAGCGGATGGGGAAATCCTACCAGAGCTGCTCAGAGGAGGAGACGACCGAACTCTCACCAAGAAATATCAGAGAGCCTAAATCAGGATTTCCAAGTGTGATGTTTAAGCAGTAAACACGGAGCTAAATCATGGCTAATTTAGGCTAGAATCAGAACAGTAGAACATTTGCAATACAAAAGGCGAAACGTGAGACTAAACTATGACTAGGGATTAGAAATATTAATATTTCAAAAACCATAGCGAGAACCACAGAGTAATATTGATGTTCACAAAATAACTTTTTGCTGTGGAAAAGTAATTACACATTGTATTTATATAGGATGTAAAATAATTTGATGGATGTAAACGTACAGCCATTTCACCCTGGAGAGACAAAGAGACCACGAGAATGGACTGTTTAGCAAGCTTTATTTGCGAGTTATTTGGCGCTCAGACCCCGGCGGAAGACGTTGCGATCATGGGCACTCCATGATCTATTTGTATTAGATGTCTCCCCCCGGAGCCTGGAGACTGGTGGTGGTAGATGTGAAGAGAAGGTAGAGGATGAGGTGAATACAGAGTAGGAGCTGGGGAGGTGGTGGGTCGCAGTACGGTTTGAGCGGCCGAGCCATCTGCCTGGGGGCTTAAATGTGACCGCCTGGTGCTGATTGGGAGCAGGGAGGAGTCACTGAGAGCGCTGATTGGGGATGAGGAGCAGGTGCGAGGGCCATGGTGCAGACGCCCCCTGACCTTTCACCCTCCTTCTTTGGCCAGGAAAAACTGCATGACCTCTTTGGGATAAGCGCAGAAACCTGGGAGAGTCCATGGTGAAGTGAGGGATCTGACTCTCTCAGACGGACAGGCGGGCGCCGCTTGAGTGCGATGATGGCGCTGGGGAGAGGGGTCCTTCCATGGTGGCTTTGACGTAGATGGGTGGAGTTAGGTCTTCCAGGCTGAATTTACGCAGGCTTCATATTTGAAGCCTGATTGAAGCCCAGTCTCTGAGTGTTGACGACACAGAGACTGGGGACGATTCAACAGACATTGGTGTCAAATATTGGCGACAATTTCAATATCGGTCCAATACCAATATCTAGGAAAACCCTCCAATATCACTGATGATTCTGGAACCAATAGATTCTCAAATGCCTAAAAGCGATGCTGAACGTATCCATGTATTTGTCACATCTAGATTAGACTACTGTAACTCCTGCTTGCAGCGTGTCCTAAAAGCTCTATAAAAAGATTTAAATTGGTTCAAAATGCAGCAGCAAGATTACCAACAGGAATTCAATTAAATTTATTTTTGTAACGCCAAAAATCACAACAACAGTTGCCTCTGAGGCAACAACTCTGCCCTCAGAATATGTGCTCTCTTCTTTTAGGAACTAAAAGAAGAGAGCACATCACGCCGGTGCTCGAGTCTTTTCACAGTCGAGTTTCGAATCAAATTTAAAATCCTACTTGTGACCTACAAAGCCATAAATGACATGGCCCCATCCTACCTCAAAGACGCTATAGTGCCATATCATCCAAACAGAGCTCTTCGCTCTCAAAATGCTGTTCTTCAGGTGGTCCCAAGAGTCTCTAAAAGCACAGAAGGAGGTTGAGCGTTTAGCTCGATGCTGGGGGAAGTATGACAGCTGGAGCACTATCCTCTGCTTCTGACTACTTATTCTATCAAACAATATTTCATATTTAATTTCACTTGCAATCTGTTCATTGCCTTTTATTTATATTTTCCCACTCCCTGCCACCCCGGGGGGAGTGGGACAGGCACATCGATGACCTGTGGACCCAGATGCTCCTCGAGTCCTTGGAAAAGCGGTCTCTACTCCATATGAACGGTTCTTCATCTGCCTGGAAGAACTGGTTCTCCTCCTGCCTGGAAGAACTGGTTCTCCTCCTGAAGAACTGGTTCTCCTCCTGAAGAACTGGTTCTCCTCCTGAAGAACTGGTTCTCCTCCTGAAGAATTGGTTCTCCTCCTGAAGAACTGGTTCTCCTCCTGAGTGGCTCCAGCTCCACTGTCTCTCGCGTCCGTCTGAGGGAGTCGGATCTCTCCTTCACTGTGGAACCAGACTTTTAGACAGCCGTCCGTCTTCCCGTATTTTGGACGGGGTATTTTGAAATGTGGACGGGCATTTTCAAGTGCAAGGACGGGGTCATTATTTTGTATTAATAAATCTTAGAAAATGTTTTAAGCCCCTGTACCTCCGGACAAAATTATTTGGACGGGGTGTTTTCAAATCCTAAAAGCCTGTGTGGAACTCCTCCAGGTTTCTACTTTTTCCAATGGAGGTTTTTTCTAGTTTTTCTAAGGGTCTAAGGACAGGGGACCCTGGGGCATCGCCCCTCGTCCCTATTGACATTGTTTAATCTGTTCTTCACTGCCCGCCGAGACAACCGTTGTTGTGATTTTGTGCGTTACAAAAATAAATTGAATTGAATTAAATAGGACCAAATATAACATTGCATTTTTTTTGTAGGGGAAAAGGTATATTTGAATATAATCAGGGCTTAAAGGTGCAGTATGTAACAATTCTGCTCGACTCCATGGAGATGTTATTGCTTTACCTGGAATGTTCTAAGAAATGTCGTTAAAAATACCAGCATTTATTTATTATCAATACTAAACATTCTTGATTCTTGATACAGATTTCAATAACAAACTGATAATTAAAAATGATCTTTTTAGGTTTTAGACTTTAGACCAACCTTTTCCCCAATCAAGTACTTTCTTTACCTAGTATTGTGGTCCTATATTATTTCAGAATAAAGCTCAAAATCACTCTAAAACGCTCACATTTTGTCCTGTAAATATGATTTTCATTTTATTTTTAACAATATTTCAAGTGAGTATCTAGTTTCAATACTACTTTTTGTCGATTAGTATCTGATGTTTGATACTTTTGACAACCATAATCTCCATGGAGATAGATACACTTATCCCATACTGGTAAAGCAATATCACCATGGAAAATAGTGCATCTTCAACTAGAACTACACCAAGACGAAACCCAAGACAACATCTGGTAACCAAAAGCTAAACTAGGTCACAGTTTGAGAGCCCCTGACCTAACCTCCCTCTCTCCAAAGAGCTAGACCTCCTCCTCCTCCTCCTGCTCCTCCTGCTCCTCCTGCTCCTCCTCCTCCTCCTCCTCCTCCTCCTCCTCCTCCTCCTCCTCCTCCTCCACTACTACTACAGGGCTAATCCTCGTCAGTGCGTCATCTCTCCTTCCTGATCAGACACACAATTTGTAGATTCATAAATGGTGAGTCTTAAGCTGTGAAGGGCCCAGGTCACCAGCTGCCAACAGGGGGTGAAAGCGAACATCAAATTAGCATAAACAGCCTATTTATAAAAGCAAACTTGTAGGACAAATTCTCATCCCCCCACTTAAGAGAAGAGAGAGAAGTGGAGCCGGGCTGTCTGGAGATGATACATTGGGGAAAATAAAGCCATAGTAATAAGCCCCGTCTATCATTTTTGACTTTTATAGATGGCCTGGGATGGCACTGGTCTAATAAAAAAATATGTTTATGATTCCTGGTATTAAAACTCCCATTTCAATATATTTTCGGGCCCAGAGACTACATTTGCAGGACAGTTGTTGCATGAAATGGACTTTCAGCAAACGGTCAAGGCTGGGAAGCGAACCCAAAACGCTTAACAGCCTTAAAGTGCCTCTGACAGGATGGACGACACATTGAATGAAAATGCAGTTAAGCTAAATATATTTAGAAAATTTCAAAATTTCATTTGCTAAACGAAAAAGCAAATTGTTTAGGTTTATAATTTCAATTCCAGTTTGTGATTGATGACATTACACTAGGAAATGACCTAGCAAACACTGGGCAGAAACTCATCTAATGTCACAATTTCTATTTATTTGACAAATACAAATATATGAGAGCACCTTTATATTGTTGAATTAATGTTTAGAGGGTGAAAAAAAGTTGTTTCTTCATGTAAATTATGCATAAACATTGACTGGAATGAGTGTAAGGAGTGTGATGTCACTTTGTGTCCTTTTCTACAGATTTTTCAACGTTTTCCCCACAAATACCAATTCGATTGGTGTAAAACTATCATTTATATGTACAACAGGTATAAATACACCGAATAAAGTCAAAATTAGAATTAGACCACCACACCGCCAGCACCTTTATTTGTGTTTTTAGAACATTACGCCATAAAAACTCATCTACTCTTATTGTAGAAAAAACTTCAGTTGTAGTCATCTGGACTCAGTTAGAAAAAATAGACGTTTCGACTCTCATCCAAGAGTCATTGTCAATAAAAGAATTTAGATCGAGAACTCCGATATTAATACTGTTCTGTGGTAAGACCCACCCCTTGGGAGGAGCCTTCCTGAAGTAGAAAGAGTTGTTTGTTTCAACAGACAATGACTCTTGGATGAGAGTCGAAACGTCTATTTTTGGATGAGAGTCGAAACGTCTATTTTTTCAAACTGAGTCCAGATGACTACAACTGAAGCTTTTTCTACTATGGAACACGCCTGGACGAATGAGGGATTACACCGACATGTCTACTCTTATTGCACGTCATTACTGTATATCAGTACTGTGTACTCATTTTAAGTTTCAAATGCACTTCTTACATGGCAGGCATCCAAGTTTATTAAGAAAAATACATTATATAACATTTAGGAAATGCATGGTTTATAAATGTTCACAGAAAACTTAAGATTTCCCCAAGCCATTAGTTCTTAGCCATTAGACCAAAACTCAAAATAGTGAAGAATAAAAAAGATAATTTGCTTTGCTGACATTTGGCAAGTCATACGGCCATTTTTTTACACTCAGAAATTGCTTGTTTTATACATAATCACATAAACATTTAGAACGGCACAAGAAGACACAATTCCCACAAGACAAGATGAGACACGAGACAAGAGGTGATATTAATGTAAAAACATGGGAAATAAATCTCATCAGATCATTTTCCTCAAGTGAGTACAATCTTGTGGCAATTTTATCTCGTGAGATCTTGTGACACAAGATCTTCTATCATCCCGACATTTATACATTACATAACTGCAGTTTAAGATTGATACTTTCAGTCTTTCTAAATTACTTCCAGGAGCCTCTCTTCCTGTGGCATTGAGAACATGCACCATCAGAATACACAGGAAATATGTGAAGAACATGATACAGCAGATGATGTTTTAGCCATGTGCTGACAACAATGTCTTTGTTAAACTGCTGACTACCTGTTTTGTACTTTTATATTAAATCGATGATGGCTCCCAGAGGGATTTTGAGCAGAGTAACTGATACGTGAACATGCTACAAATAGTCACAGGTGAATAACAATCAATGACATGTCAGATAATTACATTACATCATGTTTATAGGGTCATTTCTAATAGACATGCTGCGTCAGGGTTTACTCTGCCTCATGAGGTTTTTAACCATAGCGAGTATAGATAAACTAATTTTACCAACCAAGTTAGTTCAGCAAGTTAGAAGATAGAGCAAGACACTTCATCAATACAATTTTCTTCTGCAATTGTTTTTTATTACCTGAAAACTAAAATTTTAACAATTGTAACGCAATATAATTATATAATTGTACACAATGGTTAAGTTAATAATGTTATTGTTGATGATTTTGGTGCGTTGGTTTTTAAGCTGATCATGCCATAAGGTAAAAAAATGAGCCTCACATGAGTCTTATGTAGGTTGCTTTTTTTACTATGAGAATATAGAGTAAATTAACCTATTAAACAGCAAATAAGACAATTGTTTTTTTAGACTAGGGTCAGTTTCTTTTTGCGATTGTTACCAATCTACTGGTCCCTGAAAGAAAAAAACGGGCAAGAAAAAAGGTTGGGCAGCACTAGGTTACAGCACTGACAACAAAAGCTTCGGTTGTGATTATTAAGTTCCTTTTTGAGGACTGTTCCGTGCAGGCTTAAGGTAGGTTATTCACGGAGGTCTGCACTAGAGCAAGTCAACTGCGCGAGCTACAGTCAGTGTAAGTACAGTTTTTTTATGACGCTGCTTCATGAGTTTACATGGGGCAGAGCGAGCGGCCACACCGCTAACAGCGCTGGAGTGCAAAGGGGCCACTCAGCGCCAGCCGAAAGTAAAGCCATGGAACACACAAGCTCGAAGAATGAGGAGCGAGGGGAAGAGGAGGAGGGGAAGAGGAGGAGGGGAAGAGGAGGAGGGGAGGAGGAGGGGAAGAGGAGGAGGGGAAGAGGAGAGAGGGGAAGAGGAGGAGGGGAAGAGGAGGAGGGGAAGAGGAGGAGACAGGTAGTGCCAGAATCCAATCTTACCTATAAACAGTATTTTATTCTTCAAAGCTGTTGTTGACGTGAGCCAAAGGAAAGTGACTTTCTCAAAGTCTTAAGCGTACAATGAGGGACCAATTATTGTTTAATCCATGTTTGGCCATAATATTTTATTTTAATAAAATGATCTGCTGTATTAAAGGGTGGGCAGGTTAATTGTTGTAAAACATTTTTTTAAACATAAAACATACAATATCTAATAATATATAATGTCCTTTCTTTTAGCCAATAATCCTCAAATTTGATACTGTGACATTCCTATAATAATATTGTGATATTTTTGGGAACTTCATGATCAGATAATTTCCGTACCCTCACTGTTAAAATATACTTGACTGAAATACATCATTCAAACTTTCTAACCTGACCCATGAGGCTTTTTTTGCCTCTACCGCACAGTAACAGAATCACTAAATGTTTAGAATTCATCAACATTGCATGAATTGCAAAAATCTCTCACAGTTACAAATCCAGCAGCACAGACTTACCCTACATAATAACTGCTCTACTTGTCAGCGCCTGTATATCTGGGTTATGTATGCTCAGGAGCATTACACCATCATGAACCTCGTAAGTGTCTCGCATTTGTAAATGACACTGTTACAAAGTATTTTACTAAAGGCATTAGGCACAAGTTAGGCAACATCTATTAATGTCGTCCTCCGTTTGATTATTTTAATGTGAGAACTATCTGGTGTAGAGTATCAGCATCAAACCTATGCCAAATCAATATTCAAACGACTGCATAGTACTTAAGGAGATAAGGGAAAGGAGATACAGTAGATGGTGTGTTGGATGGCATTCTAATTTGTTTATTTTCCATCTATTTACTCATTAACCTTAACAGTATAGCAAGAGAGCTTAACCTTTTTGACCTTGAGGCCCAGAAAAGTTTATTTATCCCCAAGGACAATTCATTTGTAGCTCCTCAGCAGTGTGTACAATCAATAAAAAACAAAGAAACTGGTCAAAGTCAACAAGGCTAAGAAAGATAGAGATATAAAGAACAACAATAACATTACTGTATAAAAAACAACTACAATTCACAATAATATGCTTTCAAAGATTCTACATTTATTTAGGCCTGAATCAATACACTGAAATGTATGCATTTTATTATTAACCTTTAGATGTGTAAACCACAAGTTTTTATTCAGTATCCATAGTAGTACGCACTAGACAATGTTCAGTGATGAGCTCATGATACTGCAAAAACACAATCCAGACGTCTGCGATAGATAAGATAAGATGAGATAAGATATGCCTTTATTGTCCACACATGGGGAAATTTTGGTGTTACAACGCAGTAGATACAGGGGGAAAGGACAGATAACTTATAGGAAGTTTAAAAAAACACTCTTAATAGAAGAACTCTTATATACAAAAACAAAAACTCTTATTAACAAAAACTGTAAACAGGTCCTCTCATATCTTAGTAGGGAATGGAGGGAAGACAATAAAATAAAAATAAAGATACTATACAAAATAATAATACAAATAAAATTAAAATTAAAAATTAGTTGGCATAAGACAAATAATACTAATAAAAATGATGACGATAAGATAATGAACGACAGTAAAGCCAATTTAATAACTTGTATGAAGTATGAAATTACAAGTTACTGGATACACTATTGGCACACAGAATACATTGCATAATTGGAATGAAACAAGTGAATACATTAATGATAATCAATTACTTAAATAACTGTCAACTTGAAATACTTGTCAACTAATTTTCTAACCAAAAAATAATTACTCTGACTCCAAAACATGTTTAAAAGGTTTTTATGGCTCAAACAAAGCCGGGATTACATCAAAACGTCACCGGAATTGAGTAAATTTTGGGTTTTTGATCATTTGTCTGAGACTGTAAGATGACATCATCACTTAAGCTTCATCTGGGTCAACTCAAAATAATGACTAAGATTAAAGGCGCAATGGACAATTTTTCAGCGATTTGAGAACGCAGGTGGAAGTGCGGTTGCGCACTCCCCCGTGCGGACTGATACAACACACACACATGCGTCTGTTTATCAGCGCGGAACTATATTATGATAGATCAATGCGCTTAGACACGCGGAACCCGTGCTGCTCTCAGGGGACGAGCCACACGCGGCTGCAGGTGAGTAGTAGGTGCGTTTTATGATTGATACGTGGCAGGGCTAATCGGCAGTCCACGCCACGAGGAAATATGACTCAAATTTGGCCCAAAAAAATCGTCCATTCAACCTTTAAGTGGTTAGCAAACAAATCACTATTGCAGTCTTTTTGCATAACTTGATAAACTATTCATGCGTTTTCATTATTTTCACACATATTCCATAGGTCCCTATGCTGCGTGGGCTGAAATGACATAATTAGCTCTTGACCAAACCTACACAGGATAAACAGTGTGGGCAGGTGAGCCGTGTGAAACGTCTCGAATGTCCACGTCTAATTTATGCAGTCATATATCAATTAATGCCCATGGCTGTCTATAGTTATTAGTGTATTAAATATCCACAGTGCCATTTTGAGCCCTTCACTGTCAGCCTCAGATGAATCAGCGCTATCTGTGTCCTTGCTTAACAGTTGCTCGTACACTCAGTAACAGCGTAACGCGCGAGCATCTTTGTTACATAATTAAGACAATGGTGGGAAAAGACAGAGCAAGATCAGTGGTTTCTAAACAAAGCACAGTAAAGAAAAGTATCTTTATTCAACACTATAAACCAGGACGGATGAGGAAACTAGACATGAGCCTGGGATTCAAACAGGACAATGCCAGAATAACAGGTTTAAATACCAGGGATGAACTAGAATTGTCTCAGGTTTAAACAATGAATTCTAAATGACACAAGTGCAAAACCATGTCTGACTAAAGCAAGACGGACATAGGTCTAAACAAAGTATTAACACGCTAAACAAAGGCTTCACACAATATCAAAACAGGACTAAATAGGGACAAAACTTTGAACTAAACCTGAACCAGACCAGCACTAATCCAGGACTACCAGGACCACACTGGGATCAAACCGTAACCCAACAGGGTGTGAACGCGGAGTACAGAACCAAGGAAGATTGAAACACCCAAGGACACTTTACAAGCCATAAACACAATAAAAACAACTTTAAAGTCATTATAAAACAGGTCCAAACCAAGACATTTAATCAAATCTACTAATTCAAGGCCAAACTATACCACAAAGCGATGTCTTGATAATGAACTAAAACACATCACACACATCTCCTTGAAAAACACTGAGCTACACCATCACACACTTTAACAAGCCCAGCCTAAATTTCCCAACGGATCAATTTGAGTCTTTATGTTATGTAAAACTGAAATGAAAGTGTTTGGTGCTTGCTTGGTGCAGTGAGACCGGGGCAGGAGCACACTGCAGCTGAAATCCGAGACAGCCTTTCTCTGGTTCTTGTTCTCCGTCTAAAGCTGCAGCACAATCAAAATGAGCCTGGTGTGATTCAAGGACACGTGGACTGCTTGTGCCAGCCTCTCACCCTCGGATGGGGCACATGACATTTTAGCTGCACCCCGACAGAGACAGGAGGTGTGGACATGGGCCACCGAGCTCTTTGCATAACCTTTTCACACACGCCTTTTCTGGACGCTCCCTAGATCTATGCTGGCTGCTGCTTATGGCTGGTTCACTTTTGAAAAGGCTTAATTCTTGTTTGACAATTTCTGTGTTTTTCAACAGAAGTGCTGAAAAATATGCTTTATGCATGTAAATCCATATCCTCATGTTGTCAAAGTGTCAAAACATTTCATAACCCAACCCGTGGGACAATCCACACATCACTCACAGCAGTCTGACGTACCAAGCACTAGCGCAGGTTAAGTCCAACGACAAACACGCTGTCCTCCACTGCCACTGCACGAAATGTTCCTCATTAATGAGCAGACTTCCAAACACTATGACACACAATTTCCTTACGCCCGTTACATTTACATCAAATCATCAGTGAAGTTGTTATTTACAGTATCTGCAGCATCATACGCTCGTGGACAGAGCAGTGTTTCAGATGAACCGGGGCTCTCTGGTCCACCATGACGAGAGGCGGAGCTGCAGCAAAGCAGCGTGAAGCGTTACAGGCGTGCCACGGATGGGCCGCGTCTTGGACCAGCTTCTGGGAGATATTTGGACCTTTATGAGCTTCTGATATGAAATCAGTGACTTAAAACACATTATTCATATTATTGTGTGAACATCAACCTGTCCCAGTGTGCAATAATGTGAATTATGAGATTATTTTAGTGGTCATCTAGTCAACGATTATTGTACATTGAGACTTTTTAATACATTATTTAGAACCAAATAAAGGTTGAAATATGCTGACTGAAGACTTCTAGATAGAGAATATTTGCCAGTATTATTGATAAAAATCCAAAATAGTTAATTCTTTTGACATTTTGATAAATAATGTAACTATCTTTGTGATAAAAGGTCATTTTGTGTGTGTGTTTTAGAGCCTGTCCAGATAACAATTATGATGCCCAAAATATTACTGTGATTTACTTACTGGAGATTAAAAAAAATAAAAAGACAGAAGTGTTCATTGTATAATAGACTGTTGCTCACATCCCCTCCAGAGCCAGAGCCTCACAGTGGAGCAGCAGCACAGGATGCACTTTCCCCTCAGGGCTCGGCCTTCTCTCTGACAGACCCTCTGCACCTCAGACACAGACAGCCAAAACCTACAGACCTAATGAAATCTGGTGGCATAAGCAGGAAGTGCCTCAAGGCTTTGAACAGAGCAGACGATTGGCCCCAAGTGAAGCGAACACTGCAGTGTGATCTCGACGAAGTAATGGACAAGACATGGAGGAGTGTTTGTGCGCAAAATGCTGAGGGGGCGCCAGAGAGCAGGATGGTCCCTGATCAGACAACAGCAGTCTTCTGAAAAACTGGTCCAGAGGTATTTTATAAGCATCCTAACATTAATGTCATAATTCAACTTTAAATTCCTTAATGAATGAAAGGTGTGCCAAAATATCTTAAATCAGTAAAATACTGCTTTACCACGAGGCTGATATTGACATTTAGATAACATTTTAATATCGTGTATATCGTTTGTACTTAACAATCAATAAAAATAGTGGTGTTCTGTAAACTTAGAATTAAAGGTATAAGGGGATATTGCATTGCACTTTTGTAATTCATTTCACAAACATTTTCAAATGTTTCTGAATATTGTTATAGAGATACTTGCCAAAAAATATCAAGATATTTATTTTTGTTAATATCAGTGGTTTTGTTGCTTGGTAGATCAGAAATCACTACAGAAAAAAGCGGTCTCTCCAAAAAAAGAAAAATATACATATACTGTACTATAATTATTTTTATGATTTTCGGTCAAATTAACTCATCACAGTTCTGAAAAAGGTAGATTTACTGTCAAAAGTCCATAGGATTTCATAGATTTAATTTTAATCCTCTTTCAGGATGTCACTGCAATATCACTATTATGCAGATAAAATACATCACAGAAATATAATCATATATTCAATTTTATCACTAAAGTAGAAAAGACGTTTATCTTACAACTGTCTATCTGTGAGAAAATGTGAATATATGATTATATTTCTGTGATGTATTTTATCTGCATAATAGTGATATTTTATCTGCATCATTAGTCTAAGAGAAGAACGGGTGTGTGACAAACTGCATTTGTTTGTGAAGGTATCATAAAGATGGGCCAAAGAATGTTGCCCCAGGGGGGGAGTTGCACCCCCCCTTTGCAGGCTTTATCTCTACGGAAAAATACCAAGTGCCTTGATGTGAGGCTGACCAATGAGAAATGTGACCCGCCTATTCCAGAATATCTAATAAAACCAACCAGCATGGGAAAAAACAGGGTGAGACGCAGGAGGATCACGCAGGCTGCTTACCACAGCTTGCGTGATCAGTCCCCGCGTTTTTCTCCCATGCATGCCATACAAATGTCTGACGTTTCTGTGTCGTTTCATATTCTAAGTTGAATTGTGTTCTCTATGTGTTAAGGAATAGCATCGGTGCATGTCTCATCCCAAGGACATGTTTGTCTAATTCCATGACATTTTCTGGTCCTATCGAGCCGGACGACAAGCAGCCCCTTCGCGGAGATTGACGGGTGAATCGGTGAAAGTCTGTGTGCACAGCAGAAGGAAGTCCACTTTTCCCGTGGCCGCCCATCGCACCTCATTCTCCGCGAGGAGAGCGCGTCGTTTCGAAGCAGCAGGAGAACACAGGCGACGAAGAAGGTCAGACAAAATGTTGTGTGTGAAAGAGTTAGCCATGAAACGTTTTATGCATAGGCTTTATGAAGGAGTTTAGTTACTCGCATAAAGAGGAGTTTAATATTTCTCAGTCAAAAATACAGGAGTTTAATATTTCTCAGTCAAAAAATACAGGAGTTTAATATTTCTCACTGACAAAAAATACAGGAGTTTAATATTTCTCACTGACAAAAAATACAGGAGTTTAATATTTTTCATTGACAAAAAATACAGGAGTTTAATATTTCTCACTGACAAAAAATACAGGAGTTTAATATTTCTCACTGACAAAAAATACAGGAGTTTAATATTTCTCACTGACAAAAAATACAGGAGTTTAATATTTCTCACTGACAAAAAATACAGGAGTTTAATATTTCTCACTGACAAAATACAGGAGTTTAATATTTACTCATTAAATAAAATACAGGAGTTTAATATTTACTCATTAAAAAAAATACAGGAGTTTAATATTTACTCATTAAATAAAATACAGGAGTTTAATATTTACTCATTAAAAAAGAAAAATATTGGTTAGCTTTGTGTAGATAAGTTCTCACATAAAGGAGTTAAATTGCTCACCACGAGTTAAGTTTCTCACCGAAAGAAAGTTATGAAGCCTTATGCCGAGTTGTTACTGACATAAAGATGAGTGAATGTAAGCGCTGTGCACGAGCGAAGTAAGTAAAAGAGAAGTGTGAATGTGTGAATGAGGATTAATAGTGATTAACTAACAAGTGTGAATCACAATTAATCATACAAGGGTCACAAGGCGTTATTCTGAGAGATCTAAAATTTGCAGTCATGGGTGAATCTTAAACACCACGTTTATGTCCGGAGGAATCTAATAAGGAATTTTCTCTAGAAGCTTGACATTGACCGTGACTGTAAAGCAAGTAGCATTTCTCTCAGACGACCGAGACCACATAATGCCAGAATTATCACCCCAAACTGTAAAAAGACAAAGGAAAAGTCATAAGAGGATTTTGGAGGGAGACTTCCAGCATGCTCAGATGACGTGGCAGAGAGGGGGAGATAAGGGGGGTCAACAAGGCAAGAGAATGGGAAGAAAGCAGTTCAGAGGACGCTCTGAACTGATGAAATAAGGAAAACTAAACTCAGCTGGTTTTAAATTTTAGTATTTGAGAGCTCTGTAGAACAAATTTTAAGGGTTTTGTTTTGATTGACAACAATCAATTATAAAGATTGTATTAAACTTGATAAGAGATGAAGAAGAATTCAGATTTTTATAGATGGCCAATATTTTTGGGGAATGTGATCACAAGACAGGACACTTCCTGTCCCCGACATAGAAGACAAAAGTCGTGTTTTTTGTGTGCACAGAACAAAGCTACGTTTTGTTTTGTTTTATTTTTGGACTTGACGGAAATTATCTTTTTGGACTTATTATGTAACCATAATGCATGACTAGATGAAAGTACAGGACGAAAAGACAGAAGTGTTTTTAAATTTAGGATCAAATGCAGGCACGGGCCTGGAAGTGATAATATGGGTCAATGAGTGACTACTGATGTTTTTGGACATAGGAGTAGAATGGGCAGTAAGTAAAGTGATAGTAAAAGGTATATCAGTAACTTATTTATTTGTATTATCATGAGGAAACCTCGTATTGCAATGTAAACGTAAGTGAGAGAATAAGTTAAATAGTGACGTCTAATGCCGTCCCAAGACATGACTGTGTGTCATTAACTAAAGCAATTGACGCAGAAGTGGGGGGACATGGGAGGACACCAAGTCATAAAAGATAGTCAGAGATAAGGGGCTATTGACTGGCAAAGAATCTGGAGGACTCAGGATGGAGCAGATGTTGTTATCTTTACGGATCACAGGGACACCAAGAGGTTACACCTCAGGGGGGGTTGACGTGATAAGTAATAGGAAAAGTTAACATTAACAGGGAAAGAATTTGACATTCTAAAGGAATTACCTGAAGGATTGTGGAGATTCAATCAAGAATTGAATAGATTTAAATTAGACAATATCATCTAAATTTAGACGTTATAGAAGTTATGAAAACCAGTGATAACAGGACTTAAACATTATAGGACTCAGGACGGAGCCAAGAGATGGTTAGACTACAAGAAGGAGAGAAAGTAAAAGCAGGTTACAAGTGAAGGTAAAGAGTAAGTGAAAAGAGAGAAAGAAAAGCAGGTTTAGAAATTTGGAAATGGGCGTTTCCTCCATTACAAGAGGAAGACAGAGGGGAAGACAGAGAGGAAGACAGAGAGGAAGACAGAGAGAAACAGAGGGGAAGACAGAGAGGAAGATGTGATGAGAGACAAAGGAAAGACAAAGAAAGTAGGGAACAAGGGGAAAACAGGTTGATAAAATGATGTGCCTTATGGACAAGGGGAAGGTTTAGAATCATTTTGATTGTTAATACACATATAGACTTGTTAGAACAAACTAATACACAATGTTTGTAAAGCACCACATGAGCAGGTGTGAGAGATTGAGTTTGAAACTCACCTGAAGCACATATAGAAGATTAACACATATTACATTAGATGTGTGAATTTAGTCAGGCCACACCCACAGAGGAGATGTGAAATTTGATGTTAATACTCTAAGTTGTGAACTGACCCTTAAGGCCAGCTCAACGGGGGAATTATTGAGATAATTATTATTGTTTGATGTATCTGAATCACACACACACACATACACACACATACACACACATACACACACACACACATACACACATACGCGCGCACACGTGGAGACCAAACATTTATAGTTTGAAACATTTAGAGTTTGAGGATATGAAACATTTAGAGTTTGAAACATTTAGAGTTTGAAACAAATGGTGGTAAAACAGATTTACAAGTTACAGATCGCTGAGGCAGGGTCGGATTACAGACACATGGGCCCAGCGCCGTGGAAGGGGGGGGCTCAGCCAGGGATGTGACCACTGAACTGTGAAAGGTCAAGAGGTGACATTGCGGAGTTGAAGACAGACGCAATTCCATCTCTTCCTTGATTACATCCTGGATTAGTGAATGTTGTAAACTATTTGGATTATTGAATTTTGTTTAAATGTAGAATTATGTAGTAGTTTGAGAAATGGGCAAGGCCATATCTCAAAAAGGAGGGATATGTACGTGTAAACAAATATTCCGAATCAATAATTACTAAAAAAAAAATGTAAACAAGAAAACTGTTTGAAATACACTGAACTGTCGAAAATACTTTGTTTATCACCGCAGAGAACGTGTTGGAGATGTGGTGTTTACAGAAAGGAGCCAAGTGGAACAGCAAAGTGGACGGAGCCACACCGTGTCGTCCTCACACCGACCATTGGAGGGACGAGAACATGGGTGCTCTCATGGGAAAGTGAGAGAAATGTCTGGACAACACAGCACCAGATCCATAACATCGCAGACGCAGGACTTCGTTTGTATGAGTTTTGTCCAGAGTCTACGGTAGAGTACAATACTTTGCTACAATGGATGTGAACACAGATTCTACAGTACGCAAAGTACTATACTCTGCTACGATGAACGAGAGCCAGAGGCTACTGTGCGCAGAGTACCATACTCTGTGGAAAAAGAATCAACAGTTATCATCATCACAGCGAGGATGGTAATATGGGTACTGAACACCTGTATTATACAATCGGGACAATTGGGACAATCGGGACAATCGATCAACATACACAACTGTGTATACCGGGAAATGAAACATACACAGACCTAAAATAAAGGGAAGAAAATAAGTGATCATCATGGAAGGTTATGAAATGTATAATGTATAATGTACAATTGACATGACAGAGGCTGAAGAAACACAATGGCATATTATACAGCCACTGTTGTTTGCACTAACTAAGAGAGTTTTTTTATCTGCTACAACATAACTACATGCAATGTTAATGAGATTATGAATTGAGATGGGAAATGTACCAGTTCATATGTGTCATAGGTGTGACCGAAGCGAGCAGCGGAAGAAGGTCTCTTAAGAAACCAAGCGAGGACGTATGGTGGTGTGGGGACACTTGTGGGACGTTGTGCCTATGTATCCCTTTTGTGGCCAAAACCATAACCATCACCCAGAACCATACCGCAGGGTCAAGGTCGAGAGGTTAGTGGACAATCTGGTTCCAGTAGCACCTGATACTACGTATTTGATGTTATTGGGGTGTCCAGAGAGGTCCCTGACGAGTCAAACTGACTGACCAGAGAGCAGCGGGTTTAAGGGCTTTCCGCTTGTACTTCTATATTTCCCATCACACCGCACAAATTATAGACAAGATAAATTGTCTGTTTGTCAAATTACAGAGATTGACCAATCTGACTCAAAATTTAGGACAGTAATGCAGTAGAAATGTTGTGGGCCGAGAGAAAAGAATTTTGTTCAATGTTGAGAAATGTGCATCACTTTTTAAGTGTAAAAGTGTCATTTTAACACCAATATGAAAGACATGTTGAAAACTGAAAAGAATAATGTGTTTGGCATATGAGACAGTGACTAATGCTTTGATAAACAGGAGGGAAATGTGATAAAATGTGAATATATGATTATATTTCTGTGATGTATTTTATCTGCATAATAGTGATATTTTATCTGCATCATTAGTCTAAGAGAAAAACGGGTGTGTGACAAACTGCATTTTGTTTGTGAAGGTATCATAAAGATGGGCCAAAGAATGTTGCCCCAGGGGGGGAGTTGCACCCCCCCTTTGCAGGCTTTATCTCTACGGAAAAATACCAAGTGCCTTGATGTGAGGCTGACCAATGAGAAATGTGACCCGCCTATTCCAGAATATCTAATAAAACCAACCAGCATGGGAAAAAACAGGGTGAGACGCAGGAGGATCACGCAGGCTGCTTACCACAGCTTGCGTGATCAGTCCCCGCGTTTTCTCCCATGCATGCCATACAAATGTCTGACGTTTCTGTGTCGTTTCATATTCTAAGTTGAATTGTGTTCTCTATGTGTTAAGGAATAGCATCGGTGCATGTCTCATCCCAAGGACATGTTTGTCTAATTCCATGACACTATCTACCACAGCTTTTAATTTGCACACAAAAAAAAGTCTCTATAAACCGGTCCTACCGTAACCCATACTGCTGAGATACATGCTAAGTATTTCTGTGATAGCCATAGAAACACAGACGGACCAACTGTAAGGAGGTCTTACCAGGTCGAACTGGGCCAGGCTCTGGGGTCAGCCTGTGTCTCCTGTGATTTGACTCAACGCACACTGGCCTGTTCTTAGAGGAAGGTCACTGTGGCCTGACTGACAAAGTGTAAGGAGGAGATGGCGTTTGCGTGCCCTTATCTCACAGGGTCCACAAGAGTGCTCTGAGCTCTCACACTTCCTGCCTCACTCTTCATTCACCCTCCAAACTGACTAAGCTACTAGTTGGCTTAAAGTGCATGAAAGATTATCATGTTTTTCTAATTATTACTGTGTTTGGTGGAATAAAACCTGTGGTAAATATTTATATTTAGTCAAGTTGTAGTTTGTGAAAAAAAATTACAAACAAGTTACAGGAAGTAGAGCCGAGTTCTAAAACAGAATCCCTCAGTGATGTCATCAATAAGCGACATTTCATTGGAAATGCAGGGACAATTTACACGCAACTGACAACTTTTTCTGACAATTTGAACAATTATTTCACAGAATAAAAAGGTGTTATCGGGTATAATTATTTGTCAAATCATAACTATTGTGTATACTGGCCCTTGGTTGCTAGGTAACAGTTGTGGAATTACCTCTATGCCACAATTGCTGCTCATGTCCAACCAGGAAGTGTCATTATTATCCATCCATCCATCTTCTTCCGCTTCTCCGGGTCGTGAGGTCAGCAGTCTAAGCAGGGACTCCCAGACTTCCCACTCCCCAGACACTTCCTTCAGCTCCTCCGGGGGGATCCCAAGGCGTTCCCAGGCCAGCCGAGATACATAGTCCCTCCAGCGTGTCCTGGGTCTTCCCCGGGGCCTCTTCCCGGTGGGACATGCCCGAAACACCTCCCCAGGGAGGCGCCCAGGAGGCATCCGGAACAGATGCCCGAGCCACCTCAGCTCGCTCCTCTCAACGTGGAGGAGCAGAGGCTCTACTCCGAGCTCCTCCCGTGTGACTGAGCTCCTCACCCGATCTCTAAGGGAGCGCCCAGCCACACGGC
This sequence comes from Eucyclogobius newberryi, assembly GCF_026437365.1. NCBI lineage: Eukaryota > Metazoa > Chordata > Actinopteri > Gobiiformes > Gobiidae > Eucyclogobius > Eucyclogobius newberryi. Next base: position 31,374,064 of record NW_027315823.1, on the reverse strand, counting down.
GGAGGAAACTCATTTCGACCGCTTGTATCCGCAATCATGTCCTTTCGGTCACTACCCAAAGCTCATGACCATAGGTGAGGGTGAGTTATCAGACGTTTATAATGTAATGTTCTTAAGATTACTAAGAGTTCTAAATCGGAATCCCTCATATGCAAAGGTGCCATTGAAAACACTGCAACTGCCACAATTTCCAGTTTAAACAATCATTCAACTAAAAGTGTTATCAGGTAATATTTATGTCAATGATAACTGTTGTGCAATTTATATGGATTTTGGCCCTTGTTAAAAAATATGGTTGATGGGAATTAGTATGTCCTATTTGCTTCCCATGTCCAACCAGAAGAAACTAAAACAATTGTCAAATTGGTGCAAGTAGGCAAAATGCTTTGTAAAATCTTAACTATGTTCACTACATTTACTGGTAAGTGAAATGAGAGGAAAATTAGCTGTAGCGCCTGCACAATTATATCACGATATTCAAAATTTCATTTTACACTAAGCTACTATCATCATATACGACTCAGCCTTACTTTTATATGCACACATAAAAGCACCACATTCATCCAAAAAGTGGTTCTAAAATATTTTTTACCAATAGGGTTGGGTAATATTTACAAAAATTAATACCTCTATATATATATTTTTTATTATCCTGATGACAGCTGCCATGCAATTCTTCAGAAATGTGCTAAAACCTTCCTTAATGTCATGGCTGAGGTTCAAATATAGGACACAAAATGATGCAAAACTATAGATCCTATAATTGGCATAAAGTGAATAACTTACTAAAAATACTCTAAAATACTCACTTGTTTTATGTTGAACCGAATCACCAAAGCAAGTTCCTATGTTTGTGAATTCTGTTCATTGGCAATGGCAATAAACCTTTTCTGATTCTAATTCTGATTCTGGTGAATGCCGGTCTTTCATATGCTAAACTGGTATTTAGCATTTTGCATGAGCCAGTTTCTTAATGACATAAGGATATCAGTGGTAAACATACAGCGGGTGAGGCGGAGCTATTCTGAGTGCACCACCTGTTTAAACACCCCATAAACCAACCCAAAATAACAGAACAGAAGCCAGGGCGGCACATGGCACAGAGGAAGAGCAAGTTACACAAAAGGGCTGCAAGTAATAATTTTCTATCCAAACAAATTAGTCTGCTGTAAATGTTAATGAGGCTAATTCCATTTTTATGAGTTTTCTTGCTATATTCTGTAGTTTTCTCCTCACAAACACATACGCAGCAGATGAACTGTACTCTAAAGCAGTCCTCCTCAACCATTTTCTTGGCAACCTGCAAAATAACAACCATTAAAACAGCATGACTGCTTTATTGGGTTGGGATTCACTGCCCTATTATTCATAAATACTGGACTGAGATCAATGAGACACTGCAATTTGTCTTCAACACCAATATTCTATTTGACTTTAAAACTAACAATGATTGATGGATACCTGTGGCGTGTACTTTTGACTGCAGAAAAAAAGCAATCACAAGAAAATGGATGACAGAGATGGAGCCTCTCAAGGACGGGACAGAAATAATTGTGGACATTTACAAAATTTACCAAGACACTTGGACAAACTGACATCATTTTTTCCCTGGTTTATTCTTTTGGCTTCTCTTTTTCCTTTTTGATTATATATTTTACTCTATGTTCTGTTTGTTTTGTTTCATTATAAGATAAAAATGTAAAAAGGAAAATTAGAAAACATATACAGTATATATACACTGTTCATTGGGGCCACAAATATTCATAACCTGCTGCATTTGTAGGGCGTATTAGCCTTGTTTAAGTTGCACAAGTTTTCTTTTTTTTCCTCCATATGAACTAGTGACCCCAAAATGACCTCTTGTGGGGTCAACAGAAGGGGACACATACAGTAGTGCATGATTCACAGGTTTACACTGAGGCAGAGGGAAGGACAGTGACGTTTCCTCCTCTGGATCAGCCGCTGAGTGTGTGGAGTGAACATGTCTCTCACTCAGAGTCATAAACAGATCTGAATCACTCTGAAGGGCACAGCACGGTCACGTTACACTCACATAATGCTACTGTTGAGACAAAAGTGGTGAGATTCGGACAAACAAATTTAAATATTTGGGCACAGCTTGATACAGTTCCTTTGTTTTTTTTGTGTGTTTATTATATAGATGTTTTCATTAGACTCAAAAATACATTTGAATTTCATATCCACAAAAGCCTCAACCTTGTATTGCAGTAGTTAGTGTACTGTATTATAACTGAGTATAACTGATTATAATAAAATAATGTCATTTAAAAGGATAAATGATAAATCTCTGATTGCATATTTCATGAAAGTCTATCACTGTATATATTTCTAGTTAAGATACACTACAGACCAGATCAAATTACTTTAACTACAACAATGATTTAAATTCTAAAAGGTAGCATTTTTCTAATGTTTGGATTGGCTGAATCTGTTCTTGCTTTTCATGAGACAACTCAATTGGAGAAATGGTAAAAGTTAGACCATTGACATTGTATTGAATGTTTTTAAACTTCTATATCATAAATAGGCCTATGCCTACATCGTATTAGGGTTTTCAAAAAATATATATACTAATATGTACTAATTTATATTAAATCTAGTATCAAAACTAGTACAGTACCGTACAAAAAATGCAATAAATCAATGTTGAAGCTTTAGCAGAACTAGTACAATACCACAATGTTTAATAAAGAAAAAGCATTTTTATTAACACTGTGGTACCGAGTGTCCAGTATATTCATCAGTATTGTGACAACACTAGTATACAAATACACATTGTATTTCAATTTATTTCAAAATGTCACATCTTTTCTGTTACTACACTGATCCGCTTTATTAATCATAATATTATTCCCACCTTTTTACATGACTTATAATTTGATTTAAAGTCAGACAGAAGCCAATAGATATGTTTAATGTCATACTGTGGAACATTCCAGGCAAAGCAACCACATCTCCATGAAGACAAGCATACGGCGTACCCTCTATGACAACAGTTACATCGTCCATACACAGAAACCAGGCCGCGGCTAATGACTACATGCTAAAGAGCCTCCACAATGCCAGCACTGAATGTATGGATCCATCTGAGCGTGCTTTATCACAGGGGCCATTGATGTTTCCATAAGAAGACAGGAACTAGCCTACACTCTGCATTCATCTTCCTTATTTCAATCCGAACCGCACCGCGTTACATCACCCCATCTACATCTACCTACACTTAGCCTTAGTGCTGAAGAGGTCAGGCGGAAGGAATGGACAAAGGGCCCCAGGCTTGAATGGATAATATAATGTGGTTTATTCTCGTCCACATACAGGCTACTGCTGCTGGGACATAGTGGTCACAGAGAAACAAAGTGGGAGTTCAATTGTTTGTTTACGCTGGTTTGTGTATCCTTGAGGCTGTGGCAGGAGGAGCTTGAACCATTCCTCCATATCAATGACATAAACTTGTGAAATGCATGTGTTAAGTGCAGCCGCAAAGTGCATATAGATTACTGTTGTTGTGTGCTAGGGCAAGACACTTCACCCACACTGCTCTCTGATTCAGTATTTAAGTGTGGAATATGTGTCTGGGTTTCTAGTGAAGATACAGGAACATAGTCTGTGCTTTCAAATGTAAATTCCGTTTTTATTTGTTCTTAAATGTCTCTTAATTTTGTAAATGTTTTTGTGATCACCATTTCATGATATAACATACAAACTTTCTTCTATGTGACCAGCTTTGTGAAATTGAAACGATTCTGAATGATAAAAGTCACTGTGATAAACAGCCAGAATCAAAATGCATGATTTTTACATGTATTATTTTATAGCTCTTACGACTCAATTCTGACCTGTATAAACCATGATTAGCGATATAAAGATATAAGATAATATGAATAAAGAAATAATCTTGACATCCCTCATCACTATTATCAATTAACCCATGAGTCTTCCTGACGTCCTGACAAACAAGAAGGATTTTGAATGAATAAATGTTGTGTTTTGTTAGCATGATTCACTCATGAAGGTGAATGCTTTGAGGCCTGTGCTAGTCCAATGTGCCCAGGTGTCACGGAGCTCCATCTGTACTGTTACATTAGCGCTGGAGAGTGTGAGGCCGCCGGAGGGCCCCGTGCAGGACGGAGATGTGAAGGAGCAGCTTTCTTCGGGGATTTAAATGTGCACTGTTACCTGGGGGTGAATCCTCGACAATGGGATATTTATGGACGTTCCTCCCGCAGTGTTCCCGTGGTCTCGCTAAACACCGTGCAAGTAACAACAGTATCAATGTAGATCGTCTTTGGTATTTGGTTTAGTCCTGGTTTAGTCCGGATGTATTTAATTCAGTCTCATTTTAATTCGTTTTTTGTTGTTTTCTCCCTCTTTCATGCAAGGCACACCTTTGGGATCCATTTGTTTTAAAAGGGATATTCAAATGACTGGCTCAAATGTATACGGATTTATTGATTTTACAAACCAGAGTGGTAAAATGACATGAAAACTACAAGATTTATATCGCAATTTGAATGGTCTCAACTAGCTTTTTCGCAAACACAGGATTTAATTGGGCAACTAACCAGGTCTGCTAACCATACTGTATATAAACCAGCTAACTCTCTGCTAACATCTGGGAACATGTTCAGATAGGGGGGATTTTCAAGGATTTTCATATCAGCAGAAAGGAGAAGTCATGTAGTAAGTTATCTTGAGAATTTGGGGGTCAATCGAATCTGTCTTTTTACACATGATCCAGTACTGGTAGTTGTCTGTATTTCTAATTGTGTGATCTTCTGTAATCTTGTCGTCATGTTAATGCACATACAGAGACATGGTCCAGACGTAAAGATCCTTAATATGTTTGAGACTTTTTTGCCAGCGACTCATTGACTAATCGATGTCTTTAGTTGAATTTCTACAGCCGTTAAATGTGCACTTTCAACAAAATCACAGTATTAGAACATAAATCACTCTTACAATATTTAATCGCAATCCTTGTATTAAAAAGATAAATGCCTCTTCTTCAAAACTGCCCACAGTGTCTGGGATAGAAATGGGCCAATCCAGGAAAAAGCATGACATTTTAGCTTCATCAGACTGACACTGCACTCCCTCCTTACTTTCCCCCAGTCAAAGCACTATTTGGTCTAATTTAGTCACAAACGTGTATTAAATAACCTATTATTCTTGTACATGTCTCTGTACACAGGCTCCTCTCCCTCCCACAGTGCCGTCCATCTGCTTCACAGCCTGGTTTGGTTTTCCCTGCGCCCAGGAAACTTTATCTAGTCTGACGTGGCATTTAGCTACCTGTCTTCACAGAACAGAGAAAATAGTTTTGTTTGCAGTTCATGGATCCACATTCCTCTACATCTACAATACTAGAGGTGGGAAATATTTACAAAAACGAATATTTCTATATATTTTTCTATGATCTTGATAACAATATTCAGACGACAATTGAACAACCCGTCAAGAAAGTGCAAAAATCTCTCTGCAAATGTCTAAATATCTATATCTATACCTTGCTTGGGAGATTATACAAGACATTTGGGTTCATTTTCATTTTAATCAGCACTTTTGACTTGCTTTTAATAGTTTTAATAATATAAATATAGTTGATAATCTCCAAAAACAATAATTGTGATATTATCCATTTGTATTATACCTCCCATCTCTATACAATACATGATTTAAAGGTCAACAATTGACTATATGTTGACAAAATACACATTACATTACATTATCTAGACACTTATTCAAAATGGTGATGTCTAACCTATAGGCAGATGCACGCTCATTGATGTTATATTTGTTTGCATACATATATCACAAACTATAATGGAAGATTTGGCAAGTTCTACAGACCACAACAACAAACATTGCCTTGTGTCTCTCGTCTCGACGTGGATGACTTCACAGACTGTCCGACAGCTCACTCGTCCTCTCCAGAAGATAGGGCTAAATCGGTCCTCGCGCTTTGACTGCGGTCGCCATAATTCAGATGTTTGTTGTCCCAGTGTTACAGTGTGTCGCGGTAAATACAGACAGGCTTTTACTGCGGCACGTCGCCTCTGACACGGACGCTGGGATAAAGCATCGCACCAAATGAGTCACACATTTTTTTTAAAAGGTTTTTAACACTGGAGGGGAGGAGAGCATGTCTTGCATTGCCAGGACATTTGGTACCGTTAAAAAGTGATGTAGACAAGATGGAGAGAAAAATAAAAAAGGTAACAAATACCCCAAAAATATTCTTTTATTGTCATGTGCCAGCAGAAATATATAATGAAAAACTATTGGTTATGTTCTAACTAGTCATTTATAGACATAAAGCCTGATAAGAACGTCTCGATACTCGGAGCCTGATACGATACGTATCGATACTCGGAGGCTGATACGATACGTATCGATACTCGGAGGCTGATACCATATGTGTCTCGACACTCGGCGCTTGATACAATACGTGTCCTGATACTCGGAGCTTGATACGATATGTGTCTCAATACTCGGAGCTTGATACAATACATGTCCTGATACTCGGAATTTCATTTTCACTGTACCCTAATATCAGAAAGACAATTACACTTGTCCCCATATTCATCCTTAATGCAGTAGGCAGCAGCAGATTGATAAGTATGCAATGCAACAATGAAATAATTTACACTGTTTAAAAGGATACGCATCCCTGAACTCAAGTCCACCATGATATTGCTTTATCGATATTTTGCATTCAGCCCTAATAGTTAGGTACAAAAAAGTATTGTTCAGCTATGAGTATTGAAAACCGGAACATGTTTAAGTACAGGGGCTGAAATAGTTAATAACCAGTCCTCACATTTTCTTGATGGACGCAATGGTCAGTGGAGGATCACTCACTGTACAAGTGGCTCGGAGTATTGTCCAACATTTGCATCCAGTTGTAATTGGTCCAAATACTACAGTAGTGTTTCAGATGGAGCGCTACCATTGGGATTGACCAAGCAGAGAAAGAATTGTAGATATAATGGCTAAATGCCGCGGTTAACTCGACCAAACAGGAGGCAGAAGGTCTAAGGAAGACCCAGAGGAGGTGAAGTCAGCTAATGTGAGAGAAGAGGATGCAGAAGATCGGATTACGGACAGATTCATTTTGTGGTGCTGCTCAGTACCCATTACCAATAGACTAGGAAAACCAATAATTTACAGTAAAATATTCCTTAAAGAACTCAGCCTCTGGTCAGTATTAAATAGTAGAGCTGGAAAAGTGAGCTACTGGTCCTGTTCGATTCTTCCTTTGATCGTGCAGCAAATGGCCATTTTAAATCTCTCAGGGCTGAAAGATAAGCTTTTTATTAGCCAACAAACGCATTACCTAGGCCTGTACTGCCAAGGAGTATTGGAAGGGTTTTTCAATTAAAGTGATTTATTTAGTTGAGGAGTAGAATATAGACTACCTGTTCACCACAGCAGTATTGAAAGATAAATATTATTGAGATATTTGTATAGACTTTTGACACAATTCAAACAGGTATATTCTTGTCTTCATGAATTAGTCCAACTTTGTCAAAATAAAGACAAACAAAATACTAAAACAAGGTCAATTTAGACTGAGTGACGAAAATTATGAACAAAAAATATTAATAATAACTGTAGACTTCTGTGGAGAGGTTTCTGCAATATATTGAATTGGTGGCAATATTGATTATTGCGTTTGCCAATATTGCAGTCATTTTAACAGTATTAACAATGAAACAAAATGGACCAGTAGTATCCCTATGAGTGTTTTCCACTGAAAGAGAAACTGCCCAAAATACAATGCATGTAAATGTCAATTTACATACATCAATAAAATAACAGAGCAATAAAACTAAAATAAAAAAAAAATCAATTGTCAAGATGACACATGACAGATCTGTGAAAACCAAGTGCATTAAAATCACATCACAGTGGACCACCCTCATTGTAGCTTAGCTGCTGCTGTCCATCTTCTAACAGACGCTTATCTAAACTATTAAAGGCCAAAAGAGCTGCAGTAGTGGAGGAAAACAGGCTTTCACACGTCATCTTCCCAGAGCAGTGACAACTATTGCACTACACTACTCACTACACCACAGTTCATAAATCAATTGCTGCTGATACAATCCAGTAACTAATACGTTTGCAACGGTAAATTAAGTTTTAAACATGGCCTTGTTTTAAAAAAGATATAACCTTCAAGATCTAACCACAACAGTAACATCACAAACAGTGCGTTGTGAATTTTATTTATTTGGTCATATTAAAAACAAATTAATATGGGTTTCATTTAGAGGAGGATGATACTACCCAATACTTTTTTTTTGCAATATCTTGATAAAAATATTCAGGCAATATTTTGATGCTGCTTCAGGAATGTGCCAAAATGTGCCTGTAAATGTCTTGTTAAGACAATTACACTAGATGTTTCTATCTCTTTTAATTGATGATCTACTCAATATATTCTCATTTTGATTATCTCCCAAAAAACCACATGTTTTTACAGACAGATCATCCGCTGTGAACCACTCAATTAAAAAGACCCCAGCTGATCATCGACGATTAGAAATGACTGAATCTTGATCTTATAAACAATTTGATTAATTGCGTTTTGGGTCCATAAATACTGGACAAAGATTAACGAGGCACAGACAGTCTATTAAAACAATTAAAACTATTACTATTAAATCAATGTATCTCGGATGTAAAGCCCCAACAATGGAAGCGACAGAAGGATACCTGTGGCTGAGATGAAGTGTGGAATAGAGTATGGAATAGAGCAGGACCAGGGGGAGGGAACACCACCACTGTATGATAGATTCACTGGAGTTTGTGTGTCTGCGCTCTAGTTTGTGTTAAAGTGTTGTTCACTTTGAGAGTGGTGTTGTGCCCGTGGGGAGCTCCAAAACAGGGCTAATGAAGCTCGACAGGCGCTAACGCTCAAGTGCAGAGTGATTACTGAGGCCGGTTAAGGAAACACCTGGAGGAGGAGCCGGCAGGACGGGCTCAGAAGCAGAGCCAGGCATGAAGAAGAGCTGGGTCATATATAGTCTTCTTCTTTGAGATTTACTACAGTCACCACACTTTAGATCGGGGTGCCCACACTTTTTCAGCTTGCGAGCTACTTTTAGATTCAGCAAAGCCCGAAGATCTACAAATATTTATAGTATCATGTAGTATTTTTGTCAATGAATGTTTAACATGATCGTTATTGATTAAACATAATTAGGTTATAAATGAGTGTAATCCCTCATTCGTCCAGGAGGGTTCCCTTGTAGAAAAAGACGTTTCGACAATGGGTACCTGATAGCATCTGAAAGATCAGGGCTGATCCTGCCCCATGGCTTCAAAACACTATTGTATACAACTGGTAAGTTGAACCTTTAACCTCCATTCCTGTTCAAAGAGGGATTCTCTTTAAGTTTGTAGCTTTAAGACGCAGATGCATGGCGCTCTGCAACCTGAATTAGCGTGCCCTCTTTTCTTGAAGCTTCTTTAGTTCAGGCAGTTTAGTCTCATCTATGTAACACTCTTTCCTCACTGCATTGCATAGAATACACTACATTGCTCTGTTCTTGTGTAGGGATCTTGTTTTTAGAATGAACCAGTATTTGTCTGAAAGATTTGGCCGGTTCAAAATAAACAGAAATTTCTTCTTAGTTCTGTTTACATTTCATCCTTTCGTCACTGCTTTTTCTCTCTCTTAACTTTGTTAAGTGCCTATGGAGGCCCTTGAAGACAGTGAGGTGACAGTTAAGAGGCATTTTTTGTTAAAAAAGAGAATCCCTCTTAAAACAGGAATGGAGGTTTAAGGTTAAACTTGCCATAGAGATGCTAATCAGGTACTCGTCAGTGATGAGGAAGCTACAGTCAGCTTGTAATAGGATTTTTATTGATGAGCCCATTATGGGGCTGTTGGGGTACAAAAAAGATTATTTTCAAGCATAACTGTAAAGACAGGCTAATATCATGAGGTCCCATGAGAATGACTCTGAGATGAGAGTTGAAACATCTTGTTTTTTTAAAAAGTGTCCAGATGTCTACAACTGAAAGCCAAACTATAGAAACATAATATAGACTTGAATACCCTAAATAATAGCATTGTATTGAAATTTAAAAACATAAAAAACTATTACGTTACCTTACATTTAATAGTTGCCTCCCTTGTAGCTCACCGTTTAGGTTACTGACGAGATGGGCTACTTGAGCTGAGGGGAGGGGCTGGAGACTTTTGAGAAAGCTAGCTTTTGTTTTTGAAGGATGAAAACAGCACTAACAGGTAGAGTTAGCCAGCACAGGTGACTACACCCTCCTCCTACTTCTCCCTCAGATTGAGTCTGTTCCACGCCGCTGATGTGCCAACATGGTGCAGTCCTGTGGTGCTACTACGTTAAAACTCACGGAAGTGACCGTATAAATAACTGTACTTGCATTGATTGTAGCTCGCAGTTCACTCGCGCTGGTATGAGCCTCTGTAGTCATCCAGCTCGTTTATTCCAAGTCACTTATACCCCAGACACTAAACTTCATATAAACAGACCCCCACTGCCCCGGGATCGACCAGTATATTGTGATTGACGTAACGGATGCAAAAATTATAACAAACCACTTTTTATTAATAGCACCCACCCAAGTGTAATATCGATATTACAATATAGTTCAGTCAAAAATGATTGGATCATAGAGGCCGAATACAAATTGATACTAAAAGTATTGTAATGAAAAACGATACATACATAAAAAGTATACATTTGGACCTTTCTGTGTTTTGGGCTTGATCTATCAGAACTAGAATATTGTTGCAAGGTTATTAAAGGTAATTAAATTAAATATTGTTTTGTCTCAATAATTAATTCTACTGTATAAAAAGCACATGTTTCATTATTAATGTAGTATCAACAACAGTATTCAAGCATTTTCCTCAATATTGAAATCAAGTTGAATTTATTATATTGTAGCGGCCAACTTTTATAAAGCCAATGCATTTATTTATTTTTTGTAGATTGCTTCTATAGAATTAGAATTTAGATATTGCACTGTTCATTTCTTTTTATGAGCACAAGCCAGGAAACATATCCAAGGATTCTGTATTGCTTTCCCCGATACATTTTAATGCACAAGCACAAGCTGCAAAACTATCAATATTGGCTTCAGAGACTCCACTATTCTGCCAATTTCAGACAGTCACAACTTGGATGATGAAGACACAGTGCCTCATTTGCATAAATGAGCTCTGCCTCTCAACACTGTAAAATGATTTATGGTCTTTTTCATATATTCACAGTTCAGTCGAGATGATTTCATTAACTTCAAATGTTCAACTAAAAAAAGATGCCTACAACTGAATCTTTTTTCTACAATGCAACACTCACTTTCTTTTTTTTTTTTTTATGTTTTTTAAATTCCACCCACTACCATTTATAGACCCTGTTGTTTTAGGCCCAAAGCACAGAGGTCTACAGCAATCATACAACAAAAGAAATATATTAAAGTGTGATGAAGTGCTAAAACACCACCAACAAACTGGAAGGTTAATCTCAACTTTTAACTACATAGTGAGTTGAATTCTGACTCTGACACATCACAATTCAAGCACAAATATGTAACAAATATTGCTTTCAGGCACTTTGTATGACATTGGCCCACAAACTAAAAAGGTTTGCAGTTCAATCCCTGATATGATTAAAGTACACTGCTGCTGTGTCCTTTGGAAAGCCATTTTCCATGTGTTCATAAGGGCCAACACAGTATTATTATATGGGAATGTATTTTATTACACTTTATATGCATTAAAATGTTTGTAATGTGAGAACGTAAAAACAAAAGAGTCTCTAGTCACTTGAAACAAACAGTATTATAAACACACTAGAGGTGGTTATATGGAAAATGTATAATATCACAGTTGTTGTTTTAGGGATCTGCAAAATGAACATAGAGCGTATCGTCTACAATGAAAATGATTCAAATTACCTCAGAAAAAAGACACAAAAATCTAGTGTAATCTCCCAAACGAGTGATACTTCTACTCTTTTGTGATCATTTCATGGTCCATTCTTATTTTGTGCGATACTTGAAACATTTGACCACATTAGTGATGCATTATGAAAACATCGAGATCAATACCAGCCACCCTTACCGCACACTATTTATTCATCATCTATTACATCCGCAATGAACATCTGCAGAGCAACCTCTATCAGCAAAACAATGAATAAATAACTGGACCATACATCCTCCCAGTGAAATGGCACACGAACCTGCTTTCTGCCTACGACTTTACCCCCTCAGCATTCAACAGCTTATTGCACCAAACTCTGCAAACGCTGCAGCCTGCCTCCTCTACGCCTTTCCCCTTGGTCCGGAGCCCACGGGCAGAGAGCGGCGCGCACTCCCAAGCACGCAAATGTAAACTATTATAGCATGCGAAGAAACTAGCTCACTACAGACACATGCAGATGAGACGGCGACACGGCTAGCTGTCACAACACGTCTGCTACCATAACCTCAAATGCAATGCAAGAAAAGTTCACGCTCTTTGCTCAGGGGGGGAAAGGATGCTGCAACAGTTGCTTGTGCATCACCAGTGGGGCAGGCGAGGTAAGGGGGAATTATCAGCCGCCTTCTTGCATGAACGCACCACCACTTTGTATATTTTTGTTGGCTATTTTTAAAAGTCTTGAAAAAATCCCCACCAGTGCGTCTGTGGCGAAAATTCAAAACGACAGCGCATGCATTATACATGAACGATAATCAGAGGACGGGGAGAGCTAGCGGTGGGAGTTCTATAACGGAACGCAAAGAGCGTGTTCACTGCGGCTGCAATAAGAGTAAAGGTGAGTTGCCTCGCTAGCGCGTTGTGTGACAGAACTCTGAGGCTATTTGGTCGAGTGGACCAGCAAAGGCTGAGCGGCGCAAAGAGGAGGAAGAGAGGCGGGTTGGAGTGAGAGAGCTTGAACGCAGGCAACAAAATAAATAAATGAACACAAAAAAACGCACCTCGATCTGCTGGCGAGCCCTGACGCAGTGACGAAGCGCGGAACAAATGCAGAGCCAAAGAATCCACAAGACAAGATGAGACGGAGCGATGAATGGCAGATTCTTTTGCCTGAATAGATGAACAAACAGACCAAATGATAGTAAAGAAAAAGTTGGAGATATATAAAACGATAGAGAGGAGGGCGGCGATGAGGGGAAGAGGGTGAGTGAATGTATAGAGAGAGCGAGCAGATGCATTAAAGGGAAACGCGGCCCCTCCCGCCCCTCCCGCTCCCCCTGCCACCGTCTCCACGCACGTGTAATGTCAGCAATCGACAATCGAGTGTATTCGGTGAATCAGCTGGGGAGGAGAGCGAGCAAGAAGAATGGGGCTGCTGCAGTGACAGTGTAATGACTATACGGCTGCAATAATCAGCAAAACGAGGCGGTTTTAAAGCTGCAGGTAGTGATTATAGTCCTATCAAGTGAGGCGGCAGTTTTCACAATCCTCAAAAACCTTCAGAGAGTTGTAAGATTGGGCTGAACAGATGTAAAGCGGTGAGCACTGAACTGGGAAAAGATGGAATTTCATACTTAAAACAAATGAAAAACCTAAAGGACCATACACTAACGTATGCTAGGTCTGCAAGAATTGGGGGGGAATGAAATTGCGATAAGACTTGCGATGTATGTTTAAAGAGTCAAACTTTGCTCCGTGTGCACATAATAAACCACTCCAGGAACATCAACATTTGAGAGAATATGAACTGATAAACTTCTACGAGAATCCTAAGCATTTCAGAATGTGTTTGTGCAGAGGAGAAGAACAGGAAAAAACACAGTATGTAATGTGTAAATATAAAGTGCAGAGGAAATAATCAATGCAGAGAAAATCTAAATACTTCAGCCTTTGCCATTATTTTTATTATTATTTTATAATTGCGCTACTCAAATTGCGTTTTCGATGCGATTGCAATATATTGTGCAGCCCTAGGAAATGATCCACGGGGGAATTTACTTGGACACAGCAGCTCAAAATGGCTCAATATAAAACCAGTTTGAGCTTAGTTAAGACACTAGCACAAAGACAGTGGTAAGATAAAATGCCAACAAAGCAAAGTCCAGGTATAGCGTGTTTCTGCTGTTGCGAGTGCCGCATTGGACTGCATAATCTGGACACGATTGCAAGAGTCTCTCCTCCATTGCGGTAAAGTAAGTACAGATAAAGATACGAGCGTGAATGAACCAAGCTCAACATGTAAACAAACTTGGAAACTCAGGCTTTAACTGGGAGCTTACATTTTTGACATCCGATCCGGTGCTCAACATGGCAGAGGGTGAGAGATGGAAGTAAATCTGACAAGAAATCTGCCAGAAAGGTGTTCAAGCTTCACTGAGCCCTGTCCCACTCAGGTACAGGATCCTTTGAAAACGGTATACGTGTATAATCCCAGATCCACCAGAGCGCAGAGTCAACTCGACCGACAGAGAAGGCGGGAAGAGGCAAATAAGAGGTAAATAAGAGGATTATTTCCCGGTGCTGATCAATAATGTGGTACATCTGTATTACTGTAGACATTGCCCATCCTTCTTAGCATCAGGAAGCACATAAACAAATTCCCTTCAAACATCTCTTCAAAGTACTGCACCCCCCGGTTCAGGGAACGCATTAGCACTGTGGATTTCATGTGTGTACAACATGCAACAAAAGCAATGAATCAACAGTGAAAGCCTCAAATTCTACACATGTTGTTGCAGTTATTCCAGTTTGAAGACACAAAAAAATAAATCATATACAAATACTTCACTTGAAATATTCTTGCATCTAATTTGGGTACAGCCACACAAAACTGAGGCAAAATCTCAATGCTATGGTAACTGCCAGAGCTGCACCATATACATCGCAAATGTATCGATATCACAATGTTCACCACAATAATCGATGCTGCAACAAACGAAATAGATGTGATGAAGCATTTCCAAAAGCCTCACAAATGTATGAAGCATTATAACATGATCAGAGTGTAACATCAAGGGTTATTTTGCATTATAGCTTATGCTGACACTGTAGAGCAAAGGCCTATATGGTTTTTATTATTTTGTGTATTAATGTTTCTTTTACTTTTAATTTTACCATCTATCTAACAAAGAAAATTCAATAAGTCTTGATATATATCTTACAGTTTGAAAGCTCCCGTAAGATGCCACCTGGGGCCACCACAAGGGAATAGACTGTGTGAGGAAGTTCCCTGGACGTGCGCAGCGCAGGCGCAGCGCAGGCGCAGCGCAGGCGCAGCGCAGGCGCAGCGCAGGCGAACTCACGGTCACAACACAAACTGTAGCAGAGAAGCAGGGAAAAGAGTTCATATCGTGGGTTTGCGGCTGCCGTGGTGAGGTCAGTCGCCAAGTATGCGACACAACAAGAGTAATAACTGAGAGACCAGGTTGTGTATCAAACGAGGACAGTGTGTCAGGAACACACGACCCGGATTATAATTGGTCACATGTTCGGAAGCGTCATTAATAATCTAAAACCTGGAAAGGTTGGAAGGAAAAGAAAATGTCAAGAGGGGCTATAACTAGTGTGGGTCCTTCACAAGAGTTTGATTCAACAGATCGAAATAATGGCAAGGTTCTCCAGCTGACATACATTTTGTGTTTTAAAAAAGGATTAAGGAAACATTTTCAGAAAGGATCATTTTATTCACAATTTTCCCTTTTCTGTCTAAATTATCCTTGATTTAGTTTCAGTTTTGTCTATGTACATTTTTATTTTGACAAGTTATGGCATAAATATATAAACACACAAGTATATTAAAAAATAAGGATGTTAAAGTAATTTGGTTAATTGATAAAATTGAGATTACAGAACATAAAATAATTAATTGTAAGAAGCAATAAAACAATAATCCTGATTATTTTAGAGGCTAAATTGAGTCATTTCATGTCAATCATTGCTCCAAAAAGTGTAGTGCTTTAAAATCGGCTGTTTATATGACAATAAATTTACTTTTACATTCAGAAAGTTTGCTTTTGTTAAGCTGGTCCAATACTGTTGTAATACAGCAATGTATTCACATGAAAGAATAACTCTGTGCTGCACCTCTTGTTTACTCAGCCCAGAGCGCAGACAGACCTGCTCCACTGTTGCGGACCACTGTTCCTGCTCTTTCTCTTTGAGTCTCAGCCCAGTCGAAGCATATCCATCTTTTCTGCCAGACTCTGTCCAAGCAGCAGCGTAGTAACAGCAAGATCTGACAGACTGCAATAGCCAGACCGCTGTGCACCACGACATGAGGAAGACGAGTTCAAACCTTCAACTTCTGTCAATGTGAATTGTTCTTATTGTTGACTGGGTGCTTAATTTATTCCTGCACATCGGGGACTGCAGATGGAAACTATAACCTGATGCGGATGTATGATGTTGATGTCTCTGTATGTCGTACCTTCAGATAAAACGAAAATAAAATAAACTAAATGGCCATAGTCATATTTAAAAACACAAAACATAATAAACTGTGCATTAGCTCTAATTGCCTGGAACAAGTGAGACTGCCCTTGTTACACACAGACATATTCACTAATGATTATTTTTAGACCTTTGGTAACGCAACACTTTTAAGAGCAAGCAAACACATTATTCACAAAAACAAGGATTATAAGAATGTTCTAGCTGGCGTTCACTTTCTTTGTCAAGGGCTGCAAATGAGTGTAATTTGAAAGCTTTCATGTAACGAGCTGATTATCACTAACTGCTCTCGTGAGTCAAACTGGATATTATTATTTGCACATTTTTAAACAGTGCACACATTAAGTTCTAATTGGGAAGTTGCTGTGATACAATTGGCATTCACAAACAGTACAAATCAGCCACGCATGAAAAACAAGGCTGTGGCTCCCAATGCGATGTAAGCTTGAATGCCATATCATTTTGTTTCCATAATAATTGAATATTTCAGTGCGACTTTAGATAGAACAGTTTGGTCCTCCTGTAACAAATAAATACACCATGTTCTTGATAAGTCCTAGTTTAATTCAAGTTCAGACCCGGTTTACTAGCAATGGACCATTATTGTGACATAATAGAATCTCTGGATAATGATCTGATTCCCCAATCAGTCATGTAATGAGGACACAAACGTGTATTTATAACTTCATTCTACTCCCTGTGAGCACTGTAACCATGTAAAGAAAACTAATGCACTTCATGTAAGCAAAAGAGGCTCAAATAAACAAGTAGGTTATGAATGAACCGTCTAGCTTTATTTTCTGTGGGTTTGTTGTATCAAAGTAACAGTAACGGGTTACATTACATTATGGTAAATGCTAACATTTACATAAAGGTTACCATTTGAGGAACAGCATTAATATTTTAACAGTCGGAATTGAAAAAGCTGGACCGGTGCGTCCCTATGAAGATTAGTCCTGGTTTAGTGCTGGTCTGTGTAATTTAAGTCTAATATCCTCAAATTAGACTTTTCTAATCCTGATTTAATCCTAATCTACGTATAATGAGTGAATTTTCCTAGTGTGGGACTGAACGTGTCAGTCAATAGTGTGTTCAACCATTAAGTAAAGAAAAACTGTAGTACTGTAATACAACAGAGCACTTAAGAGTTTACACAGACTGTTTTAGCCTGTATTGAGTTGAGTGAAGGCCTCTGGGGGCCCCTGTGGAAAAGGCCATTAGAGTTTTAGTGCAGTCAGTCGGCCGCTGTGGGATTAGCACACATGGAGAACGGGCCCTGACAGGTTTTCACTAAACACCACAGTCTGGGGAATTAGCCTGATACTCTAACTCACCAAATCTATGTGAGTCTCATTCTGCTGTCAGGTGCACCGCGGAGGGACAGGTAGTGCACTAATCAGCCATTACATTATGATCAGTGACAGATGAAGTGCCGTCGCTTTTCATTGTGGCGCCTGGCCTGTGTGTGGGACATAAAAGTGACTACACTCTACTGTATTGGATGCCAAAATAAATTGGAAAGCGAGTCGAAAAACGCGATTGTAATTTATAGTTTGCAGTGTGTGACTGGCACAAGGAAAGAACACTGGTGAAGCAGTGACAGGTGATGCTACGGCTCTTTGAGCCAGGGGTCTTAAATTAACAAGTGCAAATGAGATGATTTTCATAAATGTATTAAAAGGTGTATGGATAAGTTGCATTGTGTATTATATTTTGGCACTTGTGAATGTTCTACCAGGGAGCGACTTCTTAACATATTGGGCCAAAGAATAAAGGACAAATATTAAGCATTAGGCTGAGCAAAATAACATGTCTGTTTGCCGTAACCCGACCGACCCGGTATGAAACTAGCCGACAGAAGAAAAAAAAATATCCGCATTTTGTTGAAAAAACGTCAAAATCTTTTATTTTTCAATTGTTTCGCCGACTCACTGACCGGTCTTTCCTAATACGCTGTGTCTTATATTTTTATCATGCTGGTAAACCTATCTTTCATCCCTAAGGACCGATGACGCACTGCGCAACGCATGTGCATATTCTGTCCTCCACATGCGTCTGTAACAAAATAGAACGCGCAAGACGGAAGTTATATTTTCTTTTACAAGTTGGTTTGCCTCTGTCGGCCCACTGAAGTGTCCATAGTACATGTCACTCTATAACGGTGTGACTTGCTTTAAATTTGACTTACACTATGCATTCTGGGATTGAAACACGCCCAGCAGCGTCATCACAACAAACATGGCGGCGCCCGTGTCCCCCGCATGTTCCTTCGCTACCAAAATAAAGGATAGCGGCGTACAAAAGGTCGATTGAAATATCTTAAAATCGTGAGATTTAGTCTCCCGATCAGGTTGATCGAGACGTTTTCTGTCATTGACTGTGGAAGCCTGACCCCTGGACTGTTGAAGCCTGACCCCTGGACTGTTGACGCCTGACCCCTGGACTGTTGACGCCTGACCCCTGGACTGTTGACGCCTGACCCCTGGACTGTTGACGCCTGACCCCTGGACTGTTGACGCCTGACCCCTGGACTGTTGACGCCTGACCCCTGGACTGTTGAAGCCTGACCCCTGGACTGTTGAAGCCTGACCCCTGGACTGTTGAAGCCTGACCCCTGGAATGTTAAAGCCTGACCCCTGGAATGTTAAAGCCTGACCCCTGGACTGTTGAAGCCTGACCCCTGGCGGTCACTCTGAGTCAAAAAATGGCAAAATTTGGATCTTTTTTTTTGCCTTCAAAGTAAAAAAAAATAAGAATTTGCCCACCGTCCGACCCACTTGAAAAATGTTGGGTCGGGTTACAGCAAACAGACAATTTATTTGAATTCTTATTAGCCTTTAAACATGCTCTCGAGAACCTTTAGTTCTCATGTTTTTGAACTAAAAACAATGTTTATAACAAACAAAATTACATTCGGATCTCTGCCGGTTCCTCTGGGACTGAGGTCTGGCACCATCAAGAGGAAACTATACAGAGTTTAAGATTTAAAAAATGTCAACTCATTTCAAGCTGGCCTTTCACTTCGGGGTCTCTGCACGCAAAGTTGTACTGATCGTGATTAGACTAGAGAAATGCACAATTTCTCTGGCAATGATTTATGGACTTAAAAAAGCAGCAGAGAAGATTCTCAGGGCCACGTCACAGGTCAAGAAAAGGTCAGTCATCGAGGAAATTCTGAAGATTCCGATTTTGGCAATACTTACACGACAGTCCTGAACGCTACAGGTTTGACTCAGACTCTACATTTTGTAAATAGGGTCATGGAGACAGCCTCAAAAATAGAACTATACAGGATTACCATACTCAAACATGCCGGAACCATCTAAATACAACTCTAAGTACACTGATGATTGGACAACACCATAACAAGGCTAAAAGCTCAAAGGGTGATTTTGATTATGATGTTTCTATCCAATAAGAACAGTGACAGCATTACTAGTTCCAGAACGCGGTGCGGTCTAAGAATACACGCGGTGCAACGTTGCATGAACTAAATTCAAGAGCTCAAGGTTACATCTGTTGTGAATATCTTTATGTTGACTGACACTTCTACTTCTTAGTACATCTTGGTGTTCAGGACAAAAGTTTACTACACCAACTACACTACATTTCATTCATTGGTTTTGTTCCTGTAAAACTATTAAATATGCATACAAATATTTAGAAGGTCAATAATAATACAGATATCAGTCAAAGTTGTCCACTATGAATTTCTCTTATAGTCCCTGCTGTATTAACAAAGTATCCGAGCTAATGGAGCAGTGTCAAGTGGAACAGACAACAGCTGGGTCCAACATTTTTCATTAACCTCTCTATTTGAAAAGGAGCAATTTAAATTACTTTGCTGATTACCATGTCTTCTAAAAGTACACACACTTCTCATCCTGTGCAGACGCCGTATGGGTTATTATCTCTGTTTCCAACTCTAAAGGCAAATGTCAAATTCAAACTTACTGCAAATGTCATGTTTACTATATTTGTAATCATTAGGATACTTTTTTTTTTTTAATTGACAATTATAGTGTTAGAAATGTCACCATGAAGACGTGTAGGTGGTGACCCCTCCCTGAGAAATGTTACATAGTGAGACTTTAAAAGTCAGCTGCACCGCTCTGGTTTATCTCTCTCAGTCTGACGCTCGGTGAACACCTGCTGTGAGAAAGCCGAGATGTACTGAGGTTTTGTGGTTAGCTCACTGAAATAAGTCTGAGTGATGTTTTGTCATAACTGGTATTGATCAGTGCCAGATATAAGCAACGGAAAAGTTGTTGACGTCACTTTTTTGTTCCTGCCACTTAAGTCCGATGCAGTTTCAGATGCAGACTTCTCTCAATTCTTCATTAGTGGACCAAGAAATAAGTCAAAGAAATAAAGTTTGTCCCATGCCAAAACAAACATGGTACATGACATTGCTGACTTCAGTCGTATCAACAGAGGAAGTACCAAACGCTGAGCAAGAGAGAAAAGTTTTAAAATTCACTCCAAATTGACATTTGAGAGGTCTTTGGCCTTCAAATTGCCTTACACTTTACATAAACTGCAGGTGGTGATACTTGAGGTAGCAGAATCATTTCTATGAGAAATGACAAGTGCATCAGAACTTCCTGCTTTCAAAAAGATAGTAGGAGGGGCTGCCATGTATTTAAGACCAGACATCCCTGTGTGGCAAGACATGCAATAATTATGAAACAAAATCATATTTACAGACTAACTACATCTTTTGCACAAAATTCCCAAGTTATACAAAATTGTAATTGAAAGCAGCCCAAAGCTGACAGATAGCCTTTGCAAATTGATTACCAATGAAACGTAAGCAAATGCAGCGTTTCCCATCAAAACGTCAGCCCAAAGGAGGGATCTAATCAGGAGATGCAAGTGCACCGCTCTAATTACATCATTGGCTAAGCCAATGAGTCAGTCCCAGGGCCCGGAGCCCCCTCCCCCCTACATGTGCCTCTCTCCTCTGCCCCATCCAGAAATAGGATGGCTGCTCGAGCAGAATAATTCTAACGTGTTACGTGCAACAGCGTAAATTGTTAACATTCCAGAATTATCCAACTGCAAAACACGACGTTAACAATACCATGCTCCAGAGCCTCCACTAAACTCCATCCAACACTGACATTCAAACTCTTCACTTTGATCCCAAGATGTTCAGCTTTTGGGGCATCTTCAATAATGGGGTGATGTTGCCTCAAAATGACACGCACTGGACACGCTAAAGCGCTACAGGCCGTTTAAGGGCAAACAACTGGCCATGAACATTCACCAGGAGCCAAAACAACTGTGACAGACAGGTGCAAGACCATAATGAGAGCAGAATGCACTGTAACTTCAACAAACACCTGGAAAACATGTAGCATTCACTTATCAATGGATAACAAGCAATACAAGAATAGATTGTAAGTGCCCATGTTCAAGCAATGGGAGAGGGCACTTGATCTTAGTATTCAAAAAGCATTAAAACAATGACTTAACTAATTGTTTTAATGCTTTACTTTTCTATTGCGCTTCTAATTTTGACATCGTTCTGCGTTTGATTTGACATTGACTGTATAAATACAAGTCTTTTTTATTGCATGGTAATATTGGCATCCATTAGATACTACTGAAGATCACTTGAATTTAGTGAAGTACATTTGCAGAAAGACTCATAACAGCACTGGCACGAGCTATGACACTTACATTACTTCTGCTTGGTTTCCCAATAGTACAAAACACGCCCTACACCAGAAATTACTCTCTCTGCACCTTAACATGACCACGATGAAGTAACACCTCTATATAGTTCTGTAAGAAGTGCAAAGTGACGAGTGCATATGTAGAATATGTAGGTTGACTTGTTAATCTTCTTACTTTAATGCCATCTCTCATTCCAACATATGTTACTAAATCCTTTTCAAATATGCATACTTTAATACATACATGATTTTATGGACAAGGTATTTCATCAATAGCATAGATCTTAATGACATTTTGCCCGGTTTTCCTTAATATAATATAATAATTAAATAATTAGATCAAACATGAATAGTTTCGAGATAATGAAGAAAAAGAAAATGCTTGAAGATGGAATACGCACACCTGTTTTTAAATGCTAGGATCTTCTTCCATCTGAGCCACAAGTCAGACTATGCTCAAGCCAATCCAAAGCCTTTACAACCCGAGCTCTAAAGGTGTTTGACCAAAAACCAATCCGATTCCACCTCTGTAACATTTGATCTCAAAATGTATCATCTTTAGTATTCTTCAACAGTTTTTTAAATGTGTTCATGGTTTGGCTCCAAAGCCTTGGAGCAGCTGAATCTGTGAAGTACAAAGCTGTGGCAGGTCCACCAGAGCAGCCTCATCTGCAGACTGTAAAGTGCCTTTTCTTAAAACATGCTTCACCCCAAACAGCCTTTTCTGTGAAGGTTCTACTCTGTGGAATATGCTCCCTCCCATCTATCAAAACATGTAGTATCTGGATGTGCCAGCAGCAGCACTGCACTCATGTTTCTAATGCATCTTTTCATGTCCTATTGTTGTACATATCTTTGTGTCCTTTGTTTTAGTGTGTGAAAAGCCCCTTAGGGACAAGTGCTGTGAATTAGCTCTGGCTATAAGCACTCTGACGCATACATCGCGCTGCTGCGTTACAGTCAATGTTTTTGTATTCAAACGAACCAATAAATAAATACATGTTGTTCAGTGGAAACTGTAATATTAATCTATAAATATAGCCGCAAGCGGCAATGATCGGCCCTCGCCACGCCGCCGCCACACCGCCGCCACGCCGCAAGAGGAGGGGGCGCTAACGCGCCCCAATTGTCCTTTTATCACGCCTACTGCTGAATCTGTGACGCTGTCACATGTTCTCCCCTTTGTTTTACCATCAAAAAGCAATTTTATTTTGAATTCTTGGCAAAATGTGCGGCTTTGCCGCACAGACACCGTGACTCTTTGAATGAAAATGTGGATAACTTTTGATGGTCCTGAAGATGAGTCTCACCAAATTTCAGGTTAATAGGGCTGACGCCCTGGGAGGAGTTTGTGAAAGTCTAAAGTGTAAACATGTTCTGGCCCCATTGGAATAACATGGGAGGTTTCGGTCATCGTTACGGCAACGCCATAACAATTATGACATGGGTCTCATTGACTTTTTTGATGGGGATGCTAAAATTGAGTTGTGTGTCAAATTTCATATAATTTCGCAAAACTAAACATTTAACCTCCATATAAAATCTGTAGGGGGCGCTGTGGCGCCAAATGAATTTATTTCACTTCAAGTAGGTTTAGGGCAAAGAGTTTAACAACTGATTCTAATTTGACGCAATTCGGACTTTATCTGCGCAAACGGCAGAAATTTTAAATATGGGAGATTTCTGAAATTTTAGTTACAGTTTGCGGCTTCGCCGCACAGAGACCGTGAGAGGTATCAATGTAATTTGGATAACTTTTGATGTCCCACTCCTCAGTAGCATTTTCACCAAATTTCAGCTTTTTAGGGCCAACGCCCTGGGAGGAGTTCGTAAAAGTACGACGTTTGGAAAAACTCCGAAGTCATGTTTAGCCATTTTTGAAGCAATATGGCCGACATTTGGTTCGGGGGACGGCGTTGCCGTAATAATATTTTTTACTTCTCTTGTCACCATCTACCTCTGCGCCAAATTTCATGATTCTACGATCAGATTTTTTTTGGGTCATTTCCCATCTCTCAATGCATTTTTGGTACATTTGGTGGCGCTGACGCGCCAATTTTTTTTATTTTAGAAAAGGGAAATAGCCAGAATGTAGAGAGGCACGATTTTTAGAGGTGTGCAAATTTTTGTGACTTTTCGTCAATGTTCACTGGGTGAAAAATAGGGGGGTTGGTCCCGAGAAGAAGAAGAAAGAAAGAAAGAAAGAAAGAATAATATTCCGATGCGAAAACAATGTTTCCCATTTTTCAAATATCATAAACTATACATTTTCGGAAAGCGCTCGCGCTTTCCTACCTCATGGTGTGGGTCCCTGGTCACTGACGGGTACTTTCGATAATTTTGAGTGGGCTCCGCCCACTTTGTGTTTTTGGCCCTCTATACAGTAATAATGTTCAATTTTTGCATTACATGCTTATATGCACGGAACATGCAAGAGATGGGGAACGTATTCGTGAGCTACTTAGCGCAAGCGGTCGTCATCCCAATGTAAAGTGCTCGTTTAGTGCGAACTTTTGCACGGGCTTCGCCCGTTTACAACGGTAATGTTCCATTTTCCTACAACTAATTAGTATGCACGGGGCGTGCATGAGTGGAGGAGTGCGTTAGTGAGTGTTTGGAAGTGGGCGAGCGCTTCGCGCTCGATTTCGTGCGCACTACGTGCGCACTTTCGCAGCCGTGCTTCGCACGGCCTTACGAGATTAATAGGCCTCTCGCCAGCTTGTGGCGCTCGGGCCTAACAACTTAATTATTGAAACGGGTTCATTAAAATCCTCTTCACAACTGCAAAACTCTTCATAGGAGGCATTTTACTGGATTTTCATTTACTCTTTTGTCATTTATTGAAAATAAAGCTATGTGACATTTTTTAACCCTGCATGTATGTCTGATTTATGTTTAAATAATCACAAGTAAGAACTGAGCTGTGGGCGGGGACATTTTCTAAACACTTGAGCCTCAAATGGAGGACGACACAGGATTACTCAAACACGCAATCGAAATACAACGTTTGAGTAAGTTAATGATGAGGGAACACTGATAAAACCTGGTTGAAAGCTCTTAAAATACGTCCCCTTGAACGCCATGTAGAACTAGGATTGATCTAAAAGTAATCCATTACATTGGGCACGTTTGTGAGTTTTAGCATGCTGATCTCACCTGGTATTTTGCTGAAACGGTGAAATTAGCTTACAACGCCATTAGGCTGTAATCGTTCAGTAATTACCCCAAACATCCTGCTTCTGTTGTGTAGTAATGTCTCTTATCGTCTGTCGAGCGGTCTCAAGGGGTGATTCCTCTACCTCTATCCAACCAGCTTTTGCAAGATCATCTCTCGAACCAAGTATTCAACACACAGAGTGACTTAAACTGACACACATTGGTCTAGTACAAAATAACTGCATGTTGGCTCAAATTATTGACACAAATAAATCTACAGCAAGCATCTCCCTGTTTTAAACAACTTATTTCCTAATGGGGATGACGATGATGATCTTACGCCATTCGGTTTCCACGAGAAAGACTGTGCACACGTGTGGAAACTTATCTCATCCTCATGCTTTTATATTTGTCTTAGATTTAAAAAGAAAAGAAAAAAGGGGGGTCAACTGTAGTTAAAAAAAAGCTGTAGTTGAAAAAAAAAACAATGTAAAACAACCAGTGCAACAACAGTATGAGCTAAAATAATGAGAAATAAACTACACTGTGAGGCTAAATTGTGAGCTGGATCAGACATCTTGCATCAAACTTGTAAATCGTCAGGCCTTAACACCGGGTAACCACAGAAAAGAGACATATTGCACCTTCTAAGGCCGTAAACTCACTGTTCCTCCCGACTTCAGACAATGTTCCCTTCCCTGCGACAACTTGGCCAACCTGTTACTGCTGCACAACTCCCCAGATTGCGTCAAATGGAGTGCCAAAGTGCGCTGTGCCCACGGAATCTACCTCCAACCCCTAAACCGTGAACACCTCGCATTTAATGTACCACTTTATTATCATCAGAGTATTATTGCTATAGACAGCCTTCTGACATTGCTCCGCGTCCGGGTTAATGATGCCGGGGCTTCTGGGGGAGTGCACCCGGCCTCTGGCGCACCGTTAGCCGCAGACATCCCCACGACTGCGGCGCTGAGGAGGATGGAGAGCTCCCTGGATCTTTCTCCTCTTCACATCTGCAGCGGCGCAATCATCTCCCTCTCATCTTCTTCATCTTCTTGTGCCAATGCGGATTGTTTTCCCTCATGCTTGTCTGACAGACCCGTGCGCTCCCATTATTAATATGCATATGTTTATCCCGTCTTGTCACCTTTAGCTAACCACAGACTCGCTGGTGTCAATCCCGCCGCAATACTGTGGTTAGCGGGGAACTTCGAACGCTCGCGGATACTGCTCAGGATATACAAATACTGCAGTAACATCGGATACAACAACGCACTCAAAACCAATGCCAATTTTGTTTAAACTGGTCACAACGTGGCTGCCGTCGGGGTCGCGTGCAATGCGTGAAAAGAACAGTGTGTTTGACTGACAGACAGCGCGTTTGCCGCAGACAACAACAACACCTGCCACTTTTAGTTGACGCAAAGAGTGAAAATGTCCTACCTTGTGGCGGCACTGCGCTTCCTTTCACTGCCAAAAGCCCTCTGGATTCTGTTGCTAGTCAGACCCACCACGCGTTACCACCGGGCGCCGCCCCTCTGGCTGCGGCCGCGCGCTCATTGGCCGAGCTGCGCACAACTGCAGCCGGGCCGAGGCTTCTGATTGGCTGCGGCGTTTGTCAATAAGTTTGGTTTCGGCTTCCCGCGTTCTCCCCGGGTCTCGCAGTACATTGCATTTAGAAGCCTATATTTAGGCATCAACAGACAGCCAACCACTGCAGACAGGCAAAGTCAGCATGACCTCTAAAAAGGAAGACAGCACGCAGGAGCTTCACCTTTTAAATGCTTTACTGTTGAGAAACATCATGAATATCAATCATTATTGTCACTGGAAAGGGCATCTGAACAAAAATATAATACAATTTAGAAAGCTTTTGTATTCATTCATCACATTTTGAGGACACGGCGATATGGCACTAGTGACATTGAATACATGTGCCAGCTATAATGGATTAGAAGTGCCTGCGTTGGAGCTTGCCGGGCGAGTGCAGAGTGTGTTTTAAGTAGTATGTTTCCGCTCAGTCTTTCACCAGAAGAGGAGCTTTGACTTGTGCTGCGACCTCAGCGTCCATGAGTTCTTCTACGATGGCGAGAGCGAACTCAAAACTGGTTCCTGGCCCACGGCTGGTGATGTAATGTCCATCCTTCTGCACGCGGGCTTCTGAATATTTATAGTGATCTAAAAAAAAGGACAAACATATAGTGATTACATTATTCCATAAGGGACAGGGTCGGCCAGTCACTCAGCCAAATGCACTTATATCATGTATCAATCTTTAAGGTGACCTAGTTCTAACACGTTCTATCAATTTTCGCCTCTGCCTCCACCTCTGTGCTGGGCTCTCCTCTGCTGCAGAATGACAGGAGTCTCCCTCTTTAACTAAGCAAGCACAGCGCCATCTGCAGGCTCTACTGTGCAAATGCAAGACCGTACAGAACAGCATGGAAGTTGCTAAAGACTTTCTATAACATGTTCTGACTTTTCATGTCATATTATTGGTATGAGCGGCATTAGAAGATAACGTATGAAATTATGGTGTGTAATAGGCAACTAGTAAATAAAAAAATTTCCCCATTTCCATCCATCCATCCATCTTCTGCCGCTTTATCCGGGGCCGGGTCGCGGGGGCAGCAGTCTGAGCAGGGACTCCCAGACTTCCTTCTCCCCAGACACTTCCTCTAACTCCTCCGGGGGGATCCCGAGGCGTTCCCAGGCCAGCCGAGAGACATAGTCTCTCCAGCGTGTCCTGGGTCTTCCCCGGGGCCTCTTCCCGGTGGGACATGCCTGAAACACCTCCCGAGGGAGGCGCCCAGGAGGCATCCGGAACAGATGCCCGAGCCACCTCAGCTGGCTCCTCTCGACGTGGAGGAGCAGCGGCTCTACTCCGAGCTCCCCCCGCACGGCGGAGGAAACTCATTTCGACCGCTTGTATCCGTGATCTTGTTCTTTCGGTCACTACCCAAAGCTCATGACCATAGGTGAGGGCAGGAACGTAGACCGACCGGTAAATCGAGAGCTTTGCCTTTCGGCTCAGCTCCCTCTTTACCACAACGGTCCGATGCAGCGACTGCATCACTGCAGCCACTGCACCGATCCACCTGTCGATCTCACGCTCCATCCTTCCCTCACTCGTGAACAAGACCCCGAGATACTTGAACTCCTCCACTTGGGGCAAGGACACCCCACCCACCTGGAGAGGGCAAGCCACCTTTTCCCGGTCGAGAACCATGGCCTCGGATTTGGAGGTGCTGATTCTCATCCCAGCCGCTTCACACTCGGCTGCTTTTTCCCCATTTCAAATTTGATAAATGCCCTGGAATGCTGCTTGAACAAGTCATTCCTACTTGTGAGCTCTGAGATCACAGATGGGACTCCACATAAGAGATAAACTATTACGTAATCAGCACAAATAATAAATAATAATAATAAATATTCATAAATGTGTTTGTTTATGAGTATTAAAGAAGAAAAATATTACGTTAGATCAGGTTTTAATCTGTAATTGAATGCAAAAATGTAAAGTAATATCAAATGAGTTTATTATGAGCCTTCACATTCTTACCTCCGGCCATCATCTTCTCCTTCATGGCGGGGTGAGTGGTTACCGTGGTGCCGAACCCGATGCCGTGAGCCAGAAGAGCAGTGGGACCTGCGGAAGGGCAGAGCTCTTTAAGGTCCATTTAACATCAGAACCAGTGGGACGCACTTGCATTTAGGTCTGACCGGCTTTTTCTGAGCACTTTAAGGGGTCAAGGGTAGAACTAAACAGACTTGCAGGTTATTATAATATCAAGATGCAAGTGTTTTTTTTAATTTGAGGAGACAAAGAACACAAAAAATAAGACTTGAACATGAACTGCCATAAGATTTCAACTAATACCAGGACTATTTTGCGTTTTTAACTTAAGACTGAAATTTGAACAGCTAAAACTAATACAAAAATTCAAATTCCAGAACATTCAGAACAGTTTGTAGTGGTCAAAACTACAGGTATTAGCAGTCTTTTTAGATTGTGACCATTCATATAGTTTGTGATAAATATTGCAGCCCTATTTGCGCTTTCTTTTGGCACAAAAACAAACATCATAAGTCAACTATTAACGTTGCATATGTACGTTTGTTTCGTAACAGTTCCCACGGTTAATAGCGATGTCGAACTGTCTAACTTGGACCGCACAGTTTAAACCTCCAAAGACGGTGCTGAAATGAGAAGGAGAAAACACCGCCTGCTGCATTATTCCTCAGCACTGCAGTGAGCTCATCCAAAAACTGTTAATAAATAGAAAGTTATTGATCTGGCTTCTTGGCTGCTTTCCCAAACGGTCTCCGGATTACACTTTCCCCAGGCTGGACAGCAGACTGCCGGGTAACGCGCCACCCAAAGGAGACAAGAAAGACTTACGAGAACCACAGCCAGACCGGGAGGCAGAAACCCGAGACGCCACTGCTAGAACGTCTCGTGCCCACAAATACTAGATGCATAACTATTAGGGATTGTGGTTTTATACTGGACAATGCCCCAATAGAAACACTTGGAGTCAAAAATATGTATCAAAAATCTGCATCCAAAGTCTTTAGATGATGAGGAAATGCATACAACCCACAATATACTTGAAACATTAAACAATAAGGTTACATTTTAGATCAAAACATACATACATTTTCACAATATTAGCGGGTAATAATTACTGCAAAGCCCAGAATAATTGTTGGATTGTGTGTGTTGTAATTGTTAATAGGTTGGAATCTTGATACAAATTTAGATACTATGACAAAAGATGACCCCAAATCATAATCTGGGTCAAATAAAAAGGACAAATCTCATATTCACTATCTTTCTGCAGTCGAAAACAATTACAGTTTATTGAAATAATCACTAGACTAACTCATTAGTAAAATAATAATAATAGTTGCAGTCCTATACAAGTCAAAGTTACTCTAAATAGATTAAGATTGCAATTTTGTTTTGATACTAGTTGCGGTCTCAATTACAATAATATTAAATCTAACCAGAAGCTCTATAATCTACTGTTTTGTCTCAGAAAAGCCCGTTTGCTGCAGGATCATTAGGCCTTTGCTCCTGTGAGGATACAGCTGTTTCTAGGACACCCTTCAATCCACTTTGCCGCATTGTTCTGTTTCACTGTTCACATTGTCCTTCCGAGGCACTTTCAGGGCACACAGAGGATGTCAAAGATAAATGACACTGCGCTGCACCGGGGACCGTTTTCAATCCCAGCTCAGGTCATGGAGGAACATACGCTACTCTATCAAAGCATATGGTACAGTTAAAATATCACATCAGAAGCAGAAATGTACTACAATCCTTTGATTAGGGTTTTAAGTATTGCACTGCATATTGATTGGTTGCAAAGGTTGAAATCTTTTTAGGTAATTAATGTCAATATATCTTGTCTATATTGTGTATGGACTTGTTATAATCGATGCTGAATAGAATGACATTTCAAGACTCGTTTTAAATTTGAACTGGTGAATGACGGCATGAGGATATTATTAGATTATTTTCAATCTGGGATCAAAATCAAAAAAGTATAAAATATTGAGTCTGTTCATTTGTATTAAACTCAAGTTTGAAGTTTTGTTCTCGTGACAACACAACTTTGCTGTTAAAATGCTAGTCTTCTCTCAAATGGTAATGCCCTTGAACAAGTTTGAAATGTTCTCTATAAATTGTATCTTGATTTAACGCAAATCTAATCTAATTTTTCAAGAAAGTTCATATAGTTTTAAGCAAGTTGGTGTAATCCTCATTCGGCGTATTCCATTGTAGAAAAAGAGTTGTATTCATCTGGACACCGTTTTGTCTAACCCAGTGTCCAGATGACTACAACTGAATCTTTTTCTACAATAGTGTTAAGCCTTTTAAGACATGTTTAAATGTATGAAAACAGCTTTAGTTGCTGAACTTCACCTGCACAGATGGCAGCGATCAGGCCTTTCCTCTGCTCCTGCTCCTTCAGCACCTCTTTCACAGCAGGGGACTGCACACACAGAGCAAACAGATGTCTGCTGAATCATTCACACAACATATGGATATGAAACACAAAGTCAAAGTGATAAATGGCCGAGGCTGCGGGAAAAAATCTGTTCAGTAATGACCAGGTCCATTTTATATAAAAAGGCAAAACAGCACAGCATCTG
The DNA here is from genome assembly GCF_026437365.1 of Eucyclogobius newberryi. NCBI lineage: Eukaryota > Metazoa > Chordata > Actinopteri > Gobiiformes > Gobiidae > Eucyclogobius > Eucyclogobius newberryi. Next base: position 31,342,618 of record NW_027315823.1, on the reverse strand, counting down.
TCAAACCAAGGCAGTAATTAAGTCATTCGCTTTAATTAAATGGTGAGTTTGGGGTCATTTCAAAATTGTGAGTCACTTTTTCTTCATTAAAATGAATCATAGCAGAAATATGACTGTTAAAACACAATTTTAAAGCAGATTTTGTTAGACGATTTTACAATCAGTAATTCTTGATATTGTAATTTTGCCCTAATGGTCATCTCTTGTTGCTGTTGCAAATAACACTGTAACAGGCTATCATAGTGTAGTGTTTGTGGTTTATTATGTACATTTATTCAGAGGTAACTTGTCGTGGACCATGTGACTCACCTCAGCCAGATTCTGGGCCCCGGGCATCCCTCCAGGAAGAAGCACCACATCATAAGGGCCCTGTAAGAGCCACCATGACAGACAGTTAAATGTTATAAGATAAGATAATCCTTTAATGTCCACACATGGGGAAATTTCATTGTTACAACGCAGTAGATACAGGGGGAAAGGACAGATTATAGGAAGTTTCAAAAAACACTCTTAATAGAGGAACTCTTATAAACAAAACAAAAAACTCTTATTAACAAAACTCCTCTCATATCTTAATAGGGAATGCAGGGAGAGGAAAATAAAAAAATAATCAGGGTGCACGGTGGCTCTTGCCTCCCAAGAAGGAGATCATGGGTTTGATTCCCGGACCAGACCAACATCACATGATCTCTCTGGGTGGAGTCTGCATGTTCTCCCCGTGTTACCGTGGGTTCTCTCCGGGTTCTCCGGCTTCCTCCCACAGTCCAAACACATGCATGTGTTAGGTAAAATTGGTAACTCTAAATTGGCCCTAATGAATGAATGTGAGAGTGAATGGCTGTCTGTAATGTCTATGTCTATGTGTTGGCCCTGCGACGAGTTGGCCACTGTCCAGGCCCGAAGTCACTGGGATAAGCTCCAGTCACCCGCGACCCCGAAAGGGAACAAGCGGTAGAAAATGGATGGATGGAAAATAAAATAAAGTAAAGTAAAAATAATACTAATAGTAAGTAAACAAAAAATGAGTTGTATGTTATAAGCCTTTGTGTGGATTGATAAGATTTTCTTATTAACATTTATGAGCTTTTAACCATGTTACAACAGCTACTCAAAGCTGTTTTTGAGGAACCCTGTATTCGATTTCCACCTAACCCTCTGTATTTACTTGCAGAAACTTGCAGGGTTTAAAATTTAACCTAGCCATTTTTCAACAATAAAAACACATAAAGAAAATCTACCTCAACAAAATGTAAAATTATGAGACAGGCATGTTATAGTTAATACTAAATACCTAACAAAAAAAAAAAAAAGAAGCATAGCCTTAATGTTTACGTTCCTCCTTCTGTGTTCAGAAAGTACGACATATGCAGTGAACAAATATGTTAAAGCCTGTACAAACATCACTTGAATAATGGCTTAAATATACCCAATTTATTTTTCTCTCTGGCCCTGCTCTAGGTAAATAGAAAATATAATTGACAATGACTAGAACTGAATCTTTTTCTACAATAGAAAATGAGGGATTACACAGAGTTGTTTCTTGATCATTACATTTTGTCATTTTAATCTGCAAGGGGCACAAACATTCACTGAAACCTCGAGTACGTTTTGAATCTGCCATGCTGTAATGTCCAGTATTGTTTTTGTCGTTTTATTGCTGTGAGTGGTCAGAGTGTTCTGGAGTTCTGCTGCTGCAAACCAAAGGGGATAATAATAAAGATTGTGAATTGTGACCTGTTTGCGGGCCTCCTCCAGACTGGCATCAGGACAGATGACCACGTTCCTGCTGCACTTCACTGGCTCTTTGCCTGTGAGTCCTGCAACAGTCACTGCAATCTGCAAATGTGCACATCAAGGTAGTTTAGTCAATTCTGCCAAAGCTTTTATTCTGAAAGTTGCGTGGACAGTGAACTCTGACATTTGGGCTAAAGTATCTGTCTATTGCGCAGTTGTCATTAGGGAATAAAAGGCTTAATAAACCTACTTACAAGCAATGAACGCATACAAATATTCATCATGGCAGCTAAAGTCATTCATTTGAAGCTTTATTTAGGTGACTTTAGCTAACTAAAAGCTAAAAAATGATTCAAAACACAAACCCCGGCTCTACGCATCACGTCCACAGGAATAACAGTCTCCATCTCCTCTGCACCGGTGGATAAGATCACCAGAGCACTTTTCCCCGCCATCTTTTATCGATTTATAGTCGAAAAAGATGCTAAACAAATGTCCCGTCTTCCTCCATGCAAGTGTACAGGCACAGGCGCATGCGCAGTGGTGAAGGGAGCGGGGTTGCCATGTTGGGCGAGAAAATCCCTCTTCTCCCAAATGCGAATGTCAGTTTTACTATGAATTTCTGATTTTTATCATGGTAAGTATTGTCCAGATCAAATGTTTGTCAAATAGTTTAAACTTGAACTAAAACATGATGCGAAAATTTAAAGACAAAGGCCTAATACTGTCTTTTAGGATGATAATGACCCTACTGATTAATCAAACCACGCGGAACGCAACTGTGGTTTCCAAATTATTCGATCATATTTCTGTGCAAAAGAGTGATAATAATAATAACAAACCCACACTGACCTTTAGACGATTAAACTTTAACATGGTAGGACTAACACGACAGCCTAATTTAAAAATATCACAAATATATAGCTTATTACTCTCTAAAACACTGATTCACAACCTAGGGACAATTCTCGGTGGGCCCCAGGAAAATAATAAAGAAAAAGAAAAGGACTAGACTTCTTAATTATGATGAAGGAATGCCTAATGGCCTTATAGTAATTAATGCCTTATAGCCTGAAGTACTTGAAGATGATTACCATTCTAAAACATCTTTACTAACCATACCAATCAATATATATTTTAAGACTAATAATTAGACTATTTAATTTACCTTCAATGGAAATTATTATTGCTCCAAAAAATATCCATAGTTTGAAAAATAGTCTTCAATACTTACAGAATATGTAGTGCCAACTCTGTCCAGCAGGTGGCAGTATAATGCAAGGATTGTCTGAAGGGCCAAGGCTTTCAAAGTGCGTTACCCAGTTTCCTCATGTATAACCAAAGTAATTGAAACTTTTTATACTTTTTATACTTCATGACACTCTCCAACTATTACACATCCGAGCCTGCTGGCCCTTTGTTCCGTCTGTCTCTTAAGACTCTCATATTGCGTGTAAATCCTATGGGGCTTTAGTGTGTTGGTGTCTGGGTGCCTAGATTGACTTTCACATGTTTTTTTACGGCGGAGAACCGGAGCCCAGTTGAAACGGCAGATTAAGGGAAAGCGTAGGGGGAGCTGGCAGCAGGTTGTTTATTGCGTGCCTCTGACTGAATCCAAGAAGACAGTGGTGATTAGCCGCACATATATATGCAGCAGCCCGGGGATCAACTGCTGCAGACCCGCGGTGGCACTCCCGGAGCTCATCTCCATACATTAATTCGCTTATGTGCATTTTTACTAATTCTCCAGTCGTTAGAGTACGTGATTATTGCGCGGATATGTTTGAAAGTGACAACAATATCACAGACTCTAAACACACAAAGGCGATGATTAAGAGATTATATTACAGTCTGTGGAGGATTTATTGTCTCATTTAAGATGGGAAATAATGTATGGAGACAAAGAGATGACCACCTAGAAAGAAATGAGGGGCTTTTTTTTGGCTTACTCTTGCTGTCCATGTAAATTGGCCTGTTATTGGTGAGTCAATTGGCTGTGGATGGATGCTGCCTGCTCTTGTCTCTGGAATGTGAGGGTTTCTTGGAGGTGAAAACTTCCTAAAGAAGAAGTGATATCTCAGTGTTTGATCGTGAACTATGCACTTAACTGTCTTCTGAGGTTTAGTCCAGGCATGAGACAAGGAGACACAGAAGAAACTAAGATTAGATGTATTTGCTTGTTCTTATTCTGCCATGATAGTAACATTTCAACCTCCTTTTTAGCATGCCTAGTAGTTCATATAATAGTCTTAAAATGTATCTTCTTGTGTGTGGATATATAGTCTATGTGTTACTCTTGGCAGCTACAGTAAACTTAATCGTTACAGTTGTATATGTGTGTTACGTTCTATATTATTATTTTTTTATGTCAATATGTCCATGGAAAAAAAAAATCCTATTTATGTGATCTCCTTTCAGTATGGATATGTATTTAAATAAGTATTTAGTTTCAACAATTTGTAATTAACAACAGAACATTGTCTTGCACCACTGTTTCTTGCCCCAGCAGCATTTATGGATGGATCAAATGTAGAGGATTTTTTTTTTTTTAAGTATTTACAATCCATTCACCAGTCAATAAACAAATCTCAAAGTGCTGTAAAAGTCTATAGTATCTGGGCACTTTTTCTTTTTAACCATAAATGAAGTTAAGGGAAACTACTGCGCTTGATGTTGATGGAGGAAATGGTATGATGAAGCCTGCTGATGGATGGAGCCATAATGAACAGATGTAAATGTTTTCCATGTTGCTGTTCTGATTCTAAGAGTATAGCCAAACCCTGGTCTAACAGAAATACATCTAACGGGGAGAGGAACATCTTGTGAATGATTTTAGGGCGTGAAGACCAGAAGGAGGACCAGAAATCGTGGCCAGTTCATTGTAATTATCCCGTCTCTTGTGCATTTTGATGTGTTTTTCTCCTTTATCTGGCTGCTCACAGAGGTATGTGCTGGGAAACCTGGAGCAACCCAAACCTCCAGGGAAGAATGAATGAGGATGTTCTTAAATAATGTACATGACAAGAAACAGAGGAGTCAAAAAATCCTGCCACTGAAATGAAGGGATTCTGCAAATTACCGTTTGTCACAAAGTAATCCTGTTACTACTGCAACATGGAAATACAGTGCTAATATGGTGTTAGCTCGCACACGCAGCCTCTGTTTGGGCGAGATACACAGCAGGTTCAGGGCATTCGCTGTGTGCACATATTTTTACATGTTTAGTTTGAACTCAAGGAATGTGTAGGAAAATGATGCCATTATAAATGTTTTTTTTAATTTAGGTTTGTATGTAATTACAACACATAGGATGGTTCTGGATATGTTTAGTGCTCTGAGGTCTTCTAGTTCAAGTCCTGTTAAAGTCGTTACCTTTGCTAAATCCATTGTGTGTTAGTAAGACAATAAATTTCAGATTTTGAGAGTGGAATTAGTTAAAGAGTACTCTCAAGTACATGGGCTGTGTTTTACACCGGATGCCATTCCTCTCCATTTCTCTACAGGCTTTGCATCAAAATTATGTTTTAAGAACAGGTCCTACTCTGCATTTGGTTGATGAGTGATAAATAAAACAGAAAGATAAAGTACATTTAAAGAATTGAACAAAGCATAACATACAATGTATCACCTCACAAGTATATGTATGGTAAAAGGCATTTCTCCACTACCTGTAAATAATACGTTGGAGCCTTGATTTTTCAAACATTGTGTCGAGGAGCTCATGTGTGTCCTGAGGTTTGGCCAGATGTGCCTTATAAAATCTCCCTTTTGAGTTAATGGACTCATACAAAAAAGAAGATAGCAAAACAATCACCATTACTACAATTTAAAAGTACCAGACACAGTGGCATAGACCATATTTGCTACATTATAGGACCAAGTTTTTTTCTATTTTTCATGAGTATGGTTGAAAACAGTCTACCAAACTGCATGCTAATGAAAAGTTTAAGTTGCACCTCATGCCTCATGTTCATGGGGTAAAAAGGTGACATTGAATTTTCCAAACAGTTGCCTCATGCTGACACAAGATGGCGCCAGGTGCGTTCAACAATCACTATACGGTAGATCAAAACCAAGGCCATACCACTGCATTTCCCAAATAAGTTGAAAGATTAAAAAGTGTAGTAAATTCACAACAATGAAATACTATTCTTAAACTTTATCAGGCTTTCCGATGTGCAATACAAGCCTAAACACAAAAACTCAGATATGTTGCAGTTGTTCAAGAGTCATCCAAAATGGGATTCCTTCAAATCCTCTGCATGACCAATTGTTTCTCAGCACAGAGGCAGAATTACAAATTAGGGCCTGCGTTAATGTGTTGTTTAGATTATTGAGTGTGTGTAACGACACGAACCAGAATTGCCTCAGAGTCATTTCTTTGGGCTAACAATAATCTGCCCCCATCCATAAATTATGCCCCCCGCCCCTGCTATTTTTACAGGGGGTAGATGAGACGCTCCTGCTTCAGTCTTACAGCAGAGTCTCATGTGTTTTTGGCTCAGAGAGTTTCTCCATTAAATGCCTTAAAGGTACACTGGCTTTTTTTAATGTCCCAGAGGCGGGTGGGATATAATATTTAGTTTGCTTTGTTACATAAATCACAACTACACTACTTCACCCAGTATGTTTCAAGGGTTTTACATCTTAATGCAAAATATATCAGGCCAGAAAGACTGTATTTTGTATTTTTTATATTATTATTTGGCTACAACAATGCTACACGTTTCGGCATAAAGCGTTCCTTAAAGCGATTTGAACCATTGTTTTTATTTTTGGGTTCAGCACTGTTTAAATCTTGAGGATGCGTCACTTTCACCCTTGGACAAAGTAAAAATAAGCACTGTACATGACATGAAGTTTAGTTTTGAGTATATCTAGTTCTACATAAATAGACTTTAGTACCATGTTTCCTGTATGTTGTGCATGTTTGGGGGGCATCTCCTCCACAGCTCAAAAGTTGTAATCCTCATCTGTATTTTTTAAGTTTCTCGTTCTTATCAGTTCAGCTTGCAAATACATGCTTTGTCTGTGCAAAAAGTTCAATCTTACAGTTATTAACATTAAGAAACTGCTTCACTCTTCAGTCACCAGCAGCTTGTATTGCCTCCTGCCATTTTGTGAATGTAAATTTCAACCTTTAGTTGTTTTCCTTCAATGGTGATGGGTAATTGATGTTTCCCCTTCAAAAAAGTGTTGGGTTAGGATGTGCGTGGTCAGTGCTGGAACGTGAGCCAATTCACAGTTATTCACAATTATTCATGTTTAAATTCCAGATATTTCAAACTTCTACTTCTCATAACTACTTTCCAGTGCACACCCCATTATCCGCTTCACTCAGAGGCCAAAATAGACACAAGGAGGATTAGTGTTGTGTGTTTAGCAGAGTAGTTTGCCAGAGAGTGAGAGGGCCATGCCCGTGGGCCCGTCGTGGTCCCCCTTCGCCCCTCTCGACCCCCCCAGGTCCACGCCCTCTCGGGGGGGTCTGTGCCAGTGTGATAGATCCTGAGTGGGTGTGCAGGGCCTGATGCTGGAGAGGACGTACTCAGATAATCCAGGGCTCAACCAGAGCTACGCTAACTTCACTCATTTAAACAAGAGGAACATGTGCAAACTGTTTATTCCATCACCGGCTACTGGCTATAAACGCTTTGCAGCATCGGAAGTAGTAACAGAAAATATGTGAGGTACAACTTGTAATCCCGCGTAAACACTGTACAAACAGCACCTTTGTTTTGGTGTTTCAAAACTTTAAATAATATGATGTTAAGAAATATATATGTATGTATTGGAGGAGCAAGAAGGTCCTGGGTTCAATTTCTGGGCTGGGTTGGGCTTTTCTGTATGGTGTTTGCGTGGCAGCTAACAGGCGAATCCCCAAAGCAGGTAATAAAAATAATAAAGATAATAACAATCATAATCATAATGCATTTGATTTATGTGGTGGTGGAAAGCTTCTACGCCATCTGTATTCCCTGCTGTCTCCCCTCCAAGTATTAACCAGGCCCATCTTGCTTTGCTTCCAAGATTTAACAGGACCAGGCACAAGCAGAAAAGACCTACTTTAAAGCAAACCTCTGATGCTCAAAATCTAGAGATGCTGCTGACAGATAAATACAAAACGTCCTCCATAAAGAACGTATAACCATCTTAGGTTATATACAAGATAGAACCTCAATGAAGTCCATGGTTGTATTGAAAGAAGAAGGTAAGGTAGACTTTATTGTCATGATACATAATTTGTCCTCTGTATTTGATTTATCTTTCAAAGCATGCAGGGATCAATCTCCAATTCTTGAGCAGTGGGCGTGTATCAAGGGTCGGCAAAAACTGGGATTTTCATTGCAATGGGTTCTCTAATGTAAAAGAATACATATATTTCACATGCATAAATCACTCTAAATTCAACTTTGAGAGAGGTAAACGAGAAGGAAAACCAATTATAGCATGGTTAAAAGCTCTCAATTTTGTACAATACAGCTCCTTTGCTTCCACCTCATTCACCTTATTTACCCATTGTATTAAACGCAGCTCTCCATTTCCCTGACGACCTTCTGTGCAAGACAATATCCATAGTTGTGATGGAGAACCGTACAGAACAGGACAGGACAGGACAGGACAGGTGAACACACAGCTGCTCTCCTCAGGACGGCTCGGCGTGACTGATTCTAGCGTGGATCTCACACATAACCCTTTCCTTTTCACACGGGAGCTGTCTGGGCCATGTTACTCTGGTATTTTCGGATAGGCCAGTGTGTGTCTATAATGAAATTTACTCCACGGACCACAGGAATATGCTCTAGACATATGGAGGCTATTATTGCTACTGGCCTGACTGTCTAAACATTCCCCGCTTGTCTGTTGCGGCCCTCCTCAGTCTTAAGTGTGTTTGGGTTTAGTTCAACCTCAGAGCAGACCATGAAGAGCCCTGTGCACGGGAATAAGCCAATTGTGTTAATACTGGGCTAAGTTTACATGTTCATTCACACTTGATTATGATAGAGCACACGTCTGAATGGGTCAAGCATGTCAGAGGAGGAACAAGGGAAGTCCTATGCTGGTCATGTGACACGTATGAGGGGGTTTTGGGCTCAGAGAGAGGAAAAAAACAATCGGGCCAGACCGAGCCTTTCTGTGTGCATGTTTCTCCCCGTGTCGGGGTGGGTTCCCTCTGGGGGCTCTGGTCTCCACCATCAACCAAAAACATGCACAAAAAATAACATTGCCCAGGTCCAGTAGTCCTGTCCAAGCCAAGCACAAAGAACTGGAGATGCTCCCGCAGCATGGAAGGATGGGTCAAATGCAGAGGACAAATTTCACTACAGGACAATACATGTGCCTTAATCTTTCCAAGAATTAAACAGTTGGAGCCCCAATTTAAACTGAAGCTGATTCTAACACTTTGGATTATAAAAAAATGAATGGACTCATTGTGAAGCAGAGACTCTTTTGGACTTTTTAACTCAAATTATAAGTGACAACAAGCTTTGCAAAAAGAAAGACCCTCATGTGTTTGGGTTATTTTCTAAATTCATGTAATAATTTATCTGCAATTTATATATTTTGGAGGAAACCAAAATGAAGTTTTCCAATGCTCATTTCATATTCTTCAAATACACTTCTACTTCGATGGAGCATAATCCACAGCAAACAGCATAACATTCTGCATTGTAGCTTCTTACTGCTTCATTTTTTAACAATATTCCTTCTCCACACTGACAACTGTTCGTCAAAATGCTCTTGTATTCTCTGGTTATGGAGATAGTCGGCCGAGCAGCTTTCCTTGCTGTAACATTATAACCACAACAGGCATGCAGGTGTACTCTATTTTTACCTGTATAATCCTTTATAGATTACCACAATTTACCTCCAGTCACTGCTCTGCTCTCGGTACAACACCCCAACTTTCAAATTTACCGGCCACATAATCCTCACTTTTCTCCCCATCCATTTTACATTATCGGACTTAATAAGTGAGACTTTTTCCCTGGCAAATGTCCGTATTCCGATTGCTTCTTTATTATTGCGGTTAGGTTCAGACTCGCAGCCAGGGGTGTAATTTGCCAGCTTTTGGTGAGGACAAACTACCTACAAATAAGTCCTCAGCTATCTCAATTATGTTTTCCTCTACTTTTGATTTCCACTTAACAGAGCTGGAGTGATATGTCTGTCTGATTGTGAACGTTCAATGTGGTTGCAGCAGCAGCCATCATAACTGTCCTCTGCAGATAAGGGTTGGCGGTTTGCTCAATGTCTTGAAACAGAAGCTTGACGAACGATGTTGTTGCTACCCATGCGCAGCGGGAGAGAGAACTGCGCCTTTGAGAGCGAGACGTTTAAAAAAAAAAATCGAATATGGCCGCTTCTGTAACATCAGTAAGGTGACATTTCGGCAGTAGCATCAAGATCCAACGGTGGCCAAGCATGCTCCCGCAATCAATTATCCATGCATAACATCCCAACTGTGTGCGCGGGACATGAATCACGGCCAAGGCGCTGGTTCCTTCTTCCATTGATTTGCCAAGACCTTTTATTTGACCCTTAAGAAAGAAAATAAGGGGTGTTGCGGGTGTGCGGGGTATGCGGGGTGCTTTGTGGAGGAGATAAGACGGCGAAAAGAGGAAAGTTTTGAAAAGCAGACAAATGGCAGATGATATTTATTCCCATTATCATGAAAGGCGACTTCAATTGGTTTCATTTCGGTCAGTGTAAGATCCACAGTACAATATAAAGGCCTGCTCCGTGCTTTGTGATGGGAGGGACAGAGTGCTTTTCCATTATATCACTTTTCCATGCTGTTGATAGTACATGGCGATAGGTGAAATAGCTGGATATTTGCACAGAAGTAGACACTTATAAATGACTTTGGGCTGGTACATTGTACACTATTATGCAGAGGAGTCCATAGGGCACGTGTGCAAAGGCGTCGTGAACAGCAGTCACTCAATGTGCACTCAAGTTCTGTGCAAATAAAGGTGGACAGACTTAATGACGCGATCGCATGAGCTCAATGAGCTGGGAGCAGCGTCCCCTCCTCACCCCCTCAGCCCCTCAGCCCCTCACCCCCTCAGCCCCTCACCCCCTCACCCCCTCACCCCGCTCCTTCACGTTCTTTAATTCCACACACTGGACTGGACACAGCTGGTTTTACACAAAACAAAGGCCTTGTGTATTGTCATAGGGGTCTGAATGAAGCATTTGAAACTTCAACTTATAACCACACACACACACACACACACACACAAACACACACACACACGCACGCACGCACACACACACACACACACACACACACACACACACCATAGTTTTTTTGTGTTTATGAAAATGTCCCAAGCCAGTTTCTTCAAGAGCATTATGCCTAAAATAGGTATTAATTGTACATGTAGTACAGCACACACAGTACAGTACACACAGCCTCCCAAAGTCACACACCCCTGTCCCACCACACGCCCCTGTCCCACCACACGCCCCTGTCCCACCACACGCCCCTGTCCCACCACACGGCCCTGTCCCACCACACGCCCCTGTCCCACCAAACTGAGTATCCTGCGCCTTCTCTGCATCTGTGTACTATCAGCGTCCTGTCAGAGCGGGGGCGTGGCCTGTAGTCCTGAGATGAAAGAGTCCGAGATCCTGTTGAGTGAATAATCTGGAGACTTTTACAGAGTGACAGACAGGTCCAGGATTCCCCCACAATCCCCTAGTCCCGTTAGGTGCAGACGTGTGAATGTGAAATCAATGGAACACCCGTCCTACAGTTTGTTTGCAGGACTGCGGGACGCTTTGTGGTGAAAATAAGAGTCACGGATCTTCACCTCCCGGATTGAGGACACAGAGAAGGGGACTATAAACATGGGATTTGAGCATGAAGGAAGATTTATGTGCTTTTTACTGTAGAGAAAGTACTTAGGGCCAAGTGAGTATTCAAATAAACCTACTATTTATCTTATATTGTGCCTTAGTACATTAAAAAGAAACATAAATGTCTTGATAAAGTATTCAGTACACTATTATGAGCAGGCTGTAGTTTAACTTAAATCTAATTGACTTTATTTGTGGCCTAAACAAAACCAAGTTAGTCAAGAAACTCATACAATCAATAATAGCAGTTTTTGTCTGTTTAAGGTCAAGCAACTAAATCTACTGTTTTTGTCAGAAACGTACTAAGACAAAACGTGTGTCAAATCTCTTTTTTCTTTGTACTGTTGTCCTTTCTACTGTTTGCTTTTTGTAAAATACCTCAGAAAAAAAATCACTTGATAAATAATGATCAATAGTCGTCAAATTAACACATTGTTGAGTTGTTCCCAGGTTTAGGTAAACAATACATTCTAAATATCATACTTTAACTTAAATACTTTGCATACAAGTAAATCTCATGTTGAGTATCAATCCACCAAAATCATTTTTATTTTTATGCTTACAGATTTTGAATTTCACCTCGTCTATGAAAACATTTGTGTTTCCTTTATGCAACAAGACTTCTATAGGCCTTTAGAAACAGTCTGTAAACACGAAATGAGAATATTATAATGATGTATTCAATGCTTTGTCTCCTTCACCTGTGCTGCTGCACTGTAAAGTGTCACATCTCGGTGCCGCAGAGACGTCGCCTCATTCAACTCACAAAACGCATCACAACAACCTCGATGCGCTCAATGCATCTGAGCACAAACTAAAGCAACGTATGGAGCAGTATTGGCTGGCGGTGCCATCGAGCCCCTCTGTTCATTTGATATGCAAAGGAGAGCGTCGTGGAGCTAAGGCGCGTTCCTCCCCACATAACCCAAAGTGGCAGGAGCAGCAACGGCAGGATCAGGTCCAAGTGCGTGGAGCCTTGGTCTATAATGCACTTAACTCCTCTCCTCTCCTGATTGTCTGCATTACCCGCGATCAAATGCCGCGCAAAACAAATAAAAAATGCCACTTTCTATTTGGCGAGTGTTAGTGTTCCATTATGCGCTCTCCCCTGTGCCCGTTCACATCTGGGCCAGTGTAAAAGAACACAAATAGGGATTATACAGAGGTGTAAGGAAAGCATTGGAGACTGTTTTGGTAAACAGCATTGAAGAATGGCTGCTCCAAAAGGCTCCCTGACAAAGAAGCAGTCAGATGTTGTAGCTGAAATTATGTTTGCTAAATGAGTCAAAAGCCGATTTCTTCACACTGCACTTGTTCCTTGCAACAGCAACTGAATGATGTACTTTGTAATGTTCCATCCCCACAGCACTGCAGAACACTCCCTCATGACACTTCACCCACATTGCCTAATTGTAGTCGTTGGAGAGGCCTTAAAGGTGCACAGAAAGATGATTCATTTTCATTTCTCAATGTGCTTATATTGACCATTGTGTATATAAAGTTATATAATACAAGTAATAAAGCTCCGCCCATTCAACATAGAATCACCCATCTGTCCTATCTGCACCTGAAGATGGTTTATTGTTTCATTTTATCAATTTGCATCCATAGATTTAGATCAAAATGTATTTTTCTCTGATAGGGACGTAAAGATCAGCCCTTAAAGTAGCACCAACACACTAAACTTTACAATCTTGTACTTGACAAGATGTTGGTGGATTATACAGAAGGAATTTAGGATTTTTTTTTTTTAACACCAGTTTATCAGCCAGATCTACTCAAATACTAAATTAGATATCCAAAATCCCATCGATGCAATTTTTAATATGTCAACAAATTTGAATAAAAATCTTATTTATATATGCAAACGTTACATGATGAAAAACACATTTATTTATTTTTTCCTAATCACCTGCAGTGTCTCACCATAACACTCTGTTCCACCTTGTTACGTCAGTAAGTGGTAACCAAGAAAGTGCTCCTCGGTATTTTTAAAGGCATACATTATGTACAATTTGCTTTTAGAAACTTTTGACCATATAATGCAATATATAATAATCCAGCATCTGAGCTCGAGTGCTCAGACAATTTCAGTCTTCACCTACCCCTTATCCCCACCCACTTCCCCTGTATATACTTGCAAATATTCAAAAACATTCATACTCCAGGTCACACATATAGGTCTAGATTTTAACTCTGTTCTAACAGTGTTAAACATAGCTGGAGTAGCATTTAGCTTCATTCGTGCTAGTGTGAGTAATCCTGATGTGAAAATTCTCATCATGCAGTCTTATCTGCAGCTCCACGATAACTGATGTTTCTCTGACGTGGCTCTGAAAATCCATAAAGAAAGTCCATAAATCATCACCAGACTGTGCTTTTCCGTTGTCTTATTATGATCAGTACAACTGCGTGCTGAGACCAGGAAGTAAAACGGCAAGTGTTCTATGAAATGTGTGAGTGGTGGCGCCATCTACTGGCTGCAGGGGGGAATTACATAGTTTGCAGTGTTGGAAATAGGCAGGGATCCAAATGTAATTTTGTTTGTTATGAATATTTTTTAGTTCTAAAACATGAGATGCCAAACTAAAGGTACTGAAGAGCATGTTTTCCCCTTTAATTCTAAACACCTTTGAAGCTGGAAATTATTGTTTCAGCCTTATTTGAACTGCTCCGCTCTTAAGCAGGTCATCAGAGGGCATGTCTTTGCACCATTTGATGACATTTAATACTGAGAAATCCAAACTTTTACTAAGGCAAAACTCTAAAACAACCAGTGGAAAGCTACAGACTTAATTTTTCACACTCCACTAAAACAATTAACAGTAAATGTAAATATTTGTACTTTCTGACACCATTTCTGTAGTTTATTACATGGAAGTGTGTCTACGGTGGCCATATTTGATCTGTGTGGTACAGTCCTGTAGGCACAACGCTCCAGCAGATCCACACAGAGGGAGGGGCTGTTTGTCTTTGGTGTTTTTTATTAGGAGCGAGCGAGGCCTAAGCTCCGTAACAGCACGGCCCATTCGCCCAGACAGAGGCCCTCTCGCCCCCCTCGCCCCCCTCGCCCCCCTCGCCCCTCTCGCCCCTCTTGTCCCTCTGACTCTGTGAACCAAAACAAACGCCCCTCACAGACACGCCGCCGACAACACTCAGAAATGCTCACGTTTTTACCCTTTGGCCCAGTCTCCTCTTTTTCTGTCATAATACAACAAGAGCTGCTAGAATCCTGCAATTTCCTCCAGCACTACAAACAAGAGGAGTTTTAGCTCCAGGAATAATTACAAACGTCACCATGTATTTGTTTTCTGTCACATTTGAGTAATTGATCAAACATGTTCTGAAGGTTAGTTAAAATGACATAAAGAAACTCATTGAAAAGGAGCATGGATATTTAATGTGTTAATGTATGAATTAAAATATATTATTCAAAAAAAATTAAAGTGAAAGCAATGTTTTTCAGCGCAAATTATTATTATTATTATTATGAACATCCTTTTTTGTGTTGGTCACGGTTTTTAAATAATCTTCATGGAGATTGTGTCGCTTTGTAACATTTACAATGGATACTTTACTTCACTGTGTTTGAGATCAACTATCTCTACTTTTTAAAACAGGACTAAAAAGAAGAAAGTACTTTACTTTGCTGCTTGAAACTGCCTGAAAAAGGGTTGCAAGGTTGTCCTGGCCATACAGCAGCACAGCTCATTCATAAAATCAACACACATTAGACAATTATATATAATGTTCCTTAAAGACATCTACAGAACATAGATCCTATTTCCAGACCTTTCAACATAGATTTAAACTGTCCCAAATGAAAACAGCTAGAATCTTTAGTAAAATTAGTAAATCCCAACTCTGTCTGAAATCTCCCTGAAATCATTTTACTTTTAACTCTAAAAGTACATATTCCAAGAGCTACTTTAATGCTTTGGTTTTCATGTCATATTACATTTACTTTGACTTCAGATTTGCTCCTGTATCTGCAAAACTTGAGCACGTTTTCCACCACTGCACCTGACCCGTGGCGTTACTAGTGAGTGGGAACCAGAAAGTGTGTCTGGCGGTGCTAAACCTGACTGTCAAGAGAACATTTGATCAAAAAAATGTCGAAAATGAGTGTCAGCACATACTTTCTCACAGTGTGGTAGCGCTGCTGGTTCAGAGTTTATAGAAGGCAGCTGGTTGATGACATC
This sequence comes from Eucyclogobius newberryi, assembly GCF_026437365.1. Classification (NCBI taxonomy): domain Eukaryota; kingdom Metazoa; phylum Chordata; class Actinopteri; order Gobiiformes; family Gobiidae; genus Eucyclogobius; species Eucyclogobius newberryi. The sequence goes on along the minus strand of NW_027315823.1, from coordinate 31,326,818 downwards.
ACTTCCTCCTCAGGCTGATAGTGACATGAACATGTGTCAGGCGTTGTTCTCTCTGATGCTGACACATGTGCTCCAGCCTCAGTCCAGAGACGGGGAAACTCTAGCACTGCGTCTGAACCAGCACTATCCACATGGGACACTGTAACCTCCAGAAAGACACATGTATAGATCAAGAATGTCCATTATCGATATAAAACAATGATAAATAATGTAAAGTAATTTAATGATGCATACTTAAGATACTTTTCTAGATTATAACCCTGTATTTTATTTCTGTTTTATAAAGGTGACCAATATTCCTTACTCTTCTCTGGTAATATTTGCTGCCGTTTTCATGCATGAATTATAAGTTGCTCAGGAAGTTGCAGAATCAGTTCCCTTGTGCATACTGTCATTGTGTTGTTGGACAGAACACTTTTACCACCCACGCCATCAGTCCTTGCCAATACAATTATCAACCTGATACATGTAGTATAATATTCTACCTTCTAAACTGCCATTAACAATTAAATGTTACTGTAATATCCAATTGGCTTAAAGTCTACTTGGGACTTAAATAAACAATAATTTTGTTTATCTCTATAAAGCTGACCAAGGTGCAAACCCTAACCATAAAAAGGCACTACCAGTCACATTTTTCCACATTAAAACACATTATGCTACAGTAAAATAGTAATTAACTGACTGTATTTCTGTTTGGATATTGTAATTTTAGGAAGAACATTTCTGTATTTTATTCATTTATTAATTGATTTGTAAGCTATCATATGTTCCATAACTTAAGTCTGCATGGTAAAAACACAACAACTAGACACACATCTCCAGCGCCGCATGAGTATTTTTAGTCAAATGTATTAAACAGATACACAAATCCCTGCACAAATCCCTGAGTTTGTAGCTGGTATTGGCAGGACGTCCCGCGCTGGCACTGGGCCCTCTCCCCTTTGGCCCGCCTCTGTCTCCACCTGTTCTCTACATGTTTGGGAGCTTTATGTGTCAAGCTGAGGTGCTGCCGCAGACATTTAAACTGACTTTCCCAGGGTTGGCTCGGCCCGACAGCTGGAGCTTTCAACTCAATACATCCCTCTCTCTTTCTTCTTCTCGCTCTCCTTCTGCGGCGGCCATTACTGTTCCCACACAGCGGCAGGGGCTGGACTGATGCTTCGCCAGACACTTGAGTTTTACTAGGACTCTGGAATTAAAGCGATGACAGCACGTGAAAATAATGTAATATATTATTTTTGTTGAGTAGAAGCAGCTACTTGTGCGACAAAGGCTACTGGTAAAATGCATCATGGGTAGCAAGGATTGAACCCACAACCTCTTGTTTTGGGGGCAAAAATGACAAATATGGATAAAAGATATTGCTGCCCTAAACAATATTTCAAGTTTAGTTCTGATTTCAATCCGCCCCTTCAGACAAATTACACGGCATGTTTCACAGTGTTTCTTTAAATGGGATGGACCTGCTTTTTTAAATGTTTATGTAAGATTAGTTTTGCCTTGAACAAGATATATTGCAAAAGCAGCTCTTAGGGTCAAATGGGACTGCTGTGTGCTGTCTGCATCTAATTATGAAGCATTTTTATCAACCAGGAAGTTAGCATGCCAGTTGTTAGCATTACTGTGACAGCAAAACTCGTTTATGGCCTCTGAAAGCTGTAAAATACACTGTATTAACTCATATGAATTTTTAAGGGGATGGTATATGCATGTGTTTGCAAAGTGAGGAAAACTTTGGACCACTGCACAATAAACAGTTTTTCACATATTTAAGAGGTACAAGTACAGGTACCGCGCCTTTAGGTAATGCCATTGATCACTTGGCTGTTTTTATGCACGGAATGTTGGTTGAACTTCAGAAAGTTGCTGGATCAAGAACAACACTTCTCTTCTGCATTCGACCCGTTCACTTAGGGCCAGGAGAAGCAGTAAAAGTAGAATAATGAGCCGATTGTGATTTATACGATTGTAGGAAAAGCCAAAGTGTGAATTCTTCTCCATTCTTCTTATACAAGCAAACACAAATAAAAATGATAAATGTTACAGCTGATAAAGTGAATAGAATACTCTTGGTTAGTATCTTTGAAATGTGATAAACCACTGATGGGCCAGTGATGCATAATGAAAGATGAAAAGTTATACCATTAATATTATGCTGTGGACTACATTTCAACCCTCTATACATTAAACCTACTGTAGTTTTCTCCAGTTGTCTTCCTGAGCTGAGAGAAGAGCCAAAGTCCTCCGTGAATCTTAAATGTGGTGCAATGCGACGCAGGGCCTTATGTATCGACTGGCGTCTGTTTTTCTGTAATGTTGCGTTGAATAAAACAAACACCGGGGTCCTGCATTCAGTTTCATCCATAACCTCTGAAATGAGACTTTATGTTTCATACAAGCCGCATCTCAGTTACATCAATAATCCTGCAAATGAAATCGATTTCGCCTCTCGCTCTTCCAATTCTGATCACAGCTGGGGTCCCCATATGGAGCATTAATGGGGTGGAGCGCCCCCAGCCTGATCTGAGGGTGCACGATTCTGGGCACACCACAACATCAAATCCCACTGTAATTACCTTCATGCAAACACCAGCCTCTCTCTCTCTCTCCTTCTCTCGCTGACACAATATGGGCTGAAGAAATAGGATTTGTGTGCATTGTTTTTGATGCTGGAACTGATCTCGAAAATTGTTGGGTGCAATTTGCCGAGATGCTTAGGAAAATTGAAGAGGGTTGGCGGCGTGCGTCATACAAATGTGTTTGTTGTGATGCAGGAGGTGAGGAGAAAAAGCGGCTGGTTTTGAGGCAGAAGGAGTGCGATCGAGCAACAAAATGTATGCATTGACTTTTCTGTTATTTCGCAATTTTGCTGTGGAAAGTAACTAGATACTCAGGGGGTTTGCGACATTCTTGCACTATTTACTTTGGAATACATTTGCGAAAGATTTGAATTTCAATGACTATTGTTTTACCTTGCTTTACCCTGGCATTAAGAACAGTAAAAGTTGTAGAGACAGAAGTATTAGCAGGTAAGTATGGTATTGGAAAAACTGCCATACTAAAATGTGTTGCAGTATTAATTGTATAATTTGTATTTAAAAAAGAGATTTATTTGATAAGGGACGATGCAGACGCACAAACACTAACCTTGTAAAAAGAAAATATTTCATGTGCCACGTTTGAGCAAAATTCTACTTTCCACCTGAACAGGTTCATGTCACAAACTAACTGAGGTCTTATTTGTCGCAGCTAATAAAAGCAACAGAAGTAGTGGAAAAATGTAATTCCCATGTGTGTTTGTTTTCTGCGCTGTGGAAAAAGAAAAAAAGACTCAACAGCAGGATTTGAAGTTGATAAATTATACTGAAACAATAACACATGAATATGATTAAGATTGTGATAGTCAAACCTGTATTTTAGCGTCGTACCTCATGTTTGTCAGGTAATGTTACTGTGACGTGTCTGGTGTCAAGGTACAACACTAAAATACATGTCTGACTTCCACAAATCCTAAACTTATTCAAACGTGACGACCTAATGAACCTAATCGGGCTAAAAGCACACGAAGAAACATGCAGTAACTCTCGATCTGACACAGGAGATTACATTGGACACTTGAAGATATACTGTAGTTAGACATTACATTGGCTACATTTAAGTGGGTGTCATGTTATTTTCACCCAAGGTCTGAACGATTCCAGTCACATTTCTATGTTCGGTCTGGCACAGGCTTTACAAAGTTGACACTTTCAATAAGCTTGGATTTTTAGCGCAGCAGACAATGGTAAATTCCCACAGTAGTAACAGTATGCAAATTCTGTCACACATTTCACACAGTTGGCCTACTTGCTGGCCTTGGTGGGAATAGTGTTAATTATGGTACAAGTACAGCCAGAGCGAGTAGCATGGAGGAGAGAAACAGCAATCGTTACATTTTCCTACATCTCCATCAATCACATCTCATGGCTTTTGACAATCAGAACTCATCTTTTTACCTAAATTCCCCAAATGTAATGTGCAGACAATGCAAATGGCTAAAGAGGTTCCTCACAATTAGCTTACACATGTATTGCAGCCCGTTTTGCTGTTTTGTCTCCAGATTAGACTATCTGACATAAAGCCATTGTCTTAATTCCCTCAGGCTGTGAGCATGGGAGAGACATCACTAAAGACATAGCGGGCCCGGCTCTATCCTGTCACACACTCTGGATATCCCTTCATGTGCTGCAGCGGTTTGGGCTCCTCCAGCAGGTGGGGGTGGTCATGCTCCACGCAACACCGTTAAGGGTTTAAGGCTGAAATCTACATACGGAAATGACTTCAGCCCCGGCGCACAATGCCAGAAACTTGCTGGAAGTCTGGGCGAGTTTATTTCATCAATTTCGGAGTAGAGTGGGAAGAGGAGGAGTGGAGGAGTTAGACGGACAAACATGGCAGAAAGAGGAGCTCCCCCCCCCCTACAGTGTGTGTCCGTCGAATATGAGCGGTGAGATGTCCGAAAGTGCCATGGGGGTCTCAGGTGCCCCTTATCTCCAACCAACCCTTGGGAACCTTCTCCAGATATGCCAGTCAACCCGTTCTGAAGTAGCTCTTGTAAATTACTCACTAAACAGCCCTGCCCTGGAATCCACATTGGGGGGAGAAATCAATTATTTGACCCCCCCTTTTTACATTTCACAGTCCATTTTCAGCATGCTGGGGCCAATTACGAGCGGCAGAAAGAGCGAGCTTTATGTCATTCTCACGATGACCTCCATCTCACAGCTCCACACCGGGCAACGGCTAATGCACCAGCTACAAGCACTTGTGCCACGAAGGAGCCGTGCTAATGCAGTGGTTAGCCGCGCCTTAGCTGCAGTCAGGGCGCACACAGCCTCGCAGCACCCGCACACGGTCTATGGGTGCTGGGAGGGCATCGGATCTTCTCCCGTATTGAGCGGGGAGGGTCGAGAGGTCTAACACAAGCGGCAAGGAGGTGTGAATTCACTCGTTTCTAAAGATGACAAAGGGCGTGGCTGTAAATGACATCTGTTTTGGAGCTGTGGTCGAGTGAAGAAGACATGATTTGTCAAATGGTCGACCAAAGGGGGCGTTTCGCAAGCTCTCGAAACTATTTAGTATTGCATCTTTAAATGTTCTTTTTTCAGATCAGTTTGTTTGTTTGTTTGACAGTTTTGTCTGCTCACGTTGCAATCTTCATCAGAGTGTCACGTGATGTTGAAGGAGATAATGAGTGCGCTGTTGAAACTGTCAGGGAAACACAAGTCAAAGAACAGTTTGGGTAAATTATCAGAACACCAAATTAACTACATTGGACTGTTCAGTATTGTTGTGATCTGACATCGGGCCGTAGCTGCACGCACAAGATCATAACTGAGAGGTTTCATGTGTGAAAAGATAGATTACATTTACGATTACCTCCTAAATCTCCTGCTAATTCACTCTATGCTTTGTCCTTTCTACTGTTCTGTTTCCACATATAAATCTTTATAATCCCAATAAAAATATTGGTTGACTAATACAAAACACTGGTCAAATAAGACACCATCAACTGAACGACTAAAAGCAAACAAAATGAATATATGAAGCATAAAATCTGTTACAGCTGCAGTAAGAATATCCACATGATTTACACTTTTTACATGTTTTGTTTTAGTCGCTAAATTGTTAATTCATTGCAAAAAAAAATGGGAAAGGTGAGTGCGTCGATGGGTCAGGAAATGTGAGGCAGATGCTCTTCAAGGATCCAAGAGTTAGAGATACTTCAAATCAAACAAGAAGCGGATCCAGTAAAAGTCCTTTATGAGCAGTGGTTGAAGAACACTCAGTTTGTTACAGACGTGAGCAGAAGATGCTCACGGTCAAAACTCTACTTGAGTAAAAGTTTTGACGAACCTGTTTAAAAAGTAAAAGTAATTCACACTGATTTTGAGAACTGTTTCGCGTGTTAAATGTAGTGATTTGGGTAAAGAATTGTGCTGATTTTTGCTCAACAAAGGTCAATTCGAATCAATTTCTTAATTTTTGTCCTGTATTTTTTTTGTTTGCTCAAAGCTGAGGCTTGAACTCAACGTGGCACCATCAACGTGCTTCAAATACTGACTCACCTCAAATGAGAAATACTTTCTCCTTTTCAGTTCAGTTAAAAAATGCAATGGAGTAAAATGTCTCAAATGTACTGAAAGGTGGTGTGGACGATTTTTTTCAGCAAATTTTTTATCACATTTCCTCGTGGCGTGGATAAATCATTTGTCCTGCCACGTATCAATCATAAAACGCATCTATCGCTCACCTGCAGCCGCGTCAGGCTCGTCCCCACGTTTCCGCGTGCCTAAGCGCATGGATCTATCATAATATAGTTCCCTCAGTGTACGGGGCAAAATGAAGACGGAGAAAGACGCAGAAGTGGACAGAAATCTACAGGAGACGAGAGATGCGATGCGCTCCGTTGCGCTAATAAACAAACGCACGTGTGTGTTGTATCAGTCCGCACGGGGGAGTGCACATGCGCACTTCCACCTGCGTTCTCAAATCGCCGAAAAATCGTCCATACCGCCTTGAAGTAAAAATGATCCACCGTATGAACTATTTAAATAAAGTACAGATACCTCAAAATATTACATAAGTGCAGTACGTTTACTTCTGAACTGTGTTACTTTTATTGTTTTAGGCTTTATTTTATTGGATATTGGGGCATTTCAACGCGTTTCAACCACGTCTTGGGCATTTGAATTGTTAACTAATGTATACATTTCATGTAGTCATTTCCATTTCATTAGTGGGAGCATAACAAAACATAATACTGTAATGTTGGAGTCAAAGGACAGAAAATCCATGTCGTGAAAAGACCGGTTATTACAAGTAGCACTGGTAACACTAGAAGCAGCCGTAACTGTAGTAACTCGGGCCCATCAGCACGTGTCCACTATGCAGAGCAGCGTGCTACACTCTGACAGCCTCTTACACAAGCTGATTACCAGGAGGCATCTATTAATTTGTCCGTAATCACGGCAGAGGGAGCGTGCGGCTAACAGCTGTGAAATGGCAGGCGCGGGGCGGAAATGAAGCTCGGGGGGGACGGCGTGGGCACCAGGGGTTAGGGCGGCTCGTCATTAAGCGCTCGCCATTGTGTGGAGAGGCTCGCGGCTTAGCTCCAGGTAACTCAGGAAGATAACGCCGAAACCAGGCTTTGTCCCACGCTAACCCGGGCGGCCGAGCGGCTGAATGGAGGGTGAATGCTGGTGTGAATGAGGGGGATATTGGTTTGCATGCTGCGACAGAGGCTGCTTCAGATGCAGGTGAGAAGTGACTGTAACAGGTTTAAGCCGGGCATCTGTCGCACAGCGGTCAGAGGAAGTCAATCACGCGGAGGACACGAGCTGAAAAGGACTAACACAGTGTACGATGCTTAGCAATGGGGGCTGGGAGGTCAAAGGTCACAATGGTAAACACAGGAAGCAGAACCTTGAGCTTTGTTTATTATTCAGGTCTTTCTTGTGCTGATTGTATTTGTGTCACTAATGAGAAACATAAATGTGATTGTAATCACTTAAACATGTCATTAATATGTTTATTCTTAGATAATACTCTAAACATTTCTAAACTTACAATTATATAAAACATATATATATATATACAAAAATATCTGGTCATTATGAATTAAGTCTTTATTCATGCTTTGTTAAGACAAATTAACATGTAGATATTATAAAGTGGTACCG